>NC_134787.1:70269983-70439983 GCF_046742065.1 Oratosquilla oratoria | reverse complement strand
GCCCATCCATCTCTTTCTTGTATTACATCTATTAGCCTCGAATAGAAACACATTAAGTTTGTGACTCATGATCTTCCTTGTCTAAATCCAAATTGCCTTGGATTTAGTACGTTGTTTTTTCCAAATGCCTTACCCATCTAATTTTGATCATTCTTTCACAAATTTTAGCTATCGTACTTGTAAGAGAGACAGGTCTATAGTTAGTAGGATCTTCCTTGTTTCCCCCTTTATATATTGGTACTATATTTGCTCTTTTCCAATCTTCTGGAACTTTTCTTTCTTTTAATGAACTGTTTATTAGACTATGTAATAAGTCTGTTAGTTCATTCCTGCATTCTCTCAAAATCCAGTTTGCCATTACATTAGGTCCATGCGATTTTCTGACATCAAGATTACTCAAGTGATTCATTATTTTATTCCTTGATACTTCTATCTCTTTCATAGGGGGGACTTTCTCCTCCCACTCATATCTCTAGGTTGTATGTTCTCCCTCGTAAACACCGATTTAAAATGCTTGTTCACAATTTCTGCCATTTTTATTTCCTCTGTGTACTCAACTCCTCGTCATAGTTTCTCTAATTCTTGTTTGTTTGTTTTTCAGTTTTTTGTTTACAAATCTGTAAAATAGTTTTGTTTGATCTTTACATTTTTCTATGGCATCCTATTCGTATTTTCTCTTTTTTTCTCTCTTCACACTTGTACATATTCATTTCTGTGATTAGTATATATTTTCCATTTTTCAGGTCTTATGTCTTTTTCCATTTTATCCAAGCTTTATCCCTTTTGTCTTTTAACTCCCTACATTTTTTGTTGCACCAACACTTTTCATATTCTTTTTCTTGCTTTTGTCTTGGAACATACTTTTCCACTCCTTCTTTATAGATTTTTGTCAAAATAGTCAATTTCTCTTCTACTGTTGTTTCCTTCTTGTGTATTCTTCCCCAGTCTGTTTTTTTTTTTTTAAGAATTCTTTTATTTTATCAAAATTTGCTTTTTCATACATCAATCTTCCCTTTCTATATTGTTAGTTTTTTCATGTATTATTCCTCATTTAGTTCCAGATCAACCAACATGTGGTCACTTTTACTTATTGGTGTCTTATATTCAATCTTGTCCACTATTTCAGGTTCTGATGTGATTATTAGGTCCAGTCTCGATGGTTCTTTCTTATTTCTATACCTAGTATTCTCTTGAATCAATTGGGTCATTGTATGTTCTATAATCATATCAAGTAGTACATTTCCCCATAGGTCTTCTCCACCCTTCACTGTCATCTCTTCCCAGCAGATTTCTTTACAATTAAAGTCACCCATTATAACTATTCTTCCTCCATCTTCCATTATCTTATTTAGTGTTAACCTTGTGTCTTCTGACATATTTTTGTGTTCTCTCTCTTCCCATGAAGCTGTTTTAGGAGGCACATAATTTGCTACAATCTTCCTGCTCTTCCCATCCTTGTCCTCCATTTCCATCATAATCATCTCTATTCTACTCTTTCCATAGGTGACATCCCTCACATTTATATCCTTCTTAGTCAGGAACGTAACTCCACTCTACCTCTCTGTTTCTAATCCAATAATTATATACACCATGTCCTACATTGTTGGGTGGTAGTGGGCCTTTCAATTTTGTCTCTACTATTCCCATTTTGTCCTCTTCTTTTTCCTTCAGGTAATCATTCAGTTCGTTCAAACCTGTTATTAAGCCATCTATATTAGTGTAAGACACTTAATTTTCTGCTACTTCTATCGTGTTTTCTGTTTCCCTTCTGTTTTCCTCTGCTATGAACCATTTCCTCACTTTCGTATTCACTACTTTCCAATAGAATTTCTCTTTTTCTGACTCTGTTCTTTTCTCATTTTTTTCCTTAGCATCTAGTCTTTTTGTTTTCTCATTTTTTACTATGACATTTTGTTGATCTTTTATCCCATACCAGCAAATCCTCTCTGTCCATTTTTACCTATCCCTTTCTCCAATCTAAGCACCATAATCATGTCACCTCTCTATTCGTTTTTCCAATGTAGGAAGCCCTTTTTTCAATCTTTCCTCATATGTCTTGTCGCTTAGACTTGGGATCATCTTGTTTGCCGCCCTTTATAGTCTCTCTATTCTTCTTGTGTTTTCTTCAAGTGTGATGACCACCATTGCTGCATATTCCACTTTGGGACGAGTCAGAGTTTTAATAATCCTTTTCGCGCCCTTTTATATGCAGTGAATGGCTATTCTTATATTCCCTTGAAAGTGGCAAATTGGAGGAGAAACGTCACGCGACCTGAATACACGAATACGTGAACACCGTTACGACGTCAGGCATGATGTCACCACCAACATGGAAACATAGAAACAAGGTAAACCATCTTATGGACTGGAAGAATGCAGAGCTGCTGATACGGGAACCAGACAAAATCCGCAGAAAGTGTTTAGAAGCAGCAATCATTCAAGGAACGAACACTATTGAACAAAACAGGGGCATGTTTAACATCTCGCCTCACTTAATTCCCCTAATACCCATGGCCAGCCAAATATTAAATATCTAAACCACCCTTTGTGGACATTTCGCCCCCGGACGTTTGGGCCAGCATTCTCATCCTTTCCTAGTGTTAATCCCCCCCCCCCTTCTCCTCCTCCTTCTCCTCCTCTTCCTCCCCTCCCCTTTTCTCTCCCAGTTCCCTCCTTTCCCCTTATTTAATCTCAAGCATTTGTATCTCAACTTGTACTTGAAAAAGCTGTAATAAGCGAAACGTCGTACAAATAAAGGCTCCGTCCTCATATGGTGTTTAACTCGTTATTCTTATATTCTTCAACAAATTAGCAGTTTGCAATCCTCTTGATCCTTCTCTTCCTTTATGATCTTGGCATCATCTGTAAATAAGTTCACTGTGGTTCACACGTATCTTACTAGACAAGTGTTATACTGATATCGATGTATTCCTTCTAAGGCCTCCTACATTTTCAAACTTTGTCAATTACATTTTTTTCATATCTAGGTATACAGTACCAGTCCACAATCCACCCATCCCTCTCTCTATAATGCAACACTAATCACTCTTGAGTAGAAGCAGGTTGATTACAAATAATGATAATAAGATTGAAAAAGATAAAATAAAAATTAAATACATCGGATCCCAGACAAGATTCCATACCCCTTGAAACATTTTAATCTCTTCTAATTTTTACAGTTTTTCACACATTTTCGCTACAGCACTGATCATGTACACCATTCCATAATTAAGCAGTACTTCCTTATTTCTTCCATTGAATATTAGTACCACCTTTGCAGATTTCCAGTCCAATAGCAACTTTTCTTCTTTCAGTGAACATGTTGTCAAGCGGTTTACTTTGTCCACTAATTGTTCTCTATACTCATTATCTAGTTTAAGATCCTATTTCACTTTCATTTTTCGAGTTATTTAAAGGATAAGTACACCACAATTTTCAAACCCAAATTTTCTTTATTGACTTTTAGATTATATCTAAATAAATATGCTAAAATTGTTTTTCCGTTGTCCCGGAGTTTTCTTACGTTTTTATCGACAGTTCTATTAAACCTAAACAAGTCGTCTGCTACAGTAGTTGGAAATAGTGGTCTCCATGTTCGTAACGTAATGCCATAAATCTAAAAACAAAGCCGCCATTGCTTTTGTGCATTTACAGTAGGTTACAAAGGACGTGCATAACTGCGCTGTGAATCTTTCACTAATGTTTGTAATTTTAATTGTAATTATGATTACCATTGTAATTAAGTACAAGTACTTGATGTGATAAAAATAATCCTGTCACAGATTCGTAAAACACGAAATTTAGTAGTTTTCGTTTATATGAATTGATGAAAACACTTAAAAAGCGGGATTTCAAATAAAATAGAAAATAGAATTTTTACCTTTATTTTAGCGCATCACTGCCTTTATCACAGAATTGCAAAACAAGAATATATCTTACTTTCTTTTAGTACATCTCGCACTTTCTACTTTCTTTATTGTCTTCCATAAATGTTATTTGTCACTCACCCTTTTAGTCGGTAGGCCCCATGCCTCCGATCATCCAACTTATTCAAGTTCTAGACTGTTAGTTTCACTTAGTATTGGTATTTTGCACTGTCAGGCTTCTACTTCTCACTTCACTATATTTTCTGTATAGGGGGAATGAAATGTTTTAGAGATTTTCTTTTCTTTCTTGAATACCGGTTACACGACGTGCTTCTCAGAGGTACACTCAATGAATGCCATGAGAACATGCATTGTTAGGTCCTAGGTAAGTTCTGCAGTGACATCATGATTTCTTTAGTCCAGTGAGATTTAACTTAATATTCAAGATCCTCCCCTAAGGGCGTGATTTTACAATCCTGAACCATTTGAAATTTCTCCACCCTTTCTCCAATCAGATTCGTTGTTACAAATATATATGCAATATTGTTTACTTAAGCAATCTCGAATCTCTGCATAACTTTGTTTACATATTGTATACATCAATGAAATCGGGTCCCCCGGCAACTGTTTATAAACATTAGGCGGAAAGCGAGCTTTTGCAAACCTTTGCCTACGAACTGTGCAGTTTACAAACACCCGATCCATAGAAATGCAACCCTCACCTTCTACCCCACTTCTTTACCTATTCTCTACCAGCCTCTTACACATGCGAGTACACTTTATGAATAATTTGAATGATATTCCCTATGCTGAAACTGGAAAAAGACTATCCATATATTTCTTATATCAGTAATAAAGCTAACTTTGATCCAGAATGCATAGGTAAGTATCAGGGTATTAAACCTTGTCTTTTGTTCTATATCAGTAATATACCCGGTAGTTCAATAGCTAGAAATAACGGATAATTGCATTTACCCAAAAGTATCATCACAAAGATTCTACAGTATATAACCTTTGATTAAGTACAATGTACTTATTTATACTTTATTGTATTTAGTATTTTTCTTGTTCATGACTGTGCACATGTATGTTGTTAGGCCTAGGCCTACTACATGATGTACATGTAGGCTAGTACCACGATACTGTCTTAGGATTTAATTACCTTAGTAATGTTTGCTCTAATTAACGAAAGTATAGCGATAAAATCTAAAAGCAGGTTCTTTTCAAAACCAGAGGGAAGGAGAATTTTTTTTTTAAATTTACCATTTTACAAAAAAAATTATAATAAAATTTTACTTAAATTAAAATATAACAGTTGAATATTAGATAACATATATAAACAAAATATATTATTACCTAGGGAGGAAATGAAAAACGTAGGCTAACAATTCACTTGATAATTCACTATTGATTATTGAATCTATTTACGATGGTGATTTTGAATAATGATCACTTTCCAAGAGTCCTCTTGTAAGATGCAGAACAAGATTGGCTAAGAGCCGATATAGAGGGTCGACAAATATTTGACATCAAGACGGTGACGGGGCCTTTCGTCACATTCACGATCGGCTAAGACCCAATTTGGGTAATCAGGCCGGGATGTTGTTGAGTAGGGTCGACAATGAGCCTACATCAAGACGATGACGGGACCTGCTATTGTGCTCGGATCTGGCTCCCAAAGGACTCTCCATTGTGCTCGGACCTGTCTCCCAAGGGACGCTCCATTGTCATCGGATCTGAACAGTGACCAGACAAGCCAGGCTTTTCGGACTACGCCCAACACCTGCAGAAACAATAGATACTTCTCCTTTCGTCATTGCCATCCTACCAGATCAACTAGCGTCAACATTTTATTTATCACATATTTCTATCATGTTTTCGATTTTTGTAAATATTATGTAGATATATCCCATGCATGGATACTGAGAGTCCAGACTCATTTCATGCATTGTAAATTGTAGATATAAGAAAATAATGTATTATTATGGAAACAACGTACTTGTACCCGTGTAAAAGATACGAACCAAGAAGTTGTGTGCATCCTGTGTCCATTTGGCCAACAGCGCATCGTTTCCCCCCCCTCCTTTTTTTTCTTTTTATCTGTCGTCGTCGTCTTCACCATGTTCAGAGTCTGAACCGGAGTAATTCCCATCACTAATGCAACTGCATTTATTCACCTAATTGTAATTTACAGGAAAGAAGCAACGCTCGTTGGGTCCCGTCTCCTATTCTCTAATTTCATAACACACCTAAACTCAAATCCACGTATAGTTCCAACTTAATATATATCCTTGAATTCCAATTACCATATATAGATTTGAACTTATGTATTGTTTGAGCTTGGCTTATATCACCTATGTTATTCCACATATTTATGCATCTACAGTATATGGCAATTTGTATTTCTTCACATCCTTTCGATATGTTCTCTTTCTTAATTTACTCCCATGATCTCTTAAATCCCTCCCTTTTTTTTCGCATCCGACCTAGATATGGACCAAAAGGTCTCCTATCGGCATGCTCCGCCTTTGTAATCCTTTGTATATCTCTTCTGTCATTGCAATCTATCCCCTTTAGTGACCTGAATACTGTAACCATATCACTTCCTTCTCTTCGATCTTTCAAAGTTGGAAGACCCAGTACTTTTAGTCATTCCTCATATGGTTTATCTGCCAGGCTGGGGACCAGTTTGGTTACTGCTTTTGTATTCTCTCGTTCTTGTTTATATCTTTCACTCATTGTGGGGACCATATTACTGACGCATATCCCAGTCTTGGACGTATCAGGATTTCGATGAGTTTTTTTCATCATCTCTTCATCCACATAGTGGAACGCCATTTTAATCTTCTGCAGTAGCTCTATATCTCTCCCAAAATCCTTATTTTGTAATGGGTTCACTTCCAAAGGAATAATTTCAGGATGGCCTTTTGCCGCTATTTCCCATTTCCAGTACTTTGTATTTTTCATATTGAACTCCATTTCCTATTTTTGGCCCCATGCATTTTTTTTTTTTTTTCAATAGTACCATCCTCCTCGCTTTTCACTTCTCATGATTTTTGCGCCATCTGCAAACATGTTGGCATAGCTTGTTGTTCATTCCATCATGTCACTGACTTAGCCAAGAACATTATTGGTGCAAGCACTGAACTTTGTGGAACTTCCCTCGTTAGTGCTCTCCAACTTGATATATTATCCTTTACTACTGTCCTCATGTATCTTTCCTTTAAAAAGTCTTTCATCCATTCTAGTAGTTTGCCTCTCAGTCCTAAAACGTGCTCTAATCTCTACATAAGTCGACTGCAGGGTACTTTATCAAATACCCTCTCTAGGTCGAGGTACACGCAGTCCGCCCACCCTTCTCTATTGCAACACATCACTCTCAAGTAAAAGTTTAGAAGATTCGACACTCACGACCCTCCAGACCTGAAGTCAAACTGACTGTCTGCCAGATTGTTCATCTCTTCTAGATATTTGGTTCATCGATCTTTCACACTCCTTTCACATAATTTCACTGTTATACTGGTTAGTAATACTGGCCTATAATTTAATGGTGTCTCCTTGTTTTCACTTTTGTGAATTGGCACAATGTTTGCCCTTTTCCAATCAAGCGGCACAGTGCCTTCATTCAATGAACATGTAATAAAACTATGGATCTTGTCCGCTAGTTGTTCCCTACATTCTCTAAGTATCCAGTTTGAAATCCCGCCACGTCCTGAAGCTTTTGCCACATTCAATGATCCCAAAAAATGGAATACTTCCCTCACTTCTACATTTATATATGCTAAACATGGTTTTTTGCTCCTCTCGCTTTTCTCCAGAAAATTGCTCTCTTTTGTAAAGACCTATTGGAAACTTTCATTCATTACTTCTACCAGAGCTGAGGCCTCTTCAAAGACCTCAATACCCACTATTAACTTCATGATTTTCCCCTGTCTTAATTTACCATTTATAAACATGTAAAACAGTTTGGGTTCATCTTTGCATTTATTTACTATACCCCTTTCAAAATTGCTTTCTTCTTCCCTTCGTATAGTCATTCCTAGCTTGCTTGTAAGCTTTTTCTGTTTTGCTTTTTTTCTTTCTCCATTTTCCCCAAGCCACGTCCCTGGCCTTTTTTGCAATCTCACACGTTTTGTTAAACCAGTCCTGTTTCTGCTTCTTCCTTCCACTAGTCTTTGACACATGTTTGTTCACTCCCCAATTGTAAATGTCAAGAAAGATTTCCTATTTCCTCCCCGTGGTATTCATGAATTCCTCCCAATTTGTTTCTTCAAATATTTTTTCCAACCCTAAATAATCTGCTTTCCTAAAATTGAGTTTCCCTTCCTTGGCCGTGTGATTCATTCTTTGGCTCTATTTCCTCATCCTCCAGCTGAAATTCAATTGTAGCATGGTTTCTTTTTCCTATTGGGCAAAAGTAATTCAAGTAGCTGATGATATCTGGCTCTTTGGTTAGTAATAGACCTAATCTTGTGGGAGTGAAATCTCCTCTTACCTGGGTCACTTCCTTTACCCACCTAGTCACTGTATTTTCCATTGCTATACTCAGCAGGGTATTTCTCCGGAAATCTACTTTGCCACTTGCTTCCCATTCCTCCCAGTTGACCTCACCTCAATTACGATCTCTATTAAGGACTATGTTGCTACTTTGTTCAATATTTTCCTTCAGAAAAAGAGCTGTACCCAATAAAATTTCTTGATATTCAGCTTCAATCTAAGGTCTTGTCTTAGGGGGAACATATGCCACCATGAAGTCTCTTTTATTGTGCCCTTTAGTACTAATCTTTAAGTGAATTGCTACAACCTTGCCTCCATTCGGATTTGCTTCTTCCACCTTTATGTCAAGTCTCACCACAAATATTATCTCTCCATCCAACTTATTTTCTCTGTCTCTTCTCCAGGAGGTGTACCTATTGTTCCCCAACTGTATATCAACATATTTTGGGAGTTTAGCTTTACTAGACACAAAATATCAGGCTCGTTTATCCTTAGGTAGCCATTTATCTCCAACGCAGTCGATAGTAAATCATCAACATTAGTATTTGCTATTCTAAGTTTCTTTGTAGTGTTTAGTTTGCCATACTTACTTCCAGTTTTCTAAGTAACCATTTCCTTACCATCTGATTGACCATTCACAAAAAAAAATGCTATTAATTTTTTTTTTCTTCGGTCTTCCTATCATTTTTGGCTTTGGTTTCCTCTGAGAGCTTTCGTGTTTTTGCTCGTTCCTCTCCGTTAGCTTCTTTCCTAATCCAAATATTTTCTAACTGTACTCCTCGTATTAACTTCCAATATTTGCTGATTACTTCTTTTGCCATGGCTTACGACTTAAACTTTGTTTTCATTGGACGTCCGAAATTTCTCTTATACTTGCCTAACCTATACATACTATCAATTTGGTCTGTTACACCCAAGTCCTTCCCTAGAATTGCTTATGTGATTTTCCTAATAATTTGCATTTCTTGTTCTTAGCATAAATTTCATGAGGTGTTATATTCTTCTTGACATCCAAGAAGAGATTTTCATATATATATATGTGTGTGTGTGTGTGTGTGTGTGTGTGTGTGTGTGTGTGTGTGTGTGTGTGTGTGTATGTGTGTGTGTGTGTGTGTGTGTGTGTGTGTGTGTGTGTGTGTGTGTGTGTGTGTAGAAAGTGTAATTTTGATACAGTCTAATGAACATTTACAGACAGTGGGAGCATTACCTGACAGTCAGTCGGCGTATCGGAGATATTATTCAATTGAAACAGCATTGTGTTCAATAGTGAGTGATATGCGGGGGCTGTTGGATGATGGAAAGTGTGGAATTTTGGTACTGCTGGACTTAAGTGCCGCATTTGACACTGTCGTGCACAGTATTTTGTTGGAAGACTGTAAAAATATCGGAATTGAGGGGGCTGCTTTGGCATATATTGAGTGTTACTTGGAGGACAGAACATATTGTGTATAAGTTGGAGAATGTTTCTCGGATATGAAATCGCTGAAAAGAGGAGTACCGCAGGGGAGTGTATTGGGGCCAATACTGTTCTGTATATATACTGCTGATTTGGCGAACGTACTGAGAAGACATGGGGTTACATTCAAACTATTTGCAGACGACACTCAATTTTATATGTCTCTGAACAATGTGCGGAGTGTGGAGGCTAAGATATCGGATATTATGTTGGATATTGGTAAATGGATGAGTTCACGACAATTGAAATTGAATACAAATAAAACAGAATGTTTGGTGGTTGGCAGGCAACTTGATTTTGAGAGACTAAATATTCGCGACTTATGCATTAATGAAATAGAATTGCCAATGAGTGACAGTGTAAAGGATTTGGGAGTGTTACTGGACAGTGATTATCCTTTAAAAGCCAAATTGAACAGACAGTGAGAATTGCGGGTTACCACTTACGGAATATTTCTTTTGTAAAGAAGTATCTTGATGAAAAGACAATTAAAATGCTTGTTCATAATCATGTCCTAAGCAAGCTGGACTATTGTAATTCATTATATTATGACCTTCCGAACTATTTGATAAAAAAGCTACAATTGATAATGAATAGAGCTGCTAGACTGATTACTGGACAATCATGGCGTGAAAGAATTACTCCAGCACTGATAAAATTGCACTGGTTACCGGTCAAGGCTAGAATTATTTATAAGCAATGTGTCATGGTATATCATGCATTGAAATTTGGTAAACCGCTATACATGAGTGACATGTTGAAGAAGTTTGAAGTTGACACAACAATTACCTTAAGACACAGTGTTGAAGTGCATAGACCAAAGAGAAGATGATCGTAGAGCTTTCAGTAGAAGTGCTCCGTGGCTCTACAATCAACTCCCACAGAGGATTAAAATGGAACAAAATGTGTGTGTGTGTGTGTGTGTGTGTGTGTGTGTGTGTGTGTGTGTGTGTGTGTGTGTGTGTGTGTGTGTGTGTGTGTGTGTGTGTGTGTGTGTGTGTGTGTGTGTGTGTGTGTGTGTGTGTGTGTGTGTGTGTGTGTGTGTGTGTGTGTGTGTGTGTAATTTATGATGATCTTGAATCGCGTGTTGGACTCGAGGTCGACAGCTATCGCCTCCCGAATGAGAGATCAGAGCTCGTATACAGCCTGATCTATGGTAATATTGTGACCCTACGTACACACATAAATCAACTTATTGCCCACCATGGTTGGAGCGACGGTTCGCAATGCAACAGTGTTGAAATTCTCAACCCCTTGGACGAGACTCGAACTTGGATTGCCGAATTAGTGGTCGAGCGCAGTATCACAATACCATCGAGCCTGTGTATGTATGTGTGTGTGTGTGTGTGTGTGTGTGTGTGTGTGTGTGTGTGTGTGTGTGTGTGTGTGTGTGTGTGTGTGTGTGTGTGTGTGTGTGTGTGTGTGTGTGTGTGTGTGTGTGTGTGTGTGTGTGTGTGTGTGTGTGTGTGTGTGTGTGTGTGTACTGGCGAAGTCCCTCCTAAAGCTGGCAAGATGCTCCTGCAGGTAGATGGTGAGGCTATAGGTTTCGCCCTTAGGAGTCCTCTTCTCAAACGTCTTCTTGGGGCGACTGGAAAAGGATGTTTTCTCCAACCTGCAGAAACAGCACATCTACGGCAGCAATGTGGACGACATATCCTTGCTAAAGACGAGGATGAAGTACAGCACCTTCGATAACGCCTTAAAGAGGTCTCTGGAATCAACCTTACTATGGAGAATAGCACTGGAAGTCGTTGCCATTTTCCTGATGTCCTGCTGAGCCAACGACCCTAAGGAACTGTATTGCAAGCCCACCAACCCAGGGTTATGTCTAAATGGAAGAAGTGAATGCTCAGACATATATAAATGTTCTATCATCAATACCTACGCAAGAAGAACACTCACCTACAGTAGTAGCTGGTGTGATGTATGCAAAGAGCTTGAAAGGACCACATAGTTACTAGTTAGTAATGGATACTCGAAAAACGAGATATCCAAAGCCATGAACAATCACCTGGAGAGGTGGTATGACGCTCATGAACCTGACACAGCCTCTACGGAGCAACGGATTCGTTTGTTCTCGCGCGCCTAAACGAACAGCCAGGATGAGCAGGCATTACGAAATTTTATTGATGATTGAGTAAAAAAAATCACCTTGTGTATAAGTACATTTGCACCACAGGGAACGGTACAGGACTGCCTTCAACGTATATCGAGATGACCACGACGAAACTGTAGGTTTGCTTATCAAATGTAGCACCTAAAACACGTAGAAGAGGCTCGACATTCACTTTACATTGGAATCAATCGTCAGGGCCACTTCCATTCTGCAAATTGAAGATGATCTGCGGGGACTACAAACCCTCGATGCCCTTTACATTAGGGATAAAAATCCCCTTTTTAATTCGCAGATTACAGTAAGACTACTGATATGTACATTATTCCTAATTGTACAAAATTTCCTCCTCAAATTAAATATATGGTAGGGGAAGATAGTAACACACACATACACACACACACACACACACACACACACACACACACACACACACACACACACACACACACACACACACACAAAGCTGCTGGAATGGATGAAGGATATCTTAATTGGGAAAAAAAAGTGAGAGTGGTACTTAGAGACAAAAAGTCGAACTGGGAAGATGTGATAAGTGGCGTCCCGCAAGGCTCTGTATTGGCTCATTTAATGTTTGCCATATATATAAATGATATGGATGAGGGAGTAAATTGTTACATGAACTTCTTTGCTGACAATGCCAAATTACTCAAGAGAGTAAGCAGATCGCTACAAGAAGACCTAGACAAAATATGGAAATGGAGTCAGAGATGTGAGATGAACTTCAACATTAAGAAATGTAGCATAATGGAATTTGGAAAAGGTAAAAATAGAGTATCGGGTCAATATAAAATTGGAAACAAGGAAGTCAAAAAAGTCGATTCAGAAAGGGACCTGGGGGTAACCATCTCAAGTGACTTGACACCTGATAAACATGTCAATAAATTATTTGGAGAGACTTTTAACTTATTAAGATCAATGAAAGTGGCCTTTGACTACATGGATGAGGAGATGGCTAAAAAAAATAGTGGTTACACTGATAAGACCTAAACTAGAATATGCTGCAACATGGTGGGCACCTAGCACAAAGAAGAACATAAGAAAGTTAGAAAGAATCCAAAGAGCAGAGACAAATGGCACCTACACTGTCAAATCTGACACACGAACAAAGATTGGAGAAATTACATCTGTCAACACTGGAACAGGGAAGAGAAAGAGGTGATTTGTTGACCATTTACAGAATTATGAAAGGGATGGTAATTCTCGATAGAGACGACTTATTAAAGTGAGACAAGAGAAACAAGAGGACACGAAAAGAAGCTAAAGAAGGACAGTTACAGAAGAGACCTGAAAAAGAATAGCTTCCTACATAGAGTGATTAATGTCTGGAACAGACTAAACGGAGAAACAGTGAGTGCCAAAACTATACAAGATTTTAAGAATAAACTGGATGCGGAGAGATACGAAAACGGGTCACTACGAGCATAGATCTCGTCCCGTAAAATACAACTAGGTAAATACAACTAGATAAATACACACACACACACACACACACACACACACACACACACAAATAAATTAGAATACAAAGAGCAACGACAAAGTTGGCACCAACTCTCTCCAAATTAACATACGAACAAAGATTGTCCAAACTGGAACTACCAACTCTGGAACAAAGAAGAGAAAGAAGAGATTTACGGACTATTTATAGAGTCATGAAAGGAATGGAAATCCTAGATAGAGATAATTTATTAAAATGGGACAACGAATAATTATAGAAGAGATCTGAAAAAGAATAGCTTCCTACATAGAGTGGTGGATACCTGGAATAAATTAGATAGGGAAACAGTGTGTGCAAACACTATTCAAGATTTTAAGAAAAAAAAACTGATGCTGAAAGATACAAAGACGCGTCATCACGAGCATAGCTCCCTTCCCGTATAATACTAGTTAAACACGCACACACACACACACACATCCCACATTCGGTGGCGCAATTGGTAGAACGATGAATTGCTAGCATGGTTGTACGCGTAGTGCTTGGTTCGAATCCTGCCCAAGACCGAAATGATTACGGTACAGCCGCGCTTCGGGTCATCACTCTGACTCTCGTGGGCGAGGAGTTGGGTGTGTGTGTGTGTATGTAAGGTCATAGCATTACCCATAGATCGGACCTACGATCTCTGAGCTCTCTTCCAGGAGGGAAATAGCTGTCGATCACGAGTTCAACACGTGATCCAAAGACCAAGTGAATACACACACACACACATATGTATATATATAAAAATATATATATATATATATGCACGTACAAAGGTCGTGTGACTGAGTGCATGTGAAAAGGAAGAGATGTAGGTGTTGCCACTCTGGAAATTTTGAGTTTGTATAATTAGATAAAGAGTATATAATTTATGTTTGTAACAATTGCATTTGGTCTTAGGTTACCTCCTTTGGTGATGTAAAAAATATTTTACTTCCCAGTTATTTTCTGAAAATATCAAAACCTTCCCACGGCCCCAAGACCGTAATGGTCCTCTTTCTCTGCTGCCATGCGTGGGACAATCCGTAGAATCTTCCACGTGGCTCGCGGTCAGTAGAATGCCGTCACACAGCGTGCTCCTGTCAATCATTTTGCTACGTTGCTGAATGCAGCGGCTAAGCAATTCAATTGTTGGAATACACATGAAAATATGAAAATAATGTAATTCAATACATGAAATATTAAAAAAAAATCCAAAAACTGAGATGACCCAATTTTCGGATATTCAACAACTCTGAAATTATCTTCACAGTGTAGCGTTCTTTTGAGTAGTAACCACCTTGTTCTTCATTCTATCGCTTCTCTTCACTTTTTTTTTTTTTTTTTTTTACTTAAATTTGAAATTATCATGCTCTACTCCTCTAAATGTGCTCTGCGGGACCATTTACATATAAATTTAATTTTAATTGCAGAGCATATCCTTGATAAAATCCAATTATTTAAGATTATGATATATTGAGAACGGGTGTAGGACAGTTGCTCACTGGATAGTTGCTCACCGGATAGTTGCTCACCGGATAGTTGCTCACCGGATAATTGCTCACCGGACAATCGCTCACCGGAGAAGTGACAAATAGGACACTTGCTCACCAAAGATTTTTTTTTACTTTTCTTGAACTTGATAACAAACAATATACAGGATTTTTTTTTAGTTATATTTAGGTTTATTACAGCAATAATACACAAACAATATCCAAACTTTCATATTTTAGTTTTTAATAATTATAAAATTCAATACAAATTTCTCCCATCAATATATAGTAATGATCTTTTACCGGTCCAATTGACATGCAACTTGGCATGTGAAGATTTTCATAAAGCCCGATTCTTCAAAAGCAAACAAATATTCACTGATTCAAACGCAAATTTGGTTATCAACCTCGGCATATTAGTTTTTAACCTATTTTCTCCCGTTTATGAGCAGCTCAAGATCGTTAGGTATTATACACTTGGTGATTTGTTGACCCAGAAACCTTCACATGCCTAGTTGCATGTCAATTGGGCCAGTGGTTTGGATTTTATTGATTATTTCTAAATTGACAACAGTTGCCATGGCAACATGATAGGTGTTAGTAAGAATGTTATAAGAAGAAGGTCCTGCAATGTTAATGACATGCTCAGGTGATTTGTTGACCCATAAAACCTTCACATGCCAAGTTGCATGTCAATTGGGCCAGCGGTTTGGATTTTATTGATTATTTCTAAATTAACAACCTATAATGTTGCCATGGCAACTGTTTTCAATTTAAAAATAATCAATAAAATCCAAACCACTGGCCCAATTGACATGCAACTTGGTTGATTGATTGATTTGGCATGTGAAGATTTTTGGGTCATTTCTTGACCAAGTGTATATTACCCAACGATCTTGAGCTGCTCATATACGGGAGAAAATAGGTTAAAAAAGAGTTGTCTTACATTACAATAGTATATTATTGATGTCTTACCTTAATATTTTCACTCGGAAAACTAATTTGCCAAGGTTGATAACCAAATTTGCGTTTGAATCGGTGAATATTTATTTGCTTTTGAAGAATCGGGCATACACTTGCACAGCAATAAGATAATTTGAATATCCTGCGCATACGCTGAACGCTCAAAGTATTCAAACTAAGCCAAAGAAAATCCAACAGGTCGCATGGAACAGTCATCCCTCTCAAACATGAAAGTTTGGATATTGTTTGTGTATTATTGCTGTAATAAACCTAAATATAACTAAAAAAATCCTGTACATTGTTTGTTATCAAGTTCAAGAAAAGTAAAAAAAAAAATGTTGGTGAGCAAGTGTCCTATTTGTCACTTCTCCGGTGAGCGATTGTCCGGTGAGCAATTATCCGGTGAGCAACTATCCGGTGAGCAACTGTCCGTACCCGATTGAGAACAAATATAAAAACATAAGAACGAAGGAGACTGCAAGAGACCATAAGTTTTACACTAGGCAGATCCATGTCCATTACCGAGTCTGCCGCTTGCTTTTAAAACTCTGTTCTCCTCCTATTTAATGTCAAGTGGAAGACCTGTAAAATCTAGAAGCAGCAAGTAGGAAAGAGTTAAAACTAACATTTACAGAAAATCTTGGAGCAAACAGTGCAAATCTAACAGCAGTTCGATCGACGAGTCCTACTTTCAGGTGATTTAATCACGAAGCAAATCTTTCAAAGCGGAGAAACAGGATAGAGTATTTGATGGTTTGAGACACAGTTTTAGAAATTACTTTGGCTTTGATAGGAAGCCAGTTGAGCTCAAGCAACACAGGAGTAATCCTGTGACGAGGTTTTAACCCTTAATCAGTCTCGCAGCTGTGTTCAAAATATTTTTATTAGTACTTTACCTAATTATACTAACCCAACTGTAGTATACAGGAGAGGAGCAACGTATTCTCTAATTTTCTAACATACTGCACAGCCGCGACAATCACGTGGCATGGAACGTGCATGATGTCGACCCTGCTTGACCTAACCTAACCCATTGCAATTATGTAATTACGCACCACGGGTAACCACTACCCACGCGGTATTTAAAGCGGCTTTTGCTACTGTTGGTGAAGAGAAAGGTTTTGGTGAGTTCGTCTCCTTTATTGTAAGGTACGAGTGAACTGATTTTACATGCTGTTCTGTTCTGTAAAATTTGGGAAGAATATTCCCGTGGGAATGTTCTTCCCAAATTTTACAGAACAGAACAGCATGTAAAATCAGTTCACTCGTACCTTACAATAAAGGAGACGAACTCACCAAAACCTTTCTCTTCACCAACAGTAGCATCGCTACAATATCTAGACTCAAATTCGTGTGCAGCTCAACTTAATCTCTATCCTTGATTGCCAATTATTACATTTAGATTTAAACTCGTGTATTGTTTGAGCTTGGCCTATATCACCCTCTAAGTTATTTCTCATATGGAAATCTATATGGAAAATGTATTTTTTTACATCCCTTAGACATGTGATCTCTCTTGATTTACTCCCATAACCTCCTGAAACCCTCCCATCTTAATTAATCAGCAGATCTCTTCTATCAATGCAATCCTTGAGTGACATGAACACTGTAATCGTATCATCTTTCTCTTTGATTTCTCAAAGTTGGCAGACCCAGATAGATAGTTTATAATAAATTTATTTATAGTAATCCACTTTATACAATTCAAGTTTCTTAAGAGAACTCTCATCTAATTATTTTTGATAAAAACAATGTTTTAAGACGGTCGTCAGGAAGTTGCAATTGTTTATATATTCTACAATCTACACCAATGTCAATTTTTTCTACTAATCAGTTGTGTAATTAACCTTACAGTGCAAGATATTCATAACTGTATACAACATTCTAAAAATATGAAAACAGAATTTAAGTTAAGACAACCGGTATAAATATCGTTTTGTCACCCTTGTGAAAAATTGTGCGAATGTTCACGTGCGTGTGGGCTTATGACTCATCTTTCGCATCTTACCTGTCTGATATTGCTGAATTCAGATTTTCATCTACTGGACATAGTTCTTGTAGTCATTAAAACTTTAAAGTCAACCCATGCCCTGACTGGAGATCGTATCAGATACTCCTTTATATCAATGTGTATAACAAATTGTAATCGGTGTTATACATTAATCTGTCTCAGGAGATAAATGCAAAATTACAAGATGCTGTTTGCCTTTTTATTCTAATTTTCATTCAAACCTCTATCAAATCACACATGTTGAGGACCACAATGGAAATAAATTTACATGCTTTTTGTGTTGTCCTTGGCATTTGTAATTGTTATTTCGAACTGTGTTATTTTCATTATCTGCACATCATGTATGATTCAATGCCAAATTATTATTATTATTATTATTATTATTATTATTATTATTATTATTATTATTATTATTATTATTATTAACATCATCATTATTATTATTATTATTATTATTATTATTATTATTATTATCTTTAATTATTATTATTATTATTATTATTATTATTATTATCATTATTATTATTATTATTATTATTATTATTATTATTATTATCTTTAATTATTATTATTATTATTATTATTATTATTATTATTATTATTATTATTATTATTATTATTATTATTATTATTATTACTATTATATTATTATTATTATTATTATTATTATTATTTATTATTATTATTCTTATTATTTCATCCTGGAAAGTGACTTGTATGTTACGTGTTTAATGTCACGTAGTTTACGTACTTCTTTTCTGAATCCCTATTTTCTTTTAGACGGATATCATATTTGTATATTTAAAAATACTGTATGAATATGACCTTAAGAGCCAAACAATTGTCATAATATTTATCTGCGACATAGCTACGGCTGATTGCGTAAAGGACATGTGTGAATTGAAATGGAAGCCGGACAAAATTGTTCACCCAAAAACACGTTCGTTAAGATTTTTCCTTCTATAAATTCCATATTTGCCATTATCGGTTTCAGGTGTAAGCTCTTTTCACTGGGATTATAAATCTACTTTTTGTCTATTTTTGCATCCTCCATATCCTGACCTCATTCCTCCTACCGTTGTACGGTAGTTAGAAGTAGCTAGGCAGGAAAAGATTTATTGACTGATTATCTTCATCAGAATTGCATATGATAAATCATATATTTGAGTATATTTGTATATCTCATTTTAACAGTGTACTCATCTCTACAGTAGAGGTTTTCGTAACACATTATGTAATTATACGTTGAATATTGCTAATCATTCGAAATTCGCTCCAATTTTTGTTTCACCAAGCGCTCAACAGATGTCTCTAGTCTGTTTACAAACAATTGAAGATTTGATATGCATCCTGGTGGTACAAGAGGTTCGTTAATTTTCGGTATATAACGTGTAGAGGGACATGGTATTAAGTTGTATATTTCTGTTTAAATGTATATTTCTACTGAATAAAGAACTGAATTACATATATATCATTGCATTAAGAAGTAACGAGTACACAAGTTCTGGGTTTCTTGTTGGCGTTACTTGAGTGGGAGTGTAATATTTAATGTAATGTGTGCAACTTTTTTCCTCCAACCAAATAGTTGTTAGCTATTTATAATTAATTATAATTACATAATTTAGAGTACTGGTGCCTCGGTAACCGTCCCACCTAAATGGTAAAATGTACAAGTTAAGTGACTAACTTGGATCATCTTGTAAGGCAATTGAAAAGAATGTTACATGGAAAAGAAAATGGAGAATGATTGACAAGATAATTAAGGAAATTATTTTCATTAGGCAGTTGGACATGATAGTAGCAGTATTGGATTACATAACTGAAGAAATTTGAAATTGAAGGTCACTCATTTTCTGTTGGAAATTGGTTTTACACTTCCCTATTGTGCTGCTCTCAAAGATGTCTATTTTATCTACTCAGTCACCCCAGTCATTCATAAAAACAGATTGTGAAGAAGAGCATGTTTACAGTCATCATCAGTGAGGTATGCTTTTAGAGTGC
The DNA here is from genome assembly GCF_046742065.1 of Oratosquilla oratoria. Lineage (NCBI taxonomy): Eukaryota > Metazoa > Arthropoda > Malacostraca > Stomatopoda > Squillidae > Oratosquilla > Oratosquilla oratoria. The sequence goes on along the minus strand of NC_134787.1, from coordinate 70,420,103 downwards.
ATAATGCAAGATTAAATTCAGATTTAACCAAATGACATAAATTTAGATATAACTAAAAGACATTATAGATGGAGCACACTCTTGGTTATGGTAATTAGAGTTGTCTTTTAACCAGTCAGCCATTTGGAGTTGATTGTTGAACAAACATCTTTCCCAAACTCCTCCATTCATCGAACAACTACACCAACCTTTGCCACATTACTCCTGTAAATGGCCTCTCTAATTTTGGTATTATTTTAGTTGTGCACACCTACCCAATATAGTATTAGAAAATTTAATATTAATTTTTGTAAATTATAACACATGAATATAATGTGTGATTTTCTTGGAGGAAATAGAAAACAAAAAACCCTGCAACAAACCAATTTACAAACGAACAAAGCCGCTAGGATATGGTACGGATGCCATGCCAGTCCAGTTACTCTCAGACAACGGCTTTGACGTTGTGGACTGGGTGTTCTCCAACTCCAGATTACGTTAATAAGCGCTGTTACAAAGACAGTAGGGCTTCCTTGGAGTTTATGAGAGGACACGGGGTTCTGCCATCATCTGTTAGTTGCCCGAGGTACAATACTAATCAGGCCATCAGCATCCGTAACGACGACCCAAATAATCTTAAGGATTTTGAGTGTACCGAATTACTAAACATTGGTTAGGTTACATAGGTTACGTTCGACCTAGGCACCTATCGAAACAAACATGGCGTATCATTCAATTGCTGCAACTTTGTTAGAAAATACATTTTAGGAACTATTTTGTTATTGATTTCTGCCAAGAAAATTGCATATTACATTTATCTGTTATAATTTACTAAATGATTAATTTTCTTTTGTTATATTGCGTAGGTATGCACAACTAATATTTTACCCTAATTTTTGCTTGGTGTCCCATATCCATATTTCCCATCTTGAGGCATGTGTGGCTCTGGTGAGTAGCCCAGTATTGAAAAAGGCTTGATAGCCAGATGTATAAGAAAATGGTAATTACGAACTCATCAGGCTGGTTCGTATACCAAGTGGGTCATATATTACTAGAGTTTTGGGGCTCAATGAATATGTTCCCCTTGAAAGAGTTAAGTCTATGTTTAAATTGGTATAATGAGGACACTTAACATCAGATGGCAAGGAGTTCTAAGGTGATATTATTCGGGAGGAGAAGAAACACGTGTGACACATCTCCTTTCATCCTTTGAAGCTGCCTTTCTTGCCAACATCCATTTCTGTTCCTTTATTGTCTCCATAATGTCTTTCGCATTAATCTGCTCTCTCTGCCTGCCTTTTTTTCCTGTCAGCATAATTCCCAGTATTCCTCTTACTATTATTCCGTAAACACTCATCACCTTTGTCAACATCCAAGTCACATATTTATAAATCTTAGGTAAGATTTTATCTTTTTCTGCATGAGGGGATAGAGAGAGGGGGTCGCCGATTTAACAAAACAGCCTTGTGGATGAGCTGTGGCTTGCTACACTGCTTTTGACCCAAGGCAGTGGGCAAGATGAAGGGATGGCCTGTCATCCAGGAGGAACCAAGATAAGAGGGAAGGAATGGGGTGAATTAGAGTGGAGTATGTGGGGGGATGGAATGGGTGGGAGTGGATTTTATGCCTTTGTTTTTTGGCTACCTCCCTTGTAAGGGGGAAATAGCCATTGGTGTATGTATGTAGGTAGGATTATGCTCTGACTAAGATTTACATGTCAGGCATAGATTAGAGTTTTTTATGATGTCCCTATGTTAATTATTTTCCAACCATTTATGATGTTGGGTACTTTTTATTTTATTTTCACAATCTTTAGTCATTAAGTATCCGACCTAGTTATATTGTATAATCTAACTTTAAGAATTTCATAATCAATTCAAATTGCTTGACTTCGAAAAATCAAGTTGATCATTACTTTGGTTTTACTCTTATTTATTGTGAATGATTATGTAATAGCATTGAGAATAATAACAGGATACATGAAAACATACTAAGAGACCACCTATGTAACATACGGGTGTATGTTACTGGACTAGTGACGCAGGGAGAGATTAGCACTCAGTGTGGCTTAAGCACTTTATTCAGGTGGTTACTGGTGCGTCAGCCAAAGGACTGACATGGGGGACCAGATATGATACAGTATGATAATCTAGACCAGGGGTCACCAAACTTTTTTCACTGTGGGCCAGATAACTGAAAGAATGATTGGACATAAAAGCATCACAATAATAAGTTATTGCTTATTTTTCAGAAAGTACAATGGAGAGTGTTGTCTTGTCTATTCAGTGGATGGAGCATCAGCATGTGTTCAGCCAAGCTGTAACCAAGCTCAGGAAACAGGTAAGTCTTCCATTGTACATATCTATCCATCTATATACCAAAGGCTTCTTCCCCCTTATAAGGGAGGTAGCTAAGGCAAAGGCACACAACTATTGCCACCCATTCCACTCCCATCCGGCACTTGGCCTTCGAGCCAAAAAATTTCATAAATCAAACCATTCCACTCCCATGCACCACCCATGTTTCTCTCTCAAACTAGCTGTCATGGATGAAGGGTCATCCCTGTCTCCTGCCCTCTGCCCAAGTCAGAAGCAATGAACTTTGTTATGGACTAATTACTAGACTTGTTTCACCTGGTCTGCCTCCTTGAATCTATCCTTCACCACTCCAGTCTCCACTTTTTCTTAACCCCTTTGATACGATGACGCCTACGTAGGCGTCATGAGGAGCAAGTGGGTATGCGAGGATGCCGATGTCAGCGTCTTGATTATATTTTTTGTAGTCGTACCTGCGTGACCCCCATACTCTGTAAACTGGCTTCATCATATTTTCTATGGTTATCAAAATTCACAGGTGAAAGAGAACAAGGTATATAAGCGGTAACTGTTTTTTATAATGCGAGTATTATGACGCAACATCGCACGTCTGGCAGCTAATGCTGCCCGCGAGATTTTGGCCCGTACTAAAGGGGTTAAGGCCATGATAAGAAATTAACTACAGTGTCCCCATCACTGCCTCATATGTATGGTTTAATAAAAATGTATAAACCAGATAATCCACCCATACCTATTCTCAGTGTATTTGGATCTGCTGGTTGCAAAATATACCAGTGGTTGATTTTCATTTTTAAGCCCCCTTGGATGGTACGCTCCTGTTCCTTTCAGCTTGGCCTCCTGTTTTTGAGTGTCATTCCCAGCTGTGATCTTTCCATTCTCTTCTGTGCACTCCTTAGTTTTGTCTCCATCATTTTTGTCAGTTTCCAAGTTTCACATTCACATACCCTGTCTGGGGTATTGGCTGCATGTTATTGTGAGGTTAAAATTGCTCAGTAGCATGCAACTGATACTTTAGGGTATATATGGGGTGCCTTTATGGACCAGAGCCACACATCATTTTGTTTGTGATAGGAGAAATCTCTATTCATGGAGAAATTATGCTACTTTATTATACTGCAACTGTCCCTGCATTATGTTGTCCCCCCACTTTTAATACTGTCCTGTACCACTTCTCTGAGAAAGAATACTGCCACTGAGTGTTCCTGCTTGAGTCGTAAAAGGCAACAAAAATGAGATGGGGATAGGACTAGGTATCCTACTCTGTAACCCGAAAGGGGACATTCCTAGAAAAAAGCAAAGGGAAAAGAGGGTCTGGGAGGAGCTTTCCAACCAGAACCATAAGGTTTGGGTCATTTAATGTGTGTGGATGTGGTACAGATGAGAGTAAAAGGGAAGAGATAGGCAGTATGTTTGTGAGAAGAAAGATGGATGTGTTGGCATTGAATGAAACTTAAGTTGAAAGGAAGGGGTGAGTTTGAATTTGGGAGTATAGTTGAGAGGGTGTCAGGAGTGAAGAGAGGATGAGGGAAAGAAGGTGTGGCTATACTAGTAAGTGAAGAGATAGGTTAGCGTGTGGTGGAGTGGAAGGAGGTTTCTTCAAGGTTAATGTGGATGAAGGTGAAACTGGGAAAGGAGATGTGGATCTGTAAGTGCATATGGACCTGGTAGTGAGAAGAGTGTAGAGGAAAGGGAGGCTTTTTGAATAGATTTAAGGGAGTACTCAACAATGAAATAGGCAAAATATTGTTTAAAAATGTAATTTTATTTTTTATGTGATTTATGCACCTTAAAGTAATACGAAGCTATTGCGGTAGAAATTTTTTACCAGAGCAGACATGTACAACGGTCTAAAGGCCATAAGGGCTTATCCATTTAAAGATGGCGCACAGGGATTTAACTCTTGCGCAATAGGAATCATCATTTCATTTTCCTTGTTTTTACGTGCTGTGTCTCCTTCAAGTCGAGTGCCGTATACTGGACTACAAGGCTGCCAGATGTATGATGAATTGGTTATTGGCTTATTTATGAAGCATACATCAGTTACCCTAATTGTGTGTACTTTTTCTCTCACACCATATTCGTTCATATTCTCTTGCGCAATGTTTTTACAAAGAAATTGTGTCATAATGGATAGATCAAACAGCAAAAAACTTACTGCAAAGCAGAAAATCAAGAAAATGATTGAGGTACGTAGAAAAAAGAAATTAGAAAAAATGGACATTGGGAGGCAACATGAACTGGAGGAGACCTCACTGCCGTCAACATCTGGTGAAATGATCCATCGTGACCCTACTTTTACGACACTTTCTCGTAGTAAAAAGTTGATTTTTGCTAATTGTATTCACTATGTGTTATACAATCATGTGTGTGAAAATAATACAAATCGTACGATAATTACCCAAGATACATGACACTGAAACTTATAAATCCCTTTTTTCTCAAAATGAGAAAAATGCACTTTTAAAAATTCACCAAAAAAAGAGAAACATTTAGAGCTTCTTAAAAATTCTCATAGTTATATAATTTGTGTGTGTACATCATGTAGTTTTGCTTTTCTTTATAAAGTGCAAAGTTAAGCCTCGGGAGCGTTTAATTTACGAAAAATATGGACATCATAAAAAAAAATACACATATTTGCAACAGCAGTTTCTTGCGGCATATGGACAATTTTAACAAAAATAAAACTACAGGGTGTTTATATGTTATTTAAATATTACCATGCAAAAGCTGGGGTCTCTGGGACAAATATTACGATTTTCATTTACTTATGAAGTCTTAACATCAGTATGACATCATAACACAACAAGTTCTTATTTTGGCAAAACATGTGTCTAGATTTTAAACAAAACCTGAAAGTGAACAAAAAATATTTATAAATTTTTTTTTTTTTTTTTTTTTTTTTTTTTTTTTTTTTCTTTTATAATATTTTTACTTCACTGTAGTGCCTCCCCTTAAATGAGTGCATAGAGGGTTTAGGGAGAAATGTCAATGTTATGGTATTGGGAGATCTCAATGCTAGGGTAGGAGATGAACCAGTGGATGAAGTGGTTGGGAAGTGTGAAGTTCTAGGAAAAAAATTGTAGTGGAGAGTTGGTGTTGATGTGTCGAGAAACTTGATGATAGCAAACACATTATTTAGGAAGAAAGTCAAGCATAAGTGCACATAGGAGAGGGTGGTCAATGGAAGGGTGGTAGATAGGGCTTTAAATGACTATATAGTGGTAACCAGGAGAATAGTAGGAAGAGTTTTGGGACATGTTCATAGGGGAAAGTGTGGGGAAATGTCAGATAATTTTTTGGTGGAAGGTAAGTTGAGATTGGAGGATATATGGAGAAAGAGGAAAAGGACAGAAGCAAGGAGGAGCTTGGAGTAAATTGCTTAAATGAGAATGAAGCTGAGAGGAAAACATAAGAACAAAGGAGACTATAAGAGACCATAAGGCCTACATAGGCAGTCCCATGTCCATTACCACCTGTCATCCCCATCCATAAAGTTGTCTAACCGTTTCTTAAAACAACTTATAGTTTCAGCACTTACTACATGGTTACTAAGCATATTCCATTCATTGATCACCCATTTACACCCATTTAGTAAACCAGCTTTAGGAAAATATATGTATATATATATATCTTGATAGCCTAGTTGGTAAGTTACTACGGCACTTGTCATGTGGTTGCTGGGTTTGAGTCCTTGGCAGTACCGCATTTCAATTTCTGCATGTCGGCCTTTGATGGCTTAGAATTAAAGTGCATTGTGGTTGTTAAAATGTATATATACATATATATATATATATATATATATATATTTTTTTTTAGCATTGTATTTGGAAAAGACTTATGATAGGGTAGACAGGAAGGCACTGTAAAGAGGTACAGGTAAACGTCGACTTACGATGGCATTAGGTTTCGATAGAGCCATCGTAAGACGAAATCCACGTAAGTCGATCTCCAATTTGTGTATCACTCTGTTCCGTGGTCACTGTACCTAGCCTACCTGTATATTAACCACCAGAGATACTGAATATAGCCTATTAAACATGTACAGTAGTTTATTTAATTATTTTTATCCTTTTTACCATATTCAAACACTATAATATGTATTTTCAGTACGGAACTTAAATCTCGCGGGCAGCAGCCAATGCCAGCCGTACGACGTGACGTAATAATACTCGCATCATAAAATATAGTCACCGCTTATATCGATCGTTCTCTCTTTCACCCGCGAATTTTGAAAACCACAGAGAATGGGATTCAGGGCACATTTGAGAGAATGTAAAAACACAGGGGCGACTACAATAAATATAATCAAGACGCCGATATGGCAGCGTCGCGAATCCACTTGCTCCTCATGACGCCTACGTGTGCGGCACCGTATGGAAGGGGTTAAATTATCATGTCGTCGTCGTCATCGTAAAGTCGAACAATCGTAAGTCGACGTTTACCTGTATTATGAATATATGGGATAAGGGGAAAGCTGTTTACAGTAGTCAAGAGTTTTTATGAGAGTAGAAGAGCCTGTGTAGAATGAGAAATGGAGAGAGCAAGTGGTTTCAGGTGAAGGTGGGACTTTGCCAGGGATGTGTGACATGTCACCATGGATGACTTTTATAGCCAATGGATAGAGCTACTTGATCATTACCACAGGTTTGACCCTCGACGTAATGCCTATTTATGGCGAATTTTTTAAATTGTAGCATACAACATATGCCGCTGACACTCAACCCATAAAAAATTGTGGCATACGACATATGCCACTGACACTGTAGGGGTTAAGGGAGAAACACTGGGGAAAGTAGATATAGTAAGTCCTTGTTATATGGTACATATGCATTCCTGAAAACCTCACCACAAGTTGAAATTACCGAACCCATGGACATTGGGTAATAGGATATGTGTTCCAGCACGTCGAAAGTCACGTGACCCCTACAGACATGAAAGCAGTCTCATCTGTGACCTTGGTATTATGGAGAGCTGAACATCACCAGAATGTATCAAACCACCCTTTCCTTGCTTTAAATTCAAAGTCTTCCACTCCCATTTCTACCTTCAATCTTTCAATAATGGACAATACTTTCTGACAGATTAAATTCAAAGACAGAGCCATATTTTGATGATTCTGGTCATTGATCGACATTTTGAGCAACCTTTCCATCTTATCCATTATTGGCTCGCAGTGTTTTGTTAGCAATTTGCTCTGCAAATGCATTGCATTCTCCCTAGCTTTTTTTATAGCCTCACGATTCTTCAACACCGTCCAGACTGTCAATTGGGCTAGGCCCAAGTTTCAACTTATGGCAGACGTACCCATCTCCCTGCTCTTTCCTCTTCAAAATATCTAATTTTACCTCCAATGTCAGACTACTCCTCTTTCGTTTTGCCTTTTCAACTCCAGCAGTGTCTGCAGAACGTTTAGTGGCCATTATGGGTGCGTCACTGTGTGTCATGATAATAATATCCACAAATAACACACTGTAAGGATTTAACATGTGTTCAAAGGGAAAATGCGGGAAGAGACTGATTGTTGTGGTGGCCGCATGGCATGGTGGCGCTATGGTACGGTGTAAAGAAAACACGAGCGGATACTGTATCTGTGAATTTTTCTTACCGTAAATAGAATCAAGGGTAGTAATTACCAAATACTGTAACTGAATTTACCGGATAAAGAATTACTGTATAAGGAGGACTCACTGTAGCTTTAAATACTTGGGAACAAATGTAGTGGGAAAGGGAGGAGTAAAGGTGGAGGTAAAATGAATAATGATTCGATGTTGTATCACAATACTTGTGATATAAAATATAAAGTTACAGCTGTATTACTTGATCTCTTTCACTCTAAAAAGTAATAACCACAGTTCACAGTTCAAGCCAGTTCACAGAATATGGGGGTCACTCAGCTACAACTACAAATTAAATATAATGAAGACATGACCTGGGACTAGTGATTATCACAAATGATATATCCCCAGACAAACATAGAAACAAGATTGTCTGCAAAACCTACAACTTACTGAGAGCAATAAAAGTGGGAAATAAGCCAGTTGTTTGCTGATGACACTGAGCTTGTAGCAGGATCAGAGGAGGGATTGAGGAAGTTAGTGACAGAGTTTGAGAAGGTGTGTGAAAGAAGGAAGATGAAGATGAATGTGGGCAGAAGTAAGGTGATAAGTTGTACAAGGGGAGATAGTGACAGCGGGCTGGAAGTGAGCGTTAGGGGAGAGAGACTGGAGGAAGTGGATAGTTTTAGATACTTGGGTGCGAGTGTGGGGGGAGAGGTGGGGGTGGAATGTGGATTGAGAGAGGTGAGTGGGTGCCTTGGTGGATTGGGAAGTGTAATGAGAAATAGACATCTGGGAATGGATGCTAAGGGGAGGTTGTATTTACCCAGTTGTATTATACGGGAAGAGAGCCATGCTCGTGGTTACTGTATATACTTGTCTATAGGTCAATCTCGTGTAAAGGTCGACCCCCCATTTTTGGCCAAAAAATCTGGAATTTTCCATATACCTCAAGTACAGGTCGCATATTACGTTGATACATTTTAATTTACATACATATACCAAGGCTTTTTCCCCCTTACAAGGGAGGTAGCCAAAAATAAAAAGGCATAAAATTATTCCCACCCATTCCATCCCTGAATACACTCCACTCCCATCTTAGCACCTCCCCTCTTCCCCAAAGCCCCCTTCACCCCATCCATCCACTCATCCTAGGACATCCCCTCATGTTCACTCCCTCCACATCTGCCTTCCATACCTCTTTTACTAGTCTTTCTTCACTCATTCTTTCCATGTGTCCAAACCATCCTAATACTCTTTCATCAACCCTATCTCCCAACTCCCTTTCCACCCCTGTTCTCCTCCTCACCTCCTCATTTCTCACTCTATCTAGCCTAGTAACCCCCATCATACTTCTCAGACACCTCATCTCAAACACATTCAAACTCCTTTTCTCTTCCTCTCGTATGTTCCATGTTTTTGCCCCATACAGTGCTGTTGGCACAATCACTCCTTCATACAGTCTCCTCATAGCATCCATTCCCAAATGTCTATTCCTCATTGCACTCTTCAATCCTCCTAGGCATTTACTCGCTTCTCTCAATCTACATTCTACCTCCACCTTCACTCCACCTTTTCCTGCCACATTTGCACCCAAGTATCTAAAACTATCCATTTCCTCCAGTCGCTCTCCCTTAATGCTCACTTCCAGTCTACTGCCACTTTCACCTCTTGTACATCTCATCACCTTACTTTTACCCACATTTATCTTTAGCTTTCTTCTATTACATACTCTCCCAAACTCTGTCACCAGCTTCCTCAATCCCTCCTCCGATCCTGCCACAAGCGCAGTGTTGTCAGCAAACAACAGCTGGCTCACCTCCCACTTTTCTCCATTTTCTTTAACCATCTCCAATCCCTGACCCACTACCCTAGCATTTACCTCTCGCACTACCCCATCCATGTATAAGTTGAACAGCCAGGGCAACATATCGCATCCTTGACGAAGTCCCACCTTTACCTCGAACCACTCACTCTCTCCAATTCTAAACCTGACACAAGCTCTACTATCCTCATAAAATCTCTTGACAGCTCCTAGAGGCTTTCCTCCTATCCCATATATCTGCATAACCTCCCACAGTGCCTTTCTGTCTACCCCATCGTAAGCCTTTTCCAGATCCATAAAAGCCCAAAAAAACATCCTTCCCCTTTCCTATAGCTTTCTCACATATTTGTCTTACCACAAAGATCTGATCTACACAACCTCTACCCGTCCTAAATCCACACTGTTCCTCACCAATTACTCCCTCTGTTCCTCTCCTAATCCTCTCAATCAAGATCCTCCCATAAGCCTTCCCAACTACACTTAACCACTTCCATGCGGTGACGCCTATGTAGGCAGCATGAGGAGCAAGTGGGTACTCGATGATGCCGACGTCGGCATCTTGATTATATTTATTGTAGTCGTACTTACGTAATTTCTATTCTCTCTAAACTGGCTTCATCAATTTTCTATGGTTATCAAAATACACGGGTGAAAGAGAACGAATAATTGAGCACTGACTTTATTTTTTATAATGCATTTATTATGACGCAACATCGCACGTCGGGCAGCTAATGCTGCCAGACGTGCGATGTGCCCCGGAGTGAAGAGGTTAACAAGCTAATCCCTCTGAAACTACTACATTCACACTTGTTCCCTTTTCCCTTGTAAAGTGGAACTATACAGGCACTCCTTTAGTCCTCTGGCACTCTACCTTCTCTCCAGCCAGTCCACCATCACTGTACCTCCTTTTTTTAGACATTCTGTATGGCATCCCTCCAGACCAGGTGCCTTACCTGCTTTCATCATCTTAACAACTGCCTTCACTTCATCCTTCCTTATTTCTCCTCCATTTTCCTAACTCATCACGGTCATTTTCTTAGTATTTCCCACTGCAACTATCTTTCCCTCCCTATCCTCCTTCACATTTAGCAACTTCCTAAAATATTCTGCCCATCTTCCCCTTACTGCCTTCTCTTCCATTATCATCTCTTCATCTGCACCTTTTACCTTTTCTTCTCTACTTGATTCGCCTCCTCTTCCTCTCTTAATTTCTTTCCAAAACATCTTTTTATTACTTTCAAAAATTTCTGTCATACTCTTACCCCACTTCACATCTGCTCTCCTCTTTGCCTCCTTTACCTTTTGCTTTACTTCTCTTTTCGTTTCTTTGTACCTCTCATATGACTCCCTCATCCTATTTTGTAACCAATCTGTGAAAGCTCGCTTCTTCTCTTCTACAACCTTCTTTGTTTCCTCATCCCACCATTCACTACCCTTCCTTCTATTTCCTCCTGTCCTTCTTGTTCCACACACCATCTTTGCACACTTTGTGACTCCCTCCTTGAACCATCCCCATTCCTCCTCCACACCTAGCTCTACTCTATCCTTCACTCCCTCCCACTCCTCCTTCAGCTTCTTCTTGTACTCCTTTTCCTTTTCATTTAACCCCTTCCATACGGTGCCGCCTACATAGGCGGCATGGGGAGCAAGTGGATACACGAGGCTGCCATATCGGCGTCTTGATTATATTTATTGTAGCTGTCCCTGCAAAACTGACATACTCTCTAAACTGGCTTCATCACATTTTCTATGGTTATCAAAATTCACGGGTGAAAGAGAGAACAATCGATATAAGCGGTGACTATTTTTTATGATGCGAGTATTATTTCACAACATCGTACGTCTGGCAGCTAATGCTGCCCGCGAGATTTTGGCCCGGAGTGAAGTGGTTAAAGAGTTCACTCTAAGCACCTCCCTACCTTTTGTCCCTTTCCTCTTTCTCCATCTATCCTCCACTCTCAACTTACCTTCCACCATAAAATGATCTGATATTCCCCCACCCTCTCCCCTTAGCACATGTACATCCTTAACTCTTTCTATCATAATCCTATTTACCACTACATAATCCATCAACACTCTATCTACCACCCTTCCCTCCACCACCCTCTCCCATGTGTACTTATACTTGACTTTCTTCCGAAACACTGTATTTGCTATCATCAACTCTCTTTCTAGATATATTTCCACCATCAACTCTCCACTACGATTCTTTCCTGGAACTCCACATTTCCCAACCATTCCATCAATTGGACCATTTCCTACCCTAGCATTAAGGTCTCCCAGTACTATTACATTGACATTTCTCCCTAAATCCTCTATGCACTCATTTATATCTATCCAAAAGGCCTCCCTTTCTTCTACACTCTTCTCACTACCAGGCCCATATGCACTTACAAAGATCCACATCTCCTTTCCCAGTTTCACCTTCATCCACATTATCCTTGAGGAAACCTCCTTCCACTCCACTACACATTTACCTATCTCTTCACTTACTAGAATAGCCACCCCTTCCCTCCCTCAGCCTCTCTTCACTCCTGATAACCTCCCACTTACACTCCCAAACTTACACTCACCCTTCCCTTTCAACTTAGTTTCACTCAAAGCCAACACATCCATCTTTCTTCTCACAAACATACTACCTATCTCTTCCCTTTTACTCTCATCTGTACCACATCCACACACATTAAAAGACCCAAACCTTAGGGTGCTGGTCGGAAAACTCCCAGACCCTCTTATGCCTTTACTTTTTCATTTAGGAATGTCCCCTGTGGGGCTACAAGGAGAAGGATGCTTAGTCCCACTCCCCGTCCCTTTCTTCTCGCCTCTTACGATCCAAGTGGAAATACTTGGTGGCAGTATTCTTTTCCCCCACCACAGGGAATTCCCCCATCACAGAAATTGAATACTCAGAGAAATGGTACAGGACAGCAGCAAGGGGTTGGGGGACAGCATAACGGAGGGACAGTCGTAGTATAAAAGTGTCATCATTTCTCTATGAAGAGTTTTCCTCTATCATAGACAAAATGATGTGTGGCTCTGGTCCATAGGGGTGCCCCATATAGACCTTAAAGTATCAACTGCATGCTACTTTGCCACAATAACAAGCAGCTAATACCCCAAAATTAATAATTAATTTTCTATTGCTATATTACGCCCATTGTCGAAACTAAAAAAATACCCAAATTTGAGAATATCACAGCATTTCATTATTTTTAAAAAACTATGGGTACTATAATAGTATACGTGATATAATAAGCTCGCCTGTGCTAAGAATTTTAACAAACAGGTAAAACCACAGTATGGGGTTACCGTATCTAGAAGGAAATTCACATGTTTTGGTATGTACCGTGTATTTTATGTCCCCATTGTTTACTGGTAGTAACTAGTAGGTAAATATTTTGATTTCTGAACCTAAAGAAAAGGTAAGAGTTCTTCCTAGCCTTTCTTGTCATGTCTGGATTTCAACCTAACAAGATTATTACCCGTCTGGGGTATTGGCTGCTTGTTATTGTGGCAAAGTAGCATGCAGTCGATACTTTAGGGTCTATATGGGGCGCCCCTATGGACCAGAGCCACACATCATTTTGTCTATGATAGAAGAAATTCTGTTCATAGAGAAATGATGACACTTTTATACTACGACTGTCCCTCCGTTATGCTGTCCCCCAACCCCTTGTTGCTGTCCTGTACCATTTCTCTGAGTATTCTCTTTCTGTGATGGGGGAATTCCCTGTGGTGGGGGAAAAGAATACTGCCACCAAGTATCCCACTTGGATCGTAAGAGGCGAGAAGAAAGGGACGGGGAGAGGGACTAGGCATCCTTCTCCCTGTAGCCCCACGGGGCACATATCCTAAAAAGAAAAGTGAAGGCATAAGGGGTGCTGGAGGGCCTCGGGCCAGCACCCTAAGGTTTGGGTCTTTTAATGTGCGTGGATGTGGTACAGATGAGAGTAGAAGGGAAGAGATAGGTAGTATGTTTGTGAGAAGAAAGATGGATATGTTGGCTTTGAGTGAAACTAAGTTGAAAGGGAAGGGTGAGTGTAAGTTTGGGAGTGTAAGTGGGAGGTTATCAGGAGTGAAGAGAGGGCGAGGGAGGGAAGGGGTGGCTATTCTAGTAAGTGAGGAGAAAGGTAAACAGGTAGTGGAGTGGAAGGAGGTTTCCTCAAGGATAATGTGGATGAAGGTGAAACTGGGAAAGGAGATGTGGGTCTTTGTAAGTGCATATGGGCCTGGTAGTGAGAAGAGCGTGGAAGAAAGGGAGGCCTTTTGGATAGATTTAAATGAGTGCATAGAGGGTTTAGGAAGAAATGTCAATGTAATAGTACTGGGAGACCTTAATGCTAGGGTGGGAAATGGTCCAATCGATGGAGTGGTTGGGAAGTGTGGAGTTCCAGGAAACAATCGTAGTGGAGAGTTGATGGTGGAAATGTGTCTAGAAAGAGAGTTGATGATAGCAAATACAGTGTTTCGGAAGAAAGTCAAGCATAAGTACACATGGGACAGGGTGGTGGAGGGAAGGGTGGTAGATAGAGCACTAATGGATTATGTAGTGGTAAATAGGATTATGATAGGAAGAGTTAAGGATGTACATGTGCTAAGGGGAGAGGGTGGGGGAATATCAGATCATTTTTTGGTGGAAGGTAAGCTGAGAGTGGAGGATAGATGGAGAAAGAGGAAAGGGACAAAAGGTAGGGAGGTTCTTAGAGTGAACTCCTTGAATGAAAAGGAAAAGGAGAAGGAGTACGAAAAGAAGCTGAAGGAGGAGTGGGAGGGAGTAAAGGATGGAGCATAGATGGGTGTGGAGGAGGAATGGGGATGGTTCAAGGAGGGAGTCTTAAAGTGTGCAAGGATGGTGTGTGGAACAAGAAGGACAGGGGGAAATAGAAGAAAGGGTAGTGAATGGTGGGATGAGGAAACAAAGAAGGTTGTAGAAGAGAAGAAGCAAGCATTCACAGATTGGTTACAAAAGAGGACGGGGGAGTCATATGAGATGTACAAAGAAAAGAAAAGAGAAGTAAAGCAAAAGGTAAAGGAGGCAAAGAGGAGAGCAGATGTGAAATGGGGTAGGAGTATGACAGAAAATTTTGAAAGTAATAAAAAGATGTTTTGGAAAGAAATTAAGAGAGGAAGAGGAGGCGAATCAAGTAGGGAAGAAAAGGTAAAAGGTACAGATGGAGAGATGATAATGGAAGAGATGGCAGTAAGGGGAAGATGGGCAGAATATTTTAGGGAGTTGCTAAATGTGGAGGATAGGGAAGGAAAGATAGCTGCTGTGGGAAATGCGAAGAAAATGAGAGTGATGAGTGAGGAGAATGGAGGAGAAATAAGGAAGGATGAGGTGAAGGCAGTTGTAAAGATGATGAAAGCAGGTAAGTCACCTGGTCTGGATGGATGCCATGCAGAATGTCTGAAAAAGGGAGGTTCAGTGATGGTGGACTGGTTGGTGAGGTTATTTAATGTTTGCTGGAGAGAGGGTAGAGTACCGGAGGACTGGAGAAGTGCCTGTATAGTTCCTCTTTACAAGGGAAAAGGGGACAAGTGTGAATGTAGTAATTTCAGAGGGATTAGCCTGTTAAGTGTAGTAGGGAAGGCTTATGGGAGGATCTTAATTGAGAGGATTAGGAGAGGAACAGAAGGAGTAATTGGTGAGGAACAGTGTGGATTGAGGATAGGTAGAGGTTGTGTAGATCAGATCTTTGTGGTAAGACAGATATGTGAGAAAGCTATAGGAAAGGGGAAGGATGTTTTTTGGGCTTTTATGGATCTGGAAAAGGCCTATGATAGGGTAGACAGAAAGGCACTGTGGGATGTTATGCAGATTTATGGGATAGGAGGAAAGCTTTTGGGAGCTGTCAAGAGTTTTTATGAGAGTAGTAGAGCTTGTGTCAGGATTAGAAATGGAGAGAGTGAGTGGTTTGAAGTAAAGGTGGGACTTCGTCAAGGATGCGTTATGTCGCCCTGGCTGTTCAACTTATACATGGATGGGGTGGTGCGAGAGGTGAATGCTAGGGTAGTGGGTCAGGGATTGGAGATGGTTAAAGAAAATGGAGAAAAGTGGGAGGTGAGCCAGCTGTTGTTTGTGGACGACACTGCGCTTGTGGCAGGGTCAGAGGAGGGATTGAGGAAGCTGGTGGCAGAGTTTGGGAGAGTATGTAATAGAAGAAAGCTAAAGATAAATGTGGGTAAAAGTAAGGTGATGAGATGTACAAGGGGTGAAAGTGGCAGTAGACTGGAAGTGAACATTAAGGGAGAGCGACTGGAGGAAGTGGATAGTTTTAGATACTTGGGTGCAAGTGTAGCAGGAAAAGGTGGAGTGAAGGTGGAGGTAGAATGTAGATTGAGAGAAGCGAGTAAATGCCTTGGTGGATTAAAGAGTGTAATGA
This sequence comes from Oratosquilla oratoria, assembly GCF_046742065.1. Classification (NCBI taxonomy): domain Eukaryota; kingdom Metazoa; phylum Arthropoda; class Malacostraca; order Stomatopoda; family Squillidae; genus Oratosquilla; species Oratosquilla oratoria. The sequence continues at coordinate 70,404,025 of NC_134787.1, read as the reverse complement.
GGAATAGACATTTGGAAATGGATGCGAAGAGGAGACTGTATGAAGGAGTGATTGTGCCAACAGCACTGTATGGGGCAGAAACATGGAACATAAGAGAAGAAGAGAGAAGGAGTTTGAATGTGTTTGAGATGAGGTGTCTGAGAAGTATGGTGGGGGTTACTAAGCTGGATAGAGTGAGAAATGAGGAGGTGAGGAGGAGAACAGGGGTGAAAAAGGATTTGGGAGATAGGGTTGATGAAAGAATATTAGGATGGTTTGGACACATGGAAAGAATGAGTGAAGAAAGACTAGTAAAAGAGGTATGGAAGGCAGATGTGGAGGGAGTGAACATGAGGGGACGTCCTAGGATGAGGTGGATGGATGGGGTGAAGGGGGCTTTGGGGAAGAGGGGAATGTCTGTTGAGGAAGGAAGGGAGAGGACGGAAGACAGAGGTGAGTGGAGAATGGTTGTATATGGATGATGTTGTGATTGCATGAGGAGGAATGGGCGGGGGGGTGGGGGTGAGGTAGTATGTGTGAGTAAATTTTGACGCAGCCCGAAGGGATTTCTCCCTGTCCTCTCCTTATATGCAAGGGGGGACGGAGAGGGGGGGTCGCCGATTAAATGAAGCGGCCTTGCTGTGGATGTGCTGTGTCTTGCGACACTGCTTCTGACCCAGGGCGGTGGGCAGGGTGCAGGGATGACCCGTCATCCAGGTGCTCAGATGAGAGGGAGGGTGGGAGGGGTGTGGAGTGTATTTAGGGATGAAATGGGTGGGAGTGTTTTTATGCCTTTCCCTTTTTGGCTACCTCCCTTGGAAGGGGGAAAAAGCCTTGGTATATGTATGTATGTAGGTCGACCCCTAGGTTTTGGCCTAAGAATTTTTCCTTAAGATTTCGACCTATAGACGAGTATATACGGTACCTATCTTTGTATCTCTCTGCATCAAGTTTTTTCTTAAAATCTTGAATAGTGTTTGCACACACTGTTTCGTTGTCAAATTTGTTCCAAGTATCTATCGATCTGTGCGGGAAGCTGTTCCTTTTCAGATCTCTTCTGTAACTATGCTTTTTAAGTTTCTTTTCGTGGGTGAGAGTGGATGCCTTTGACTTTGGCTACCTCCCTTGTAAGGGGGAAAAAGCCCTTGGTATATGTATGTACACTCATATATTGTTGATGGCATTATACACTTATAAACTTTGTGTTTCAGACACCATTAGAGCTTTTGATGTTGTTCTTGTATTTATCAAACGTTGTCCAACCAAATTTGATATGTCTTTTTATCTCATTTTCATGGTCTTTTTATCTAATTTTCATGATCTTTTGTCAGTTTCAATATCTGACCTTGCAGGTATAGCATCAGTTATAATTGTGAGAATCAACACCGTGTGAGATCGAAACCTTTATTGGTACGACGTTTCGCTTGTTACAGCTTTTTCAAGTACAGACATATGGCAAACACTGAGTACATATAGGACGATGGGGAAGGAACTGGGAGAGGTTATCAGGGAGGGGTGGGTGGTAGGGGGAAGGGCAGAGGGGGTGTGTGTGTGGGAAGGGGACGGGTGGGACTTGGTGAAGAAAAAGGAGGACATTTCAGACAGTTTGTTGAAATGGACTAAGAGGGACATTTCATACATTTGTGTAATGCGGGTAACAGATGGATGATAGGAGGGGCGATGTTGAACATGCCTCTGTTCTGCTCAATGGTTTTGAAGCTTTGAATGGCGGCCGCTTCCAGGCATTTCCTCCTCACCCTGTCTGGTTCACTAAAAAGAAGCTCTGCGTTATCCCAATCCATCAGGTGGTCGTTGGTGTTCCAGTGGATAACACAGGTGTTGGTGGTGATGTTGTTCCAGGAATCGCAGCGATGCTCCCGGATCCGGGTCTTCAGGTCACGGGAGGTCTCACCGATATATACTCTATCACATCCAGCACAGGGTATGCGGTAGACACCAGCGTTTTTTCCCCACATCTCGTCCTGGCTGTCACTCCTTCTGGAGAGCTCTTTGATAGTCCTGCTGGACTGGCCCACTACCTGAATGTTACAACGCCCAAGTGTCCGGGTGAGGGTGGTGGTGACGCTGCTGGCTGGAAGGATAAGCCTCCTAGCTGGATCTTTCGTTGGCTCCCACCCTTCCATTATTTTGAGTGCCTTTTTCTTGCACTGGTGGATGATGCACTCATGATGTTTTAATTTCTGAAAGACCTCCTTTAGGTGCCTAAACTCTGAGAGCTCTGAGGTAGAAACCTATAACTACACCTTTCTTAATACTGAGGTCATGGTGGGAAAGGAAGTGAGTCAAATCATCCTTATTGGTTGGTTTCCTGTAGACTGTAAATTTTAAAAGATTATCATGTTTGATAATAAGGGTATCCAAAAATGGAAGGGAATCATTGATTTCTTCCTCCGGTGAACTGGATGGATGGCTCAACCTCGTTCAGTGCCGCTTGGAGTTTGGGGATGTCAAACCGTCGGGGAAATTAGTAGTATGTCATCCACATAGCGAAGCCATACTACGTTGCTAGGAACGATATCTGAGAAAGGCCCTGCTTCCAGAATTTCCATGAACAGGTTGGCAAGGACGATTTGACTCACTTCCTTTCCCACCATGACCTCAGTATTAAGAAAGGTATAGTTATAGGTTTCTACCTCAGAGCTCTCAGAATTTGTAGCCCTGAATTCTTAGAGGACGAGTTTAGGCACCTAAAGGAGGTTTTTCAGAAATTAAAACATCAAGAGTGCATCATCCACCAGTGCAAGAAAAAGGCACTCAAAATAATGGAAGGGTGGGAGCCAACGAAAAATCCAGCTAGGAGGCTTATCCTTCCAGCCAGCAGCGTCACCACCACCCTCACCCGGACACTTGGGCGTTGTAACATTCAGGTAGTGGGCCAGTCCAGCAGGACTATCAAAGAGCTCTCCAGAAGGAGTGACAGCCAGGACGAGATGTGGGGGAAAAACGCTGGTGTCTACCGCATACCCTGTGCTGGATGTGATAGAGTATATATCGGCCAGACCTCCCGTGACCTGAAGACCCGGATCCGGGAGCATCGCTACGATTCCTGGAACAACATCACCACCAGCACCTGTGTTATCCACTGGAACACCAACGACCACCTGATGGATTGGGATAACGCAGAGCTTCTTTTTAGTGAACCAGACAGAGTGAGGAGGAAATGCCTGGAAGCGGCCGCCATTCAAAGCTTCAAAACCATTGAGCAGAACAGAGGCATGTTCAACATCGCCCCTCCTATCATCCATCTGTTACCCGCATTACACAAATGTATGAAATGTCCTCCTTTTTCTTCACCAAGTACCACCCGTCCCCTTCCCACACAACCCCCCTCCGCCCTTCCCCCTACCACCCACCCCTCCCTGATAACCTCTCCCAGTTCCTTCCCCATCGTCCTATATGTACTCAGAGTGTTTGCCATATGTCTGTACTTGGAAAAGCTGTAACAAGCGAAACGTCGTACCAATAAAGGTTTCGATCTCTCAGTGTTGATTCTCACAGTCTTGTCGGCTTTTGCCTTTGTGTTTCAACTCATCAGTTATAATTGCTTTAGTTTGAACCTTCAAATTCAACATTACTTTGGTTTTTCTCTTATTCATTTTCAGACCTATTTTGAGACTTTTTCAGATTACTCAGCATATTTTGCAATGCTTCTACTATTTTTGGAATGAGAGTAATAGTCATCTACATATTCCAAAAGACCTGTTCCCTCTTATAAGGAAGTGGCCAGTCAAGGCCACCTTTCATCCTCTCGCTTCAGTTCCTTATTATTATTCTCTCTCTCTCCTCTCTCTCTCCTCTCCTCTCCTCTCTCTCTCCTCTCTCTCTCTTTCTCTCTTCTCTCTCCGCTCTCTCACTCTCTCTCTCTCTCTCTCTCTCTCTCTCTCTCTCTCTCTCTCTCTCTCTCTAGGATATATTTATTTTGGATTTATTTTGTTATGGTAATTTAGAATGGAGAATAGTTGTATATGGCTGATGCTGTGATGCATGAGGGGGATGGGGGGGTGAGGGAATATATGTGAAGAATAAATTGACACATCCCAAAGGGATTTCTCCCTGTCTTCTCCATTTTTGCATGAAGGGATGTTTTTTCTGATTTAATAAAGCAGCCTTGCTGTGGATGTGCTGTGTTTTGCAACACTGCTTCTGACCTAGGGCAGTGGGTGAAATGCAGGGATGACCTGTCATCTAGGAGGACCTAAGATAAGAGGGAGGGAGGGGGTGGATGGGAGTGGAGTATATGGTGATATAATGGGTGGGAGTGGATTTTATGCCTTTGTTTTTTGGCTACCTCCCTTGTAAGGGAGAAAAAGCCTTTGGTGTATATATGTATTTTTCCTAAACACAGCCATTAACTAGTTTAACATTGGTTTTCTTTCTTCTCGTTCCAGCTTATGTATACAGATGCTTCCTTGGCATGTGAGGGGAAGTTCTACAAAGTGCATAAGTTCATCCTCTCAACCTGTAGTGAATACTTCAGTGACATCTTTGAGTGGACCCCCTGTGTCAATCCAGTGGTAGTCATTAATGGCATTTCATGCCGTGACCTGGAATTCCTCTTAGATTTCATGTACACTGGTGTTGTCAACGTCAATGAACCTCAGGTTTCTACATTGCTCAGAGCTGCAGAATGTCTCAGGATCAAGGGCTTGGCATTGTCATTGGACAATAATACAGAAAAACCATCTGAAAGGTTCCCAATGGTGCCAGAATCTGATGATCGATCAGACTTGGGTAGTCCAGCCAAGAAACGGAAAAAGGATGACACAAGTAGGAAAAAAGTCATGCCCATGACACATTCTCCTTTTCCTCAAACTTCATCATCCATGACACCATCACTGCCACCGCAGCCACACCAACCCCAGCCACACCAACCCCAGCCACAGCCACCACACCCGCAGCCACAGCAACCACACCCACAGCCACAGCAACCACACCCACAGCCACACCAACCACTTCAGCAGCCACAGCAACTGCACCCACAGCAACCACACCCACAGCAACCACAGCCACAGCCACAGCAACCACAGCCACAGCAACCACAACCACATCAGCCACAGCAACTTCAGCCTCCACAACCTCAGCCACAACAACAGCTACAGCCTCAGCAGCCACAAATGGAAAATCTCCATCATTCTCACAACAGTGCTCAACCCCCAACTCAAGGAACCTTCATGGACCAACAGCACCATCATCACCAGCATCACCAGCATCATCAGCATCAGCATCACCACCAACACCATAACCGCAATCCCCACCCAAATAGCACTCTCCCAGATGTAACCTCCCATGCAACTACCAGTCTACAGCAGACACCCCCACCTTGTGTACCCTCACCTATCTCAGCACCTCAGATTTCTATTCCAGAAACTCCTTTAGCACCCACATGTCCAACCTTTCATGCAAACCCTCTACTAGATGCAGAGAATAACATCACAAAATTAGAAATCCCAGACGACCCTGAGGCTCGCATCCCAGAGATATTGGAGCCATTTGTGGAATTCACAAATGTAAAAGAAGACTCACAGATGAATGTGAGAACTGAAGTACAGGTTAGTTGTAGCTGTATTTTCAGGTGGAAGATGAAGCAATATGTAATATAAAATTACAAAAGGCTACTTTTACTTCTGCAAAACCACTAACAGTAGTTGCAACAATCACACACACACACATGTATATATATATATATATATATATATATATATATATATATATATATATATATATATACACTGCTTCTGACCCAGGGCAGTGGACAAGATTCAGGGATGACCTGTATTAAAAAAAAAATGGGTATCATCCTATCTTACCTCTCCTCCTGTCTTCCTTTTCAAGGGTTTCTCTCCCTTAAAAAAAAAAAAAAAAAACATACATACATACATCCACACTTATCCAGAACCCATTTATTTTTCTTTCTGTATACACTTCACATATACCATACACCCTACAGTAAGATTGACAGGTTGCTCAAAAGTACCCCAGTAGAACACTGCATACAGAAACAAGAATCCTCTCTATAGAGGAGTATATGAATGTGATAGGTACGCAGTTTTATGTAAGAATACTTGAACTCCACACATCTATCTTATCATATCACACAAGCACTACCAGCTGAATCAATAAAGAAAAACATTAACATATGCAACAACCTACCACCAGTTCCACATATTCCACATAAAAATACATTCACACTGAGATCACCAATCAAGCTCAAGAAAGATCACCAAACTCTACTTCACCACAACCACCAGACATCAGTCCCACAAAAAAATCACTTAGTAGAAGTAAGAACCATACTGATAGAAGTAAGAACCATACTGACACACTTGTGTTCAAGACACCATCCAGCATTAAGACATTATCACCACAGAATGGAACTGCCTCAGATGCAACCACCACACAGAGGACACAAAACACATCATTCTACAGTGCCACACCCTAACAGTCCCATGACTACAACACAGTATAATATCTTCCCCACGTGACTTATGGGTCCATACAAAAGATGTAGTCAGTTTCCTGGAAGCCATGGGTCTCCTGCAAGAGAGATCTGGGGCAATGGATTGATTGATTGATCATAAAAACTTTTGACTGCTCTTAAAAGCTTTCCTCCTATCCCATATACAGTAAACCCTAGATATAACAGACAATATGGGGACAGGGATCCATTATATCCGATGGAAATACCAGACAGATCTGTTATATCCCAAAGTTTGTCCGGTATTAGAAATTAGTAGTATTAGAAATTACAGTAAATCCTCAATATAATGGACGATATGGGAATGGAGGTCTATTGTTATATCCAAAGATCCATTATAACTGAGGATCCCTCACTATGGATGAAAATCTGTTATAGCAAGGGTTTGTCCAGTCAGATTTTTTGTCCATTATATCCCATATCCAGTATATCGAGATCCGTTATGTCGAGGGTTTACTATATCTGCAATACTTCCCACAGTGCCTAACTGTCTATTCTGTCATAAGCCTTTTTCAAATCCATAAAGGCCCTAAAAACATCCTTACCTTTTCCTAAAGCTTTCTCACATATTTATCTTACTACAAAAATCTGATACACACAACCCCCACCTGTCCTGAACCCACACTGTTCCTCACCATTTACTCTCTGTTCCTCTCCTAATCTTTTCAATCAAAACCCTCCCATAAGCTTTTCTAACTACACTTAAAAAACCGATCCCTCTGAAACTACTACATTCACACTTTTCCCTTTTTCCTTTGTAAAATAGAACTATACAGGCACTCCTCCAGTCCTCCGGCACTCTACCCTCTCTTAAACAAACATTAAATAACCGCACCAGCTAGTCTACCATCACTGTACCTCCTTTTTTTAAGATATTCTGCATGACACCCATCCAACCCAGGTGCCTTACCTGCTCTCATCATCTTAACTGCCTTCACCTCATCTTTCCTTATTTCTCCTCTATTTTCCTCACTCATCACTGTCATTTTCTTACTGCTACCCACTGCAACCACCTTTCCCTCACTATCCTCCTTCACATTTAGCAACTCCCTAAAATACTCTGCCCATCTTACTCTTATTGCAATCTCTTCCATCATGATATCTCTATCTGCACCTCTTACTTTTTCTTCTCTACTTGATTTGCCTCCTCTTCCTCTCTTAATTTCTTTCCAAAACATCTTATTACTTTCAAAATTTTCTGTCATACTCTTACCCCATTTCACATCTGCTCTCCTTTTTGCCTCCTTTATCTTATGCTTTACTTCTCTTTTTGTACCTCTCATATGATTCTCTCATCCTATTTTGTAACCAATCTGTGAATGCTCACTTCTTCTCTTCTACAACCTTCTTTGCTTCCTCATCCCACCACTCACTACCCTTCCTTCTATTTCCTCCCATCCTCCTTGTTCCTCACACCATCTTTGGACACATTGTGACTCTGTCCTTGAACCATCCCCATTCCTCCTTCACTCCTAGTTCCACTCTATCTTTCACTCCTCCCACTCCTCTCTCAGCTTCTTGTACTCCTTCTCCTTTTTTCTTACTCATTTAAACAGTTTACTCTAAGCACCTCCCTACCTTCTGTTTTACCATGATTTTATTAAAGTATTATTATATTTAAAACATAATTTAAACATACATATACCAAAGGCTTTTTCCCCTACATGGGGGGGTAGCCACAAAGAAAAAGGCATAGAAACCACTCCCACCCATTCCATTTCCTATATATTCCACTCCCCTCCACCCTCCCTCTTATCTTGGCCTCCCGGATGACGGGTCATCCCTGCATCTTGTCCACTGCCCTGGGTCAGAAACAGTGTCGCAAGACACAGGACATCCACAGCAAGGCCGCTTCATTAAATCGGCGACCCCCCCTCTCCGTCCCCCCATGCATAAAAGGAGAAGACGGGGAGAAATCCCTTCGGGCTGCGTCAAATTTTGCTCACACATACTACCTCACCCACATCCCCCTGCCCATTCCACCTCATGCATCACAACATCATCCATATACAACCATTCTCCATTCACCCCTGTTTTTTGTCCTCTCCCGTCCTTCCTCAACAGATATTCCCCTCTTCCCCAAAGCCCCCTTCACCCCATCCATCCACCTCATCCTAGGACGTCCCCTCATGTTCACTCCCTCCACATCTGCCTTCCATACCTCTTTTACTAGTCTTTCTTCACTCATTCTTTCCATGTGTCCAAACCATCCTAATACTCTTTCATCAATCCTATCTCCCAACTCCCTTTCCACCCCTGTTCTTCTCCTCACCTCCTCATTTCTCACTCTATCTAGCCTAGTAACCCCCATCATACATCTCAGACACCTCATCTCAAACACATTCAAACTCCTTCTCTCTTCCTCTCTTATGTTCCATGTTTCTGCCCCATACAGTGCTGTTGGCACAATCACTCCTTCATACAGTCTCCTCTTAGCATCCATTCCCAAATGTCTATTCATCATTACACTCTTCAATCCTCCTAGGCATTTACTCGCTTCTCTCAATCTACATTCTACCTCCACCTTCACTCCACCTTTTCCTGCCACATTTGCACCCAAGTATCTAAAACTATACATTTCCTCCAGTCGCTCTCCCTTACTGCTCACTTCCAGTCTACTGCCACTTTCACCCCTTGTACATCTCATCACCTTACTTTTACCCACATTTATCTTTAGCTTTCTTCTATCACATACTCTCCCAAACTGTCACCAACTTCCTCAATCCCTCCTCCGATCCTGCCACTATTACTATTATTGATCACTAGGGGTCTTGGAACCTAACCCTTCTCTACCAAGGAATCACTCTATATACGTGATTATATAAACTACTGATAGTTGTTTTGCAAAAGTAAAGTGGCCTTTTGTCACCTTGGAATATGAAGCAAAGGTCATTTGCTTTGTTTTTGTGAATAGTTTTGGAAAGATTAGTATTGTGATGTTTAGATATTGCTTACTTAAGTAGTAAATTGAGCACACTGTAAGCAATTGAATTTACTAATGTATTTCTGAGGAGAGATTGCAGCAGTTGGTGTCTTGAGATTGGAAAGGGTTTGCGAAAGAAGAAAGTTAAAAGTAAATATGAGCCAAATTAAAATTATGATGTGAACAAAAAATGAGCTTACTTCAAATATATACAACACCCATCTGTACCACAAAATATTCATACAAAAACACACACTCTCAGATCACTAAATACCTTCAAGACACCACCAAACTCATACACCAAAAACCTCCAGACATAAGCCCCATAGGAAAAAAAAAATCCCACATCTAGTAAGAACAACACTATTAAGATTGCACTCCGGACACCATCCAGCATTGTGTGTTAGATTTAAATTACATTTATGTCTATTTGTAATATGTTTTTGTCTATGTTCGAGGAAATCTCTACTCATAGTGAAATGATGCTACTTTATTGTACTGTGACTGTACCTTCATTATGCTTTCCCCCCTCTTAATACTGTGTACCACTTCTTTGAGTATATATTTGCATTTTCACCTCTGGAGTCTTCCCATTCAAGTTGTAAAGGCAGCTAAAATGGGACAGAGTGATGGGACCACGCATCCTGCTCTCTGTACATTTCTATGAGAAGTCAAGGCAGAAGAGGGTCTTGGGAGGAGTTTTCCAAACAGAACCCTAAGGTTTTGGGTCTTTTTTATGTGCATGGGTACGGCACAGATGAAAGTAAAAGGGAAGAGATAGACAGTATATTTGTAAGAAAGAAGATGAATGTATTGGCATTAAGTTGAAACGGGGGATTTTTAGTTTGGGAGTGTAATGGGGAGAGTGTCAGGAGTGAGGAGAGGATGAGGGAGGGAAGGGGTAACTTTACTAGTAAATGAGGAGATAGGTAAAGGTGTGGGAGAGTAGAAGGAGGTTTCTTCAAGGTTAAAGTCTTCCATATGATGACACCTATGTAAGCAAAAGATAAAGGAGGCAAAAAGGAGAGCAGATGTGAAAGGGAGTAAGAGTATGACAGAAAATTTTGAAAGCAATAAAAGAGATGTTTTGGAAGGAAATTAAGAGAGAAACAGGAGGCAAATCAAGTAGAGAAGAAAAAGTAAAAGGTGCAGATGGAGAGATTATAATGGAAGAGACAGCAGTAAGAAGATGGGCAGAGTATTTTAGGGAGTTGCTGAGTGTGAAGGAGGATATGGAGGAAAAGGTAGTTGCAGTGGGAAGGGCCAAGAAAATGACTGATGAGGAAAATGGAGGAGAAATAAGGAAAGATGAGGTTAGATCAGTTATTAAAATGATGAGAGCAGGTAAGGCACCTGGACTGGATGGGTCATGTGGAGTGTCTAAAAAAGGGAGGTACAGTGATGGTGGACTGGCTGGTGAGATTGTCAAATATTTGTGTAAAAAAGGGTAGAGTCCTAGAGGACTGCCTGTATAGTTCCACTTTACAAGGGAAAAGGGGAGAAGTGTGAGTGTAGTAGTTTCAGAGGGCTCAGTTTGTTGAGTGTAGTTGGTATTAGCTCCAATCAGTCTTTTCTCCAGCCCTGCTCCAGTCACATCTTCCTTTACATGGGACTCAGCACTCCACATAGCAGGTCAACAACACTGCCACCTGTGTCTGTTCACTGAACCACACAATATCCAATATGGCTGCCCTCAACCAAATGACAACACATGAACATTGGAACAATGCTCGGTCATCTCTCTCTCTCTCCTCTCTCTCTCTCTCTCTCTCTCTCTCTCTCTCTCTCTCTCTCTCTCTCTCTCTCTCTCTCTCTCTCTCTCCAAGTGAAGATAAAACTGAAGGTCCATAAAAATCATGGCCAAGGCCAATTTATTGTTATGGAATAAAATCTTGCTTATTTTATGAATGTCTGCATAGCTAAAAACTTCTTACAACCTATTTACATTATTTATAAGCCAAGGAATCCTATTGACCAGAGAGGACTGCTCACAAACACTGGGCTGAGACCCCTTCTTAGTAAGGCAGTTGGCAAGTTGCTCAGAAGTTCCATCCCAAAAAACAGAGTTAATCTCACCACACAACATATCCTTCAGCAGTGCAGTGTTGATGCAAAGACCAGTCCTCCACACCATGAGAAGAATTCAAGGCTTCCACCAAACTCTTGTTGTCAACCAAGCAGTGTACAGCTAAGGTCTGGCATTTGATAATGTCCCTGATAATCCGTCCAAGATAGGAAGCAGCCTCAGTACACTCAATGAGCACCAAGGTATCAACAGACAATATGGATTTCACCAATCAGCGCAATTTCCTCAATTGCCAATGAATGAGGCATCTTCTTCCTTCCCCATCCCTGAGTAAAATCATAAATCCTCCCTGGGAGCCACCTTCAGATAGCTTCCCAAAGGAGACATCTGAGAAGCACTCGATTATACAGTCCTCCACAGCTGACAGCTTTCTAAACAGCAAGAAAAAATGGTCGCCCACAACTCTGTTGATAATTTTATTGAGTCGCACAGCATCAGCCACTGTGGCATTTTTACAATCTCTACTCAGTTCACTCACATCAAAGGCAATGTCAGGTCTTGTTTGTGTAGTTATCCAGCTCAGTTGACCAATCAGAGCACAGAATTCCTTCTTCTCATTGTCTGACAGCTCACTGGACTTAGCTGCCAAACTCAGTGATGTGAGCAGACTGGAATAGCTATACTGGCCAACCATTATACCTTCAGCTGTAGTGCCCACTTCCAAACCTATCTACTGGAAGGTAGATGATGCCATGCTCCCAGTACAGAACTCTCCTTGAAGAACATCAATAACTTTCTGGAACACCCCAGTGCCCATCCAGAGAAAATCATCCACATATACACATATGATACCACAAAGTTCACCACCTTAATACCAAGAAAATAAGGATGGTTCGAGTGGGCACACTCTTGCTGTGTCACATAGACTGTACACCGTCTTTTTCAGTCTCCAAACCTGAACACAATAATATTCTGGGGGAGAATGCAAGTAAACCTCTCACTCTATGTAGTTGCCCTGAAATGTAAATTTACTTCACATCCAGGCTGTGACACTCCCAACCAAACCCAGAAGCTGTTGCCAGAGCCAATCAAATAGATTCTTTAGAACAAGCGGGAGAGTCCTTCCAAAAGCTGGATGTGACCTCAAAACCCCTTGTTACAAGGTGTACCTTGATTATAGGGCTTCTATCTTTCACTTTTTCTGTAATAACCCACTGCACAGATATAAATTCGTGTCCTCTGTGATCCACCTCTTTTTTTTTTCTTCTTCTTCTTCTTCTTCTTCCAGCTCCTTTGCTTTTATCACTTCTTCATTTGAGTAAAATGCAAACATCTCCACTTCATCAGGGACTGCTTCCAGTTCTGCAACATCCAAAAAATCCACATATTCTCCCATCAGAATCTTTTTGGAAGTTGAACCAATTTTTATCTTTTCCTTTAGCTTTACCTCCCCGCCTCACTATTCTTCCACTCAATTGATGACCAAGGAGACAAGTTTTAAAGTAGATTTCATACTAGTATAGTTGATTTCGGAGATTGCTGACATCACAATTTCAGTCTCACGCTCAGCTAAATCGCTTGAAGCAAGAAGCATAAAAACCATCACAGATTCTGATGGTGTCATTCCCTCCTGGGCAAACTTAAAGTATCTATGTTCAAACTCACTCTCATATTGATTAATATTCATGTTATTTCTTCTGAAATTATACAAATTATGAAATGCTGCAAATTGACGTCGACCAGTTTCTAAATAATGCTCTTTACACCATCTTCACTATTCAGAACTGTTAATTCAATTTCAGATACCATCCTAGCCCAACCAGTTAATGACAAGTATATAGCCAATGCCTGCTTATCTTTTGTTAAATCAGTTAACTCACTCCATATGCTTATATCCTTTTTCCAATTTTCATATTCAGACTCATTGTCAAACTGAAAGGCACTTAGAAGAGGCCATTTCATGCTCTACTACCAGTATTAGCTCCAATCAGTCTTTTCTCCAATCCTGCCCCAGTCACCTCTTCCTTTACACTGGGGACCCAACACTCCTCATAGCAGCTCAACAACACTGCCCCTTGGTGTCTATTCATTAAACCACACAAAAATCCAATATGGCTGCCCTCAGCCAAATGACAACAAATGAACACTTCAACAGTTGGGAAGGCTTATGGAAAGGTTTTGATTAAGAGGATTAGGAAAGGAACAAAAGGAGTAATTGGTGAGGGACAGTGTGTGTTAAGGACAGGTAGGGGTTGCAGGAATCAGATTTTTGTGGTAAGGCAGATATGTTAGAAAGCTTATATATATATATATATATATATATATATATATGCAAAGTAGATCACTTGGAAAAAGAAACTAACGAAGCATAGTGCTTTTGTATATATTATATCTTCAGTGCAAAAAGTGAAGATGTAATATATGAAAGCACTCTGCTTTGTTAGTTTTTTCCAAGTGGTCTACTTTGCATAAGTGAACACATGTACCCGTGTTCTTATTAGCATATATATATATATATATATATATATATATATATATATATATATAAGGCTTATGGCATGGTAGACAGAAAGGCACTGTGAGAGTTAATACAGATATGGGATATGAGGAAAGCTGTAGTGAGTGGTTTGAGGTAGATAGGACTGTGTGAGGGATGTGTTATGTCTCCTTGGTTGTACAATTTATACATGAATGGGGTGGTGTGAGAGGTAAACGCAAGGTTAATGAGCCAGGGTTTGGAGATAGTTAAAGAAAATTGAGAAAAATGGGAGATAAGCCAGTTGTTTTTTTACTGACAACACTGCACTTATAGCAAGATCAGAGGAGGGATTAACCTGGCTTAGGTAAAGTGAGGTCAGACAAACCCCATGCTTTTTTGTTTTTTACTTTTAATATACTAATACATTGCATATAGATATGTTCTCCCCTATATCTTCTTGATGAGTGGAGTAGTTTAAGGGGGTGATAGGGGCATTCCTGAATCTTGCTCTATATAAGCTTTATAGAGCTTTTGGGCCAGTCAGACCCCACTTTACCTTAGGTGTGAGTAGCGTGGGGTTTGTTAGAACCCACTTTACCTGAGGTTTTTTCGTGTCATATAAATGTTTTATAATTTATACTTATGGGTAAATAAGAATTTCTTCTTTTTTATCCTTTTTTATGACTGACATGTCGAATTTTGTTTGTTTTCGATGGTGATGGTATTATTTGGAATGCATCGTAATTGTGTTGACTAGGGAATCATAGTTTTATGTTCATTATTATTATTATTATTTATTTATTTATTTATTTATTTATTTTATTTTTTTTTTTCCGTTATTCTGGGTAACTATTGCCTACACTGCAAAAGACCAGTGTGTCAGGAATATTCAACCCCCATCTGCAATGACTGCAATTAGATTCTTCAGTATCACAAAATCAAAAGAACCTCCAATTTTTTTCAGATTTTATGGTTTATGAAACACATTTATTATTCATTTGTTGTGGCTCTACTTTTCCTAAGATAGTTGGGACATTGGTCTCTACAAAATGATGATGACCAACCGCTTCACGTTTCCTGTTTTCAGTCAAGTACCCTCTAAAGTCAGCAATTCCTTACTTTTCATCATTTTTTTTTGTAATTTTCATAAAAAAAAAAGATATTTCTAATAATTAGAGTCACTTTCAAGCATGTAAATGGAAGAAGATAAGTTGAAGTACATATGTTTTGATTCCTATGTCACTAAATGAAGTGGAAATATTTTGTTGTATTTTTTGTGTTTGGGGTAAAAAAAAATTACCTCCGATTTTTTAAGATTTATTATTCATTTGTTATAGCTCTGTTTTTCCTTAAAGGTAGTTGGGACATTGGTCTCTACAAAATGATGATGACCAACCACTTCACATTTCCTGTTTTCAGTCAAGTACCCTCTAAAGTCAGCAATACCTTATTTTTCATCATTTTTTTGTAATTTTCATTAAAAAATATTTCTAACAATTATAGTCACTTTCAAGCATGTAAATGGAAGAAGATAAGTTGAAGTACATATGTTTTGATTTCTATGTCACTAAATGCAGTGAAAGTATTTTTATTGTATTTTTTGTGTTTGGGGTCTGTCAGACCCCGCTTTACCTGAGGTGTTTCCCCAAAAAAGCTTTACCTGAGCAGGGTTAAGGAAATTAGTGACGGAGCTTTTGAAGGTGTGTGAAAGAAGGAAGTTGAAGATAAATGTGGGTAAAAGTAAGGTGATGAGATGTACAAAGGGAGAGGACGGTAGTAAATTGGAAGTGAGTATTAAAGGAGAGAGACAGGAGGAATTGGATAGCGTTAGATACTTGGGTGCAAATGTGGTAGGAAAGGGAGGATTGGAGGTAGAATGTAGTAGTTTCAGAAGGATCAGTTTGTTGAGTAGTTGGGAAGGCATATGGGAGGGTTTTGATTAAGAGAATTAGAAGAGGAGGAACAGAGGGAGTAATTGGTGAGAAGCAGTGTGGTTTTAGGAAAGGTAGGGGTTGAATGGATCAGATTTTTGTGGTAAGACAGAGAAGTGAGAAAGCTTTAGGAAAAGGTAAGGATGTTTTTTTGGGCCTTTATGGATTTGGAAAAGGCTTATGACAAGGTAGACAAAAAGACACTGTCAGAGGTATTGCAGATATGAGATTAGAGGAAAGATGTTAAGGGGAGTCAAGAGTTTTTATGAGAGTAGTAGAGCCTGTGTTAGAAATGGAAATGGAGAGAGCGAGTGGCTTTAGATAAAGGTGAGACCAAGATATGGATGTGTGATATCTCCATGGCTGTTCAATGTGTACATGATGGGGTGGTGTAGGAGGTAAAGGTGAGGGTAATGGGCAGGGG
Organism: Oratosquilla oratoria; assembly: GCF_046742065.1. Taxonomy (NCBI): domain Eukaryota; kingdom Metazoa; phylum Arthropoda; class Malacostraca; order Stomatopoda; family Squillidae; genus Oratosquilla; species Oratosquilla oratoria. Next base: position 70,387,767 of record NC_134787.1, on the reverse strand, counting down.
ACTGGAGATAGTTAAAGAAAATGATGAAAAGTGGGAGATGAGCCAGTTGTTTGCTGATGACACTGTTGGTGACAGAGTCAAAGGAATTAGTGACAGAGTTTGGAAAGGTATGTGATAGGAGAAAGTTGAAGGTAACTGTGAGTAAATATAAGGTGATTAGATGTACAATGGTAGAGGATGGCAGTGAGCTGGAATTAAGTCTTAAAGGAGAGAGGTTTAAGGAAGTGGATAGATTTTAGTAATTGGGGTCACATGTGACAGGAAAGGGAGGAATGGAGGTGAAATATATGCCTTAGGTGATTAAAAAGTGTCATGAAAAATAGGCATTTGGGAATGGATGCAAAGAGGAAAATATATAAGTGGGTGATTGTGCCAACAGCTCTGTATGGGGCTAAGACCTGGAATTTCAGAAGTGTAGAGAGGAAAAGTGTAAATGTATTGGAGATCAAATTTCTGAGAAGTATGGTAGCGGTTACAAAGTTGGATAGAGTGAGAAACAAGGGAATGAGGAGGAGAGTGGGGGGAGGAAAAGATGATTGCAGATAGGGCTGGTGAAAGAGTATTTGGTTTGGACACATGGAAAGGATGAGTGAAGAAATATTAGTAAAAGAGGTGTGGAAGGCAGAGATGGATAGTGAACATGAGGGGAAAGTAAGGATGCTATGGATGGATGGGGTGAAAGGGGCATTGAGGAAGGAAGGGAGAAAGCAGAAAATAGGGGTGAGTGGAGAATAGCTCTGAACAGATGATATTGTGATGTAAGAAAAGGAGGGTTGTGGGGGATGGGGGTAGGATAGAAAGTGATGATGTATGAATGATATTTTGATGTATCCCAAAGGATTTCTCCCCAATGTTCTCTTTTTTCTGCATGAGGGGACATAGAGGGGGGTTGCCAATTAAATGAAACAGCCTTACAGTGGATGTGCTGTGTCTTGCTGCATGGCTTCTGACCCAGGGCAGTGGGTGTGATGCAGGGATAACCTGTCATCCATAAGGAGCTAAGATGAAAGGGTAGTGGATGGGAGAGGAATGTGTGGGAGTGGGTACTTCCCTTTTAACTTGGCTACCTCCCTTATAAGGAGGAAAAAGTCCTTGGTATATAGATAGTGTATGTAGATATTCGAGTTGTGTGGATACTTAAGCTCCAATGCTTTGTGCACTGGTTTGTGTTGGTAAGTGTAGTGAGCTGGATACATGTGTGGCATACATTGCATTTGATGGATGTATGTGTAAAGTGTATTGACTTTGCTCATGTTGGACATGCGTATGGGCTTGTGTTGTTTTCCATGTCTCAGCTATTAGGTGTGGGAGGGCAGTCAGTACCATGTGAAAAATAAAAGAAAAGGATACAGTTGGTTACAAGTGATAGAAATAATAGTTTCTGGGTCTTATTTGAAGACCAGGTCTGCACTTTCTTGTGGAAGTGGGTTATTTTGTCCTCTTCTGTGTGGCATTATTTTTAGTGGGGAGCTGGGTTCTTCTCAAGTCATTATACTTACCCTGAAGACAGAAAAGCATCTTGCCAGCAGTACAGAGCCCCCAGCCCCTGCACAGAGTGAAAGATTAGCAAGCTGAAGAGAATACAAAGTGCACTGACTAAAATGGATCCCAGTCTTGCAGATACAACATGCAAAGAGAGATGGAAAGCACTTAACCTGTCATGGTCAAAGCAAGGAAGAATAAGGGGTGACTTCATTGCAGTTTTCACGTGTCTGGAGAGGATGAACAAAGCTAACAGAGAAAATCTGTTGGTTTGGAATGAGAGGGGTATGTGAGTCATAGAGCGGGGAATGAAGAAAGGCCAGATTTGTAAAGGGTGTGAAGTACTCTTTCCCGTACAGATGTATAAACTTCTGGAGCAGCCCAAATAGCTCAACCTGGAACTGTACATGAATTTCAAACTAGGTTTGCTAATTGGATAACAAGACAGTCTGCCACAACCATAGCTCCTTTCCTGTATGCTGCAATTACATAAATACAGGAAGGTAAATACACAGACTGGAAAACCACAGCCCTACAGTAGTTATCTATTTTTGTTAGGCTATTCATTAGTCCTCTCTGGGGTGGAAAATTTGTACTGTTGTTTCTATAGGTCTATTCCTATGTGTTTGGCTAACAGGAGAAGAAGAACAATCACTTGTTGTTAGCTCACTGTAAGTAAAAATGTAGAGGTGAGGTCAGGGGACAGAAATAGTTAAAAGATATTTTGGTCCAGGTCAGGAGAACAAATGGCAGTTCCTTAGAGCTGCACCTCCAGATGAAGGTGTTGATACATTTTGAAGTTGGATATCAGGGAAATGGTTCTTTTCACCAACCATTTTTCTGGACCACTGCAAGTAGGTACTTATTGTTAACCATTGAATTAGATGTTGGATATTTATTAATTCCATATGTTTCTTCCCTAGAAACAGGATGCCACAGTTTATGAGTTCCCAGAAGGATCACCAGTGGCCCCAAAAGCCACCCCACCACATAGATCTTATCCACCTACATCAGGAGCTACGTCTTTGTCATCTTCCTCTTCCACATCATCTCTTGGTTGTGTAAAGCCCAAGTCAAGAAGCAGAGAGGACAAGGTACATCTTACAATTTGTATTACTTGAGTTAGTCATATTTTGTACCAATGGTTCCCAGGGTTAGCATTGGCCCAAAAATCTTTTTGGCCATTGTGGCTAATAAATGAAAAAGTGTCTTAGCCACAGTGGGCCTTGAGTAACCATTGTGGCTGATATATTGCTTAACCTCTTAGCCTTGGATTTCACATTCTTCATGCTAGAAGACTTTGAAACTGGAACTATGGGACAGTACACTGCATGCAGACATCATTTTCAGAGGTATTTCCCACTGATTCCTTCACATGCACAGAAATCTACTTGAGTAGAGTGTTTGAATCAACTACAACCTGTGGCAGTTGGCAGCCAATCAGACAAAACTTACCAGTTGCCATTGGCAACATGACAAGTATCTTTGCCAGTGTGGCAATTTGGGACAAATTTCAGATAGCCACACATGGTTAAAAATTGCTAATGGCAATGTGCCAGATGGTTAGCACAAACCCTGGCTCCCAAATCTATGGTTGCAATCTAAATGATGGTCACAGGGATGTCTCTGAAATTTATGAAATGGTCAGGTATGATCAATGAAAGAGTAGATGGGACCCAACGAGTGTTGTTCCTTTCCTGTATATTACAATCAGGTAAAAAAAACACACATAGATGCACACTTTAAAGGCCTCAGATTTAGAATATTTATCAGGGAGTACACAAGGGGGAGCAAGAAAGTTCAGGGTCATTGTTGGTGCATAAAATTGGTGGGTCTGATTTATAGAAAAAGTCTGGGAGGAATAAAAAAAAATTAAGCATCATTCACAATATGAAATAAAAGTTAGACATAAATAGATTTTGTTTACATTACCAAATGTCATTTTTACATAACAAATGGCTAATTTAAGGTTTTACACAAACCAAGGTAAGTAATTTCAGTAGGGAAAAAAAAAAAACCCTCCAAAATCACAAGTGCTTAACAATGGAGGCAGGAGATGGCTGTACATGAATAAGGAGCTAAGATAAAAGGAAAAATGTATAGGTGTGGGATGGGATGAGGGTGGGTGCATACCTTGGCTGGCACCTCCCTTGTTTTTGTAAGGGGAAAAAAGGCTTTTTGTACATAGATATATGGATGTATCTCTATTCCAAAAAAGAATGATTACTCAACTTTCATTATCCCTCAATTCTGCTACCTTTCTTTAACCTCTGCTTTACCAATTCATCGGTGCAATTCTGTCCAGAAGGATAGAAACACTTGTTATTTCTGACATAATTGTAATTTCTCTCCACTTTATTCAATTCAAATTAGACTTTGGCTTGAATTCTACATCTATAATGGGATCACCCCAAAGTTTGTTACACAAAAACAATAAGTTCCTACCATTTCCATACTTCTTCAATGATATGTACTTTTATTGGATAGCCAGAATAGGAAAGAAAATACCATTACACAGAACTTTTAATTATAGTAGAATGTATCTGTGGGTGAGTCGACAAATATGTTTCAACTAATTCTTCAATTCCTATTTTGCAGGTGATTTCTCCAAGTCATCATTCTCCAGTTCCTCAGGTATTTAATTTTCAAAACATCAATTTAAAGTTTCTGATTTTATCTTCTTATCAACATTAGTAGTCTTTAGATTAATTAAAGATTACACATACAAACCTATATGAACCATTTCACATTTGTCATCTAGAGAGTTTGATAAGGGTTTTCATCTCCCCCCCCCCTCCCCATCCATGTCTCTCGCCTCATATGGGGTATTGAATGCATAAGTTTTGTGTGGTCTGTAGTTTAGGGACATAATATCCCTACAAATATGAGTAACACAGCACTTTTTTCATGATTGAAGACATCTCCACTCAAAGTAGAATATTGGTCACTTTTAACTTCTATCCCTCCATTCTACTGCCCTTTTTAAATCTCGCCTTTACCACCACTGACTCTACCCCCTCAGTGCAGTATTGACCACAAATGATGGAAGCACTGGTTATTTCCAATAAATTTATCTACATGCAAAAGGATTCTTCCTCCGATTAGGAAGGTAGCCAGCCAAGGGTGCACCTTCCCTTCACCCGTCAAATATCCATTGCATTGCTTCACACTGTCCAATTTAATTTTATCTCTGCTTGTTATGATCACCCTTTACCTCCACAAGTTCTGTTTTATCGTATGTTATTGTTTGGATAATGTAAGGAAGGTAGGGAGGTGCTTAGAGTTAATTGCTTAAATGAGAAAGAAAAGGAGAAGGAGTACAAGAAGAAGCTGAAAGAAGAGTGAGAGGACATGAAGGATTGAGTAGAACTAGGAATGGAGGAGGAATTGGGGAAAGGCAGTTGCATTTTAAAGTGCTAAGAAAATACAGTGATGAAATAGGAAAATACATATACCAAAGGCTTTCTTCCCCCTTACATGGGAGGTAGCCAAAAAACAAAGGCATAGAAACCACTCCCTCCCATTCCATCCCCAACATACTCCACTCCCCTCTCCCCTCTTCCCTCCCTCTTCTCTTGGCACCTCCTGGATAATGGGTCATACCTGCATCTTGTCCACTGTCCTGGGTTGGAAGCAGTGTCGCAAGACACAATACATCCACAGCAAGGCCGCTTCATTAATCTTCTGTCCTCTCCCGTCCTTCTTCAACAATGCCCCTTTTACCCCATCCATCCATCTCATCCTACCTCACCTCCTCATGTTCACTCCTTCCACCTCTGCCTTCCACACCTCTTTTACTCAATTTTCTTCATTCTTTCCATGTGTCCAAACCATCCCAATACTCTTTCATCAACCCTATCTCCCAACTCCCTGGGCCCACCACAAAATACACATGCCCAACATGCTCTAAACCCATTACTTCGAGCAGACAGACAAAGGGCTCACTTCAGTGCAATATGTGCAAAAACTGGGCCCACCTCACTCATACAACACTTGCTGACACAAACCAATACACAAACACTTGGACATGTTCTACCTGCCCTCCAGCAACCCCACTCCCACCTCCCCAACCACAGCCAGCACCCTTACCCACTCCCAATTTCCCTTTGCCCTTACCCCAATCAGTACTCCCCTTCCTTTGTCCCCGATCTCTCCTTCCCCCCCCTCTAACCCAGATCCTACACCTTCCCCATTACCACCCCAACCTCAACCCCAAACAGCAACATACAACACGTACAAAACACACAACATCAACATATCACAACACAACATTGACGGTATTAACACGAAAAAACATGAACTTGAACACTTTCTTAAACAACACAACATACACATTGCGATTATACAAGAAACAAAACTAAGACACTCACACAAAACACCATCATTTCATAATTACACCACCATCAGACAAGACCGGACCGACGGCAATGGCGGTGGACTCATCACCCTGATCCACCACTCCATCTGTTTTGTGGACACAAGTGCCACAACCAAAATTCTCCTCCCTACCACAGATAACACACAACAGAAATCCAATCCATTCGAATCCGCACAGGCAACAAATCAACACTGACAATAGTTAACATGTACATTCCCCCCCAATCATCCCCCACAGTTCCAAACACCTTCAGGCCTCAATTTAGCCAACTAGCCTCAATCCCCAACCTGATCATGGGTGGTGACTTCAACGCCAAGTCGTCTGCCTGGTATGTCGACAACCCTGACACAGACAGAGGGCTTGATATACAGACTCAGTTTGACTCATTGACTATCATGAACAACACACATAATCATACACATATCCCACACCAAGCCCTCTACACTCCCTCCTCTCCTGATATCACCTTCTGCTCCCCCTGCCTAACCCGAACAACATCATGGAGAGTGGTCGGAACCCTTGGTTCTGACCACCTTCCAATCATCATCACCACAAAAACAAGATGCACCCCAGTTGGCCACAGACACACATACACCAATTACAAGAGAGCTAACTGGGAAGCTTTTACTGAAGAGACAGAACAACATTTTGAAACACTTAACAGTACAGGTAAACGTCGACTTACGATGGCATTAGGTTTCGATAGAGCCATCGTAAGACGATCTCATCGTAAGTCGATCCCCACTCTGTTCCGTGGTCACTGTACCTAGCCTACCTGTATATTAACCACCAGAGATACTGAATATAGCCTATTAAACATGTACAGTAGTTTATTTAATTATTTTTATCCTTTTTACCATATTCAAACACTATAATATGTATTTTCAGTACGGAACTTAAATCTCGCGGGCAGCAGCCAATGCCAGCCGTACGACGTGACGTAATAATACTCGCATCATAAAATATAGTCACCGCTTATATCGATCGTTCTCTCTTTCACCCGCGAATTTTGAAAACCACAGAGAATGGGATTTAGGGCACATTTGAGAGAATGTAAAAACACAGGGGCGACTACAATAAATATAATCAAGACGCCGATATGGCAGCGTCGCGAATCCACTTGCTCATGACGCCTATGTGTGCGGCACCGTATGGAAGGGGTTAAATTATCATATCGTCGTCATCGTCGTCGTCATCGTAAAGTCGAACAATCGTAAGTCGCGGCCATCGTAAGTCGACGTTTACCTGTACACCAATCACAAACATAAACAATGCTGTGCACACTTTTAATACAATCATACAAAACACAAACAAGAGATACATCCCTAGAGGCAACAGAAAATCACACAACCCCAACTTCACACCAGAAATCCAAGACCTCATCAGACAACGTGACACACTTAAACACGATACCCCCACACCTATCCCTCAAAACATAGCAGACCAAATACGAACACTAAACACTGTGATTGCTAATAAAATACACGAACAAAAAACACAAAATTGGCAAAACTTTATCAATGCACTTGATCACAAAACAAACACCAGCAAATTGTACAAAACACTCAACAGCATTACACTATCCAACAGTAACACTACACGCTCTCACGCAGCAATAATCACAACAACAGATATTCTACCCTCAAACAGACAACAAGCAAACGCACTCATACGTCATTTTGCACAGACAAGCCATCTCACTTCTCACCCTGACGACCGACGCACCATTCGACGTAAGAAAGACTTCCCCATAGACAGTCAGACAAAACTCATAATACATAATCTCAAGCACTCATCTGCCTGTGGCCCTGATAACATAAGCAACATCCATCTAAAACACATTGGACCACATGGTATACATGCACTCACAAACATTGCAAACTATAGCTATTCACACAACACTATACCCGACATCTGGAAGCATGGTAAAATAATCACCATTCCAAAACCGAACAAAGACCCAACAATCCCAATCACACTACTCTGCACCCCCTCTAAAGTCATTGAACGCCTAATACTTAAACTTGTCACACCACATATTCCCCTTGCTGACTCACAACACAGTTTTAGGCCACTACACTCCACAAACACTCTTCTGATAAACCTCACACAAAGAATTTTAGATGGCATCAATTCAGATAGGCCCCACCACAGAACACTTCTCGTAACATCAGACATTAGTAAAGCTTTTGATGCTATCCCCCGCCACAACCTAACAAATAAAATATATAACACAGACATGCACAATAACACCAAAAGATGGCTGGCCAATTATCTGGCAGGTAGGAATGCTTATGTGTCATATAATGGCCAATCATCGCACATCAGAAACATTAAGAATGGAGTACCACAGGGCTCAGTTCTATCCCCCACACTATTTAATCTATACATGCATGACTTACCCACACCAGACACCTCAGAAATACAAATCTCTTCCTACGCAGACGACATAACAATCACATGCACACATCGTAACACAGACAAAGCTGCAGAAATAATCCAGCCATACCTTGATACACTCAACACATGGTTCATCACAAGCAGACTCAAAATAGCTCCAACCAAATCTACAGCAACACTTCTCACCAACTGGACAATAGAACACAAATACATACCTCATCTCTACATCAACAACACTCTAATACCACACACAAACACACCGAAAATTCTTGGTGTAACATACGATACATCCATGTCTTTCAAACAACACATCACAAACATAAAAAACAAATGCACACCTAGACTTAACGCACTTAAGTCAATCACTGGAACAACATTTGGACAAAACAAAGAAACTAATATAACAATATACAAACAATGCATAAGGTCAGTGATGAATTATGCGAGTCCTGCATGGGCTCCTAATCTCAGTGAGACACACCACAACACCCTTCAAATCATACAAAACAAAGCCCTAAAAACAATTACAGGGCACAAATACAACACCTACAGACCATTTACACCATGAAACAAAAGTCCTCAAAGTCAAGGACCACCGGCATGAGAGGCACACAAACACTTGCCGCAGCCACCACAAACACATCACACCCGCTACACTACATAGCAGAACACCCACACACACCAAGAAACATTAAAACAACACCCAAAGACCTTTATTACGCACAAATACTCTCTTCTCTTCCTCCACAACCACCAAATACCAGCCTCCGGAAACATATTCATAATCATATCACTCACCGCTCCATTAACACACTGAAAGACAACACACTGCTGCATGCCAGAACCCCTGATATCCACCCTTCTGAATCCTCTCTCCCACGAAAGGACAGAGTCCACTTGGCCAGACTGCGGTGTGGCCACCACCCAGCACTTCTAAGCTACCAGAAGAGGCTGGATGACCGCATTGTGAACAGCTGCCCAGGATGTAACACTTCACCCCATACCATACAACACATAATGGAAGACTGCATTATACACAATCATGCACGCAAACAACACAACATACACTCTATAAAGGATTTGTGGGAAAACCCAGTTTCGGCTGTGCCATTCCTTGGGGAGACGGGACTGCTCGGACAGACAGTCTAGGGAACGACAACAACAACAACAACTCCCTTTCCACCTCCATTCTCCTCCTCACCTCATTTCTCACTCTATCTAGCCTAGTAACCCCTATCATACTTCTCAGGCATTTCATCTTGAATACATTCAAACTCCTCTCCTTCCATATTGTAATATCTCTCTCTTACCCTTAGTAATCTCTCACCTATCCTATTTTCACTCTTGTTATCTTCCATATCATGATATCTGTCCTTTACCTGTGGGGATTCCTCAAAGTCATGAAATTCTGCCCCCTATCTTAGATTGAGTTTATGTCTCATCCTACTTTCAGTTCTATTTTCCTCCATGTAATATCTCTCTCTTACCCTTAGTAATCTCTCACATATCTTATTTTCACTCCAGTTATCCTCCATATGATATCTGTCCCTTACCTGTGGGAATTCCTCGAAGTTGTGAAAATCTGCCCTTCGTTTCAGATCGCTCTGTCTCTCATCTTTATATTCATCATCTGTTCTACCTTAACTCCTATTGGTTTCCATATTATAGAATCTTTCTCTTACCTGTGGGAATCCCTCGAAGTTAAAATTATTGTTGATAATATACTTAAACTGCTTGAGTGAGACATTCTCTTCCTTGGTAAGCCTACCATATGTAAACAACAAATATGGTGGATGTGCTTCTGTTTTTATGATTGATCACGGTTTGAATTCACTCGATGTGACCTAACTTTCTATCTTTACCTTTCTTCCTATTTCCTTTTGATTATTTTGCACTCACCAATTATTTCATTCAATGAAGAAAATTTATCCCAGACAGAAGGCCCCCATTTATGTCACAGTCTAGCATGTTGTAGTGTTGTATTGAGTTGCTAGCATGCTTAATGCCTTTTATTAGGATTTTCTGTCTTACACTGGGATCGAAAATAAAGGTGAGATGCAAAATAACTAATTTACATAATATGAAAATATACAAGATTGACTTACTCTACTACAGAGGATACAGATGTGGAAGTAGTGTGTCAAGGCCCGCATCCCTCCTTTTTGTAAGGGGAGCACAACACTGGTGCCAATTTCTTTCATCTATAAACTTAGTCTATTCCTATTTACCTGGCTTCACACAATCCATCCACTCATTTATTTTTGTGTGAAGAAGGTTTACAATTGATCAGATTCTGTCTATTTGAATCATGTCAAAATTTCATCATGATTTGAGATAGCACTAATTTTCTGCATCATTGTTATGATTCCCTTTGACCTCAGTCACAAAATGTCCCAGTTGTGTACTCCTGCTACTGGTTTGTAAGTCCCCCGCAACTGGAACATTTATGTTAGAGAAAGCCTATTCTTTTTCACATCTTATTATCTAATTTAAGATAACCTATTAGTTGGTTGAATTTAACATTAATGTGCATTTTCATTGAGAGCCTATTCTTTTTCACATCTTATTATCTAATTTAAGATAACCTATTAGTTGGTTGAATTTAACATTAATGTGCATTTTCATTAACCACTTCACTACGGGACTTAAATCTCGCGGGCAGCAGCCAATGCTAGCCGTAAGACGTGTCGTAATAATACTCGCATCATAAAATATAGTCACCGCTTATATCGATCGTTCTCTCTTTCACCCGTGAATTTTGAAAACCACAGAGAATGGGATTAAGAGCAGATTAGGGAGAATGTAAAAACACAGGGGCAACTACAATAAATATAATCAAGACGCCGATATGGCAGCGTCGCGAATCCACTTGCTCCTCATGACGCCTACGTGTGCGGAACCGTATGGAAGGGGTTAAGGGCAGCTAGCAATATAAGTCATGCCAGGATGCATGGGCTTAGGTTACATAACACAAACTATACATTACTACACCACACCCATGTCTCTTTGTGTCATTGTGATATGTCATGACACGTCATAGAATATGACAACAGGTATTCCCCATTTCCCAATGCCCCTTTTACCCCATCCATCCATCTCATACTTGGTCACCCCCTCATGTTCACTCCTTCCACCTCTGCCTTCCACACCTCTTTAACCTCTTCAGTACGGGCCAAAATCTCGCAGGCAGCATTAGCTGCCAGACGTACGATGTGTCGTAATAATACTCGCATCATAAAATATAGTCACCGCTTATATTGATCGTTCTCTCTTTCACCCGTGAATTTTGATAACCATAGAAAACATGATGAAGACAGTTTAGAGAGTATGTCATTACGCAGGGGCAACTACAATAAATATAATCAAGACGCCGATATGGCAGCCTCGCGTATCCACTTGCTCCTCATGCTGCCTACGTATGCGGCACCGTATGGAAGGGGTTAACTAATCTTTCTTCATTCATTATTTCCATGTGTCCAAACCAACCCAATACTCTTTCATCAATCCTATCTCCCAATTCTTGCTCCACCCCCGTTCTCCTCCTCATCTCATTTCTCTATCCAGCCTAGTAACCCCTACCATACTTCTCAGGCATATCATCTCAAACCCATTCAAACCCCTCCTCTCTTCCTCTCTTATGTTTCATGTTTCTGCCCCATACAGTGCTGTCGACACAATCATTCCTTCATACAATCTCCTCCTAACATTCATTCCCAAATGTCTATTTCTCATTGCAATTTTTAACCCCCCAAGGTATTTACTTGCCTCTCTCAACCTACATTCTACCTCCACCTCCACCCGTTCCTGCCACATTCACACCCAAGTATCTAAGGCTATCCACTTCCTCCAGTCTCTCTCCCTTAATACTTACATCCAATTTGCTGCCACATTCTCCCCTTGTACCTCTCATCACCTTTTACCCACATTTGTCTTCAACTTCCTTCTTTCACATACCTTCCTAAACTCTGTCTCTAACTTCCTTAATCCCTCCTTTGATCCTGCCACAAGCACAGCAAACAACAACTGACTCGGGACTGCTCGGACAGACAGTCAAGGGAACGACAACAACAACTGACTTATCTCCCATTTTTCTCCATTTTCTTTAACCATCTCCAATCCCAGGCCCATTACCCTTGTGTTTACCTCTTGCACCACCCCATCCATGTACAAGTTGAACAGCCAAGGCAACATAACACATCCCTGGAGAAGTCCCAACTTTACCTCAAACCACTCACTCTTTCCATTTCTAATTCCAACATAAGCTCTACTACCCTCATAAAAACTCTTGACTGCTTTTAACAGCTTACCTCCTATCCTGTATATTTGCAATACCACCCCCAATGCCTTCCTGTCTACCCTGCCATAAGCCTTTTCCAAATCCATAAAGACCCAAAAAATATCCTTACTTTTTCCATACCACAACAATCTGATCCACACAACTCCTACCTTTCCTAAACCCACACTGTACCTCACCAATTACTCCCTCTGTTCCTTTCCTTATCCTCTCAATCAAAACCCTCCCATAAGCCTCCCCAACTACACTCAAGAAACTGATCCCTCTGAAACTACACTCACACTTGTCCCCTTTTTCCTCTGGTACTCTACCCTCTTTTAGACAAAATTCAACCTCACCAGCCAGTCCACCATCACTATACCTCCCTTTTTTAGACACTCCACATGACACCCATCAAATTCAGGTATCTTACCTGCTCTCGTCATTTTACTAACTGCTTTCACCTCATCTTTCCTTATTTCTCCTCAATTTTCCTCAATCATCACAGTCATTTTCATGGCACTTCCCACTGCAACTACTTTTCCCTCCCTATCCTCCTTCACATTTAGCAACTCCCTAAAGTACTCTGCCCATCTTCCTCTCACTGCCATCTCTTCCATGATCATCTCTCCATCTGCACCTTTTACCTTTTCTTCTCTACTTGGTTTGCCTTGTCTTCCTCTCTTAATTTCCTTCCAAAACATCTTTTGATGCTTTCAAAATTTTCTGTCATATTCTTATCCCATTTCAAATGCTCTCCTCTTTTCCTCTATCTTATGCTTTACTTCTCTTCCCTTCATTATACCTCTCATATGATTCTTTAGTCCTATACTGTAACCAATCTATGAATGCTCGCTTCTTCTCTTCCACAACCTTCTTTGCTTCATCATCACACCACTCCCTAACCCTTACTTCTGTTTCCTCCTGTCCTCCTTGTTCCACACACCAACCTTACACACCTTGTGACTCCCTCCTTTAACCATCCCAATTCCTCCTCCGCTCCTAGTTCTGCTGTATCCTTCACTCCCACTCCTCTTTCAGCTTATTCTTGTACTTCTTTTCTTTCTCATTTAAGATGTTTGCTCTAAGCACCTCCCTACCTTGTCTTTTTCCTCTTTCTCCTTCTATCCTCCACTCTCAACTTACCTTCCACCAAAATATGACCTGATATTCCTCCACTCTGTCCCCTTAGAACATGTTCATCCAAAACTCCTCCTACTCTTCTCCTGGTTACCACTATGTAGTCCATTAAAGCCCTATCTACCACCCTTCTATCCATCACTCTCTCCCATGTGTACTTGCTTGACTTTCTTCCTAAACACAGTACTTGCAATTATCAACTCTCTAGGCACATCTCCACCATCAACTCTCCACTACAATTTTTTCCTGGAACTCCACACTTCCCACCCACTACGTCTATTGGTTAATTCCTACCCTAGCATTAAGGTCTCCCAATACCACTGCATTGACATTTCTCCCAAAACCCACTATACACTCATTTAAATCTATCTAAAAAGCCTCCCTTTCCTCTACACTCTTTTCACTACCAGGCCCATGTGCACTTACAAAGACCCACATCTCCCCACCCAGTTTCACATTCATCCACATAACCCTTGAAGAAACCTCCTTCCACTCCACCACACATTTACCTATCTCCCATCCTTTCTCCCCCTTGTCCTCTCTTCACTCTGGACACCTTTCCAACTACACTTCAAAACTCAGACTCGCCCCTCCTTTTCAACTTAGTTTCACTCAATGCCAACAGACCCATCTTTCTTCTCACAGACATACTGCCTATCTCTTCCCTTTTATTTTCATCTGTACCACATCCACACACATTAAAAGACCTAAACCTTAGGGATCTGTTTGGAATACTCCTAGACCCTCATATGCCTTTACTTTTTCTATGAATGTTCCCTTTGGGGCTACAGAGAATAGGATGCCTAGTCCTATCTCCATCCTGTTTTTGTCACCTTTTACGACTCGGTTGGGAAAACTCAGTGCCATTATTCATCTTCCCCACCAAAGGGTTCAGCGAAAAGAGGAAATGAACACTCAGAAAAGTGGTACAGGACAGTAATAAGAGTGGGGGATGGCATAACAGGGAGTCGCAGTATAACAAAGTATCATCATTTCTCAATGAATAGAGATTTCCTCTATCACAGACAAAATGATGTGTGGCTCTGGTCTGTTGGGGCACCCTGTATAGACCCTAAAGTATCAGCTGCATGCTACTGAGCGGCTTTTAACCCCACAATAGCATGCAGCCTATAACAGCGTGGTTTATTAATAATATTCTGGTAATTTGAATTATTTACCTTATCTTTGGAAAGAAATTTGGACAAGTGACTGAAAAGGGAATAACAAGGGAATTTTGGAATACATTTGGTTTTCAGGATCTGTAGCCCCCAATTTTTAGACCATAAGTTAATTTCCTTCAGTTCCCTTTTAACAAAATTAGTTTACCCTCAGTGGTTTCTGGATAAAGCCCCCAGCCAAGCCAGAATCAGCTTCTTTTATTCCCCTTCCACAAAGCCAAATGTGTTACAACATCCCCTTATTATTCCCGTTTCAGAGCCACTTGTCCAAATTTCTTCCCAAAGATAAGGTAAATCTGATTCATAATTACCCGAAAACTGTTTATAAAAAAGTTGTATATGTTCACCACAGGTTGAAAGCTCACATCTCAGGGGTTTACTCCCTTCCATCTGGGGTATTGGCTGCTTGTTATTGTGGCAAAGTAGCATGCAGTTGATACTTTAGGGTCTATATGGGGCGCCCCTACGGAGCAGAGCCACACATCATTTTGTCTATGATAGAGGAAAACTCTGTTCATAGAGAAATGATGACACTTTTATACTACGACTGTCCCTCCGTTATGCTGTCCCCCAACCCCTTGTTGCTGTCCTGTACCATTTCTCTGAGTATTCTTTTTCTGTGATGGGGGAATTCCCTGTGGTGGGGGAAAAGAATACTGCCACCAAGTATTTCCACTTGGATCGTAAGAGGCGAGAAGAAAGGGATGGGGATTGGTACTAGGCATCCTTCTCCTGGTAGCCCCACAGGGGACATTCCTAAACAAAAAAGAGAGGGCATAAGAGGGTCTGGAAGTTCTCGGACCAGCACCCTAAGGTTTGGGTCTTTTAATGTGCGTGGATGTGGTACAGATGAGAGTAAAAGGGAAGAGATAGGTAGTATGTTTGTGAGAAGAAAGATGGATGTGTTGGCTTTGAGTGAAACTAAGTTGAAAGGGAAGGGTGAGTGTAAGTTTGGGAGTGTAAGTGGGAGGTTATCAGGAGTGAAGAGAGGGCAAGGGAGGGAAGGGGTGGCTATTCTAGTAAGTGAAGAGATAGGTAAACGGGTAGTGGAGTGGAAGGAGTTTTCCTCAAGGATAATGTGGATGAAGGTGAAACTGGGGAAGGAGATGTGGGTCTTTGTAAGTGCATATGGGCCTGGCAGTGAGAAGAGTGTAGAAGAAAGGGAGGCCTTTTGGATAGATCTAAATGAGTGCATAGAGGATTTAGGAAGAAATGTCAATGTAATAGTACTGGGAGACCTTAATGCTAGGGTAGGAAATGGTCCAATCGATGGAGTGGTTGGGAAATGTAGAGTTCCAGGAAAGAATCATAGTGGAGAGCTGATGGTGGGAATGTGTCTAGAAAGAGAGTTGATGATAGGAAATACAGTGTTTCGGAAGAAAGTCAAGCATAAGTACACATGGGAGAGGGTGGTGGAGGGAAGGGTGGTAGATAGAGCGCTAATGGATTATGTAGTGGTAAATAGGATTATGATAGGAAGAGTTAAGGATGTACATGTGCTAAGGGGAGAGGGTGGGGGTATCAGATCATTTTTTGGTGGAAGGTAAGTTGAGAGTGGAGGATAGATGGAGAAAGAGGAAAGGGACTAAAGGTAGGGAGGTTCTTAGAGTGAACTCTTTGAATGAAAAGGAGAAGAAGTATGGAAAGAAGCTGAAGGAGGAGTGGGAGGGAGTAAAGGGTAGAGTAGAGGTAGGTGTGGAGGAGGAATGGGGATGGTTCAAGGAGGGAGTCATAAAGTGTGCAAGGATGGTGTGTGGAACAAGAAGGACAGGGGGAAATAGAAGAAAGGGTAGTGAATGGTGGGATGAGGGAACAAAGAAGGTTGTAGAAGAGAAGAAGCGAGCTTTCACAGATTGGTTACAAAATAGGATGAGGGAGTCATATGAGAGGTACAAAGAAAAGAAAAGAGAAGTAAAGCAAAAGGTAAAGGTTGCAAAGAGGAGAGCAGATGTGAAATGGGGTAAGAGTATGACAGAAAATTTTGAAAGTAATAAAAAGATGTTTTGGAAAGAAATTAAGAGAGGAAGAGGAGGTGAATCAAGTAGAGAAGAAAAGGTAAAAGGTGCAGATGGGGAGATGATAATGGAAGAGAGGGCAGTAAGGGGAAGATGGGCAGAATATTTTAGAAAGTTGCTAAATGTGAAGGAGGATAGGGAAGGAAAGATAGCTGCAGTGGGAAATGCAAAGAAAATGAGAGTGATGAGTGAGGAGAAATAAGGAAGGATGAAGTGAAGGCAGTTGTTAAGATGATGAAAGCAGGTAAGGCACCTGGTCTGGATGGATGCCATGCAGAATGTCTGAAAAAGGGAGGTTCAGTGATGGTGGACTGGCGGCTAGTGAGGTTATTTAATGTTTGCTGGAGAGAGGGTAGAGTGCCGGAGGAGTAAGGGGGATTCGTTCTAGTCCTTACCATTCCCACTGGTGTGATTAGCCATATGGTAAAATGGGGGTTATATGGGGGAGCAGTTAGCGCCCTCCCCAATCTCGGTAATCAGATAGATTATGAGTTCATACGGTTTTAGATCGTCTGTGGTTGAGTGGTCAAAGGCGGGTGTTGTGGAGCCTCTCTTGGGTCCATAAACAGTGGTTCGAATCCTCTGCGCGACGGTCATGGAGATTGTATGATATGTATTTATGTATGTATATATGTACTTGAAGTCTGTAACATTGGTTTTATGTCTTCCTCTCACAGCCCCCAAAACCAAAGAAGAGCAGGAGTTCTCATACCAAGAAGCCTTCTCTCACAATTGAAGATTTAACCTGCAAATTCTGTGGAAAGAAGTGCAGCAGAGTGGACCACCTCACCCGTCACATGCAGAAAGAACATGACACAGAGCCTTACACCTGTAGTGATTGCACATTTAAAGCAAAGACGTTCCATGAGCTACGTAACCACAAAAAGATCCACAGGCCTCTCTTTAAGTGCACTCACTGTGATTTCTCAGCTCAACGGAATGACCATTTTATCCGTCACTTGAAAAAAATGCACAAGATAGAGGATATGAGCGATAAGTCTTAAATGAGCTTGTTATCTAAAATATAGTTTTGAAACATGACATGATTACTTTTTTTTTTTTTGGAACAATCATAACTCCACCAATTCTAAGGTGTGAGAAAGTACTTTAGAAATGTATTTACCATTTTGAAAAGACAGTGAAAATCTAAAACATTATATATCTCTTGTACAAAATACTTACCAAATAGAAAAGTTCTATGACTAGAACAAATGTAGAAATGGGCATTGTTAATTTGTCACTACTATAACTGCCATTTTTAATACAACTTTTTACAAATATGTCTACATTTTGTATTTGAAGTGATTATTTGGTACATAATCACTAAATATCCGAGGCCAATAGTATGGTTTTTCACAATACTATCAGGAAAAATGTCTTTGTATTTGTATTTACACCAGCTTTCTGCTTCCTAAAACTAGTTCTAAAGATATGTTTCCTGCACAAAAAATTTATCTCATTGAAATGATGTTCCTGCCATGTTAGTTCTTGTATTGTTTTCTTTTACCCCAACAGAGATACTATCCCTGGTGTCTAATGAAATAGACTTCTTTAGAATCTCTTAGTGGTTGTATTTTGAATTCTTATTGGATAGTTTAAAAATTTGCGAAGCTTTTTTGGATGTCTTCATACTTCCCTGCTTTTATTTCTATCTCTCACTTGTGTATTGTTTCTCCCCCTCCCCCAAATACACATATATATATATGCATTACACCCTATTATTTGTTGTTTTATTATTTGGCATGCATTAATACTTGATTTCAGCAACAAACACAACTGAAATAAAATCAAATCCATTTAATTAATCTGCAAAATTCCACATTGCAAAATGGCTCATATTCATTGTTCTGCCAGCTAGTAAGCCTTGAACCAGATACTGTTAAACAGCATGAGTTGCAAAACCATCATATGTCATGCACTCCTGACACAACCATTGGCTGACTAGAAGCTCATGTGTTGTCAGGACAGCCTGTATCTCTTGGCCACTTGGCATCAGTCACTCCTCTCTGTATAATGGCCAAAAACAATTGCCTCTTTGGCCATGCCCCCATGCTGCAATATTAAAAAAAAATCATTAATTGGCAAGGCTTTGGCTGCTGTGTGATGAATAATAGTATGTGCTGCGTATGTGTATATATATATATTTATATATATTTATATATATATATATTTATATATATATATTTATATATATATATATACATTTATATATATATGTATTTATATATATGTTAATTTGATGTTTCAACTCCCTTGAATTTTTCATTCTTTCTTGATTTTGAAAGCCTTTTCTCTTTTTTCTTTTTTGTCTGTACCCTCATTTTCTATTTGTGTGTGGTTGCTTTTCCCTTCCTTCTTTCCTTCCTTCCATTCTCACTGTCTTTGTGGGTTAGAATTATCATTCAAGTGTGATTCCTATCCATGAATCTGTTATGTAATGGCCAGTAAATGCCAACTTTTTGTTTTCTCTCTTGTTCTTTTTCCTTGTTTCCCCCATTTCTCCCCCTCCTCCCTTCTATCTCTCTCTCTGTCTCTCTCTCTCTCTCTTTTTCTTTTCTTTCTTTCTTTCTTTTTTTATTTCATTTCATTCATCTTGTTCCAGAAGAGTAATTTTTGTTTTGTACATTTTTGGGCATTAAGTATTAATTGTTGTTGTGCACTGGTGGTTGTCTTCACATGTATTGTAATTGTTGAGTACAATCAGAAATCCATTTGTGCTAAAATTAGCAGTGGTGCCAGTTCTGATTGTCACAATTAGTGATAAGAGTTTGTTAATTGCATTGGAACAACCATTCATATATACTGAACACATTTTTCAAAATTTGTAGTAACATGCAGTGGTTGAGTTTTTTTTATGTTATTTGGGGGTTGTTGTATAGCTTTGTTTGCCACTTGCTTTCATTCCATTAGTATTTGACAGCTTTCAAATTGTTCTTTGACTTCATTCTTGTTTATATTTGCCACAAAAGTATGGCTTTTTACCTTTTTAGGTAATTATAATATTTAGTTCTTCCGTATATATTAGGCATAAGTACATAATCACATTTTATCTTAAGGATAAGAAATACTGAACAGTAAGGAAACTTGTCAAGTATTGAAAAGTTTGGTAATTACAATGAGGGTAAAATCAAATTAAGATGAAGGGTTCAAGTTGCATTTAGTTTTTTATCCCATTTACTTTACTGTTTCAATATATTTCTTTCATTCTCGGTCTTTCTTCCCTCCCTCACTCTTTTCTTAACCCCTCCCTCCCTCCCTCCCTCCCTCCCTCCTAGATCACAAAAAGTATTTAGGAAAATGGAGGTTCTCATTTTAATGCATTGTTTACTGTTGTCCTCATTCCCTGAGCCTGTTCCACACAATAATGTTTTGTAAGGGTTTTGTTCTGGCTAAAGACGAGCAGTAGGTGCCAGTATGTGTTAATCCCATTTCTAAAACCTGTAAACACTTACTCTATTCTGAAATTATGTGTAGGTGACACTACATTTTTGGCTGATTCATAGGAGAAATTGAAGCAATTAGTGACAGTTTGGAAGGGTATGTGAAATAATTATGAGTGATAAAGTTTTATGTATATATATGTTTGTGTGAATATATATATGTATTTACCTAGTTGTATTTTACAGGAAGGGAAGCTATGCTCGTGGTGTCACGTCTTCATATCTCGTTTTATCTAGACTGTTTTTAAATTCATGTATTGTTTTTGCACACACCACATTCTCATCTAACTTATTCCAAACATCTGTGGGGAAAGCTGTTCGTTTTCAGGTCTCTTCTATAACTCTTTCTTGATTTTCTTTCCATGTCCTCTTGTATCTCTACTATTCCATTTTATTAGATCCTCTCTATCAATAGTTTCTATGCCTTTCATGATTCTATAAATAGTTATCAAGTCTCCTCTCTCTTCTTTGCTCTAATGTCTGTAGCTCAAGTTTTGCTAGTCTCTCCTCATATGATAGTTTTGAGAGTGTTGGTCCCAATTTCGTAATTACTCTTTGTATTCTTTCATGTTTTGTTATACATTTTTTTTGTACTTGGTGACCACGTCATCACTGGATACTCCAATCTTGGTCTTATCAAAGTGACTAGTATTTTCTTCACGATTTCTTCGTCCAGGTATGTAAATGCCACTTTGATTGTTCTTATTAAATTATAAGTTTCTCCAAAAATTTTGTTTATATGTTTCTCAGGAGACATGTTATGCAAATAATGACTCCCAGGTCCTTCTCATTTTCTACTTTTTTAATTTCTTCCTCTCCCAATTTATATGATCCCACTATTCTTTTTTGCTTCTTCCAAATTCCATTATAGTACACTTCTTAATATTTAATTCCATCTCCTACTTCCTACTCCACTCCCATACTTTGTTGAGATCACTCTGCAGAGACTCACAATCTTCTACAATGTTTTTTTTTTTTTTCTTCTTCTTTTCTTTTCTTTTCTTTGCATCGTCCACAAAGAAGCTCATATAACTTTCAGCTCCTTTATCCATATCATTAATATATATAGCAAACATTAATGGGGCCAGAACTGTTCCTTGTGGAACTCCACTAATCACTTCATCCCAATTAGAATGTTTGTCTCTTATCACCACTCTCATTTTTCTCTCATGCAAGAAGTCTTCCATCCACTTCAGCAGTTTGCCCTGTATTCCTCCTGCAGTTTCTAATTTCTTTAGCAATTTCGTATATGGTACCTTATCAAAAACTTTTTTCAGGTTTAGAAATACACAATTAACCCATCCATCTCTTTCTTGTATTACATCTATTAGCCTTGAATAGAAACACATTAAGTTTGTGATGCATGATCATCCTTGTCTAAATCCAAATTGCCTTGGATTTAGTATATTGTTTTTTTCCATATGCCTTACCCATCTAATTTTGATAATTCTTTCACAAATTTTAGCTATCATACTTGTAAGAGAGACCAGTCTATAGTTAGTAGGGTCTTCCTTGTTTCCCCCTTTATATATTGGTACTGTATTTGCTCTTTTCCAATCTTCAGGAACTTTTCCTTCTTTCAATGAACTGCTTATTAGACTATGTATTTTATCTGTTAGTTCGTTCCAACATTCTCTCAAAATCCAGTTTGTCATTTCATCTGGTCCATGTGATTTTCTGACATTGAAATTACTCAAGTGATTCATTATTTCTTTCCTTGTTACTTCTCTTTCATAGGGGGGACTTCCTCCTTCCACTCGATATCTCTTAAGTTATATGTTCTCCCTCGTAAACACCGATTTAAAATGCTTGTTCATAATTTCTGCCATTTCTATTTTCTCTGTGTATTCAACTCCTTGTCATAGTTTCTCTAATTCTTGTTTGTTTTTCAGTTTGTTGTTTACAAATCTATAAAAAAAGTTCTGGTTGATCTTTACATTTTTCTATGACATCTTTTTCGTATTTTCTCTTTTCTTCTCTGCACACTTTTACGTATTCATTTCTATAACTAGTATATATTTTCCATTTTTTCAGGTCTTTTGTCTTCCATTTTATCCAAACTTTATCCCTTTTGTCTTTTAACTCCGTACATCTTTTGTTGTACCAGCACTTTACACTATTTCTTGTTTTTGTCGTGGTTGTCAAAATATTCCATTTCTCTACTGTTGTTTCCTCCTTGTGTATCCTTTCCCAGTCTGCTTTTTGAAAAAATTGTCTCATTTTATTAAAAAAAAAAAAAAAAAAAAATCCATACATCAGTCTTCCCTTTCTATATTATTCATTTTTCTCCATGTATTTTTCCTCTTTTAGTTCCAGTTCAACCAATATGTGGTCACTTTTCCTTACTGGTGTCTTATATTCAATCGTGTCCACTATTTCAGGTTCTGATGTGATTATTAGGTCCAGTCTTGATGGTTCTTCCCCATTTCTATACCTAGTATTCTTTTGTATCCATTGCGTCATTGTATGTTCTATAATCATATCAAGTAGTACATTTCCCCATAGGTCTTCTCCACCCTTCACTGTCATCTCTTCCCAACAGATTTCTTTACAGTTAAAGTCACCCAATATAACTATTCTTCCTCCATCATCCATTATCCTATTTAGTGTTATCCTTGTGTCTTCTAACATATTTTTGTGTTCTCTCTCTTCCCATGAAGCCATTTTAGGAGGCACATAATTTACCACAAACTTCCTGCTCTTCCCATCCCTGTCCTCCACATCCATCATAATCATCTCAACTCTATTCTTTCCATATGTGACATTCCTCACATTTATATCCTTCTTAGTAACTCCACCCCCTTGTTTTACCTCTCTGTTTCTAATCCAATAATTATATGCACCATGTCCTACACTGTTGGGTGGTAGTGGACCTTTCAATTTTGTGTCTATAATTCCCATTATGTCCAGTTCTTTTTCCTTCAGGTAATCATTCAGTTCATTCAAGCCTGGTATTAGGCCATCTATATTTGTGTAAGACATTTTTAATTTTCTGCTATTCCCATCGTGTTTTCTGTTTCCCTTCTGTTTTCCTCTGCTATGAACCATTCCCTCACTTTCATATCCACTACTCTCCAATAGAATTTCTCTTTGTCTGACACTGTTCTTCTTCTCGTTTTTTTCCTTAGCCTCTAGTCTTTGCTCTCTCATCCTCTCTTTCCTCTTTATTTATTTCTCTTTTTATCCATACCTGTTTATATTGATCACTGTTTACTAGTTTCCCTGATTTTGGTAAGATATAAACTGCTGTCATTTGTGACCTGAATTTAACCTTAGTTGGTCTGGTCTTATCTGTATTGTATTTCCCTAGTCTATATATTTCTTCTATTTCTTTCCCTATTTCTGGTTCATCTTCTTGAACTACTTCTTTGAACTACTTCTAATATCTTATTTACTTTTTCCTTTTCCTCCTTTATTCTTGTAGTCCTATTTGGATTATGCTTCTCTTCCATCCCTAATATAATTATACATTTCTTTTTATCCACTAAGTCTCTTACTATATTCTCCTTCTCCCTCATCACTTAAATAACTGTGTCCTTAGTTTCTTTCATCTGTTGTTTCACTATATCTCTAAATTAGATTTTATTGTTCTCTTGTACTTTTTTCCAACCATTTACCTCTTTTGCTATGGACTCTTTATTCTCTTTATTATTCCTCTTTAATTCCTCATTCTCATCCTTTACGTCTCATGTCTTTTTAATTCTTCTATTTCTTTAGATAGGTTTTGATTCTCCTTTTGTTCTTCTAGGTTATCAGGTTATCAACTCTTTGTGTAACTAGTGTAAATTGGTTAAACCTAACCTCCCATGCTTCTTTTTTTTTCTCTCTCTCTCTATCTCTCTCTCTCTAGATTTACTAGTTGGGGGAGGTTGTCATCTCCCTCATTAAATCCATAAAAGCAGTTATCTTCTCTTTCCATTGAGCTGTTTTTGACACCTCTGCTCCCCTGGTCTACCTCGTCTGTGTGTCGTGCACACCTTTTTTTGACACCCCTTCTAACGTCCAGGGCCCGTTTATCCCCTTCCTCATTTCCTTCCATTTTCCTTAGTAATCCCTCCCTTTCTCTTTTTTCTTCACCTTCCCACTACACCACGAGCTTTCCCTACTAATACAATAAAGGTACTCCCTCATTGTTGAATTTGACGGAACTTGAAGTTTTCCTGAAGTTCCAAACTTCACTGTCACATCGACCGACGTGTGTGTGTGTGTGTGCGTGTGTCTTGCTACATTGGTTCTGACCCAGGAAAGAGGGCAGGATACAGGGATGACATGTTATCCATGAGGAGCTAAGATGAGATGGAGGATGGGGTATATCCCTTTGACTTGTCTACCTCCCTTATAAGGAGGGAAAACCTATTGGTGTATAGATAGAATATGTGTGTATGTATATTATATACATTACATAAATGCATATACCAAAAGGCTCTCCTCCAGATATAGAGGGTGGCAGCTAGAGTCTGCACCCATCCTTAATACTTCTAACACTCATCTGTTGCCCCTGTTATCATAGCTCCTTGTGAAAAAAAGTCATCTCTGTCCCTGGAGTATTGCCCATGTTAGAAACAATGCACACCTTAATCATAGTGAAAACTCATGCAGATACCCCTCTTATTTCTTAATTGATTTAATTGTTGCTTCAAGTTTCACCAAGTGGAAAAACTGCAGCCTCACAGTAGGTGACTATGGTCCTTGAGTCCTCCTCTTCCTGTGGAAAGAAACTTTGGACTGCCACCTTGTTGCATTAGTATAGGACTGTTTCTTTATCACCATCTGAGAATGGTAGAGTGATGGGAGCATTTGCCAGTTGTTAGCTCCCCATGTTTGAAAAGTAAGAAATACAGTTGAAGTGAACATAGATGTTGGGCCCCATCTAGAGACTAAGTGCCAAGTTCTGATAGAGGTAAGAGGTTGATGGGTTTTGAAAATGAATAGCTTCACTGACCATCTAGCAGGGGCACCACATTGGTCCCTCCTATTTCTTAAAATAAAATAATCGAATGTAGGCAGTTTTCATCTAACCAAACCAAAATGCCAGCTGCCATTCATGTTATCTTAGCCAGCCAAATAAAGCCTAATTAACCAGGTTTGACCTGAAATTTTCTGCTGTTATCTTACCTAAGTTTATAATTTATTTATTTTGCTGTATTATTAATGTCATCTCCCTGTGCCTCTCCCTCTCCTCCTCTCTCTTCCCTTTTTCTCACACTCTCTCTCTCTCTCTCTCTCTTACTCTCCCTTTGCTCACCCTCTTTCTTCCATCTTCCACTCACTATCCCCTCTCTAACTCTCCTCTCTCTTTCTCCCTTCTCTCCCTCTCTCTCTCTTTCCCCTCTCTTTCTCTTCCCTCCCTTTCTCTCTCTCTCTCTCTCTATCGTTCCCCCTTCTCTCTCCCCCTTTCTCTCTCCCCTCTGTCTATCCACCTCTCTTTCTCTCTCTCTCTTTCTCTCTCTCCCTCTCCCTCTCTCTCTCTCCATCATAATTCATCCTATGCCGTGTCTGACCTGTGTACCTTTAAATCAAATCCAATTATTAATAATGGGTAAAGGTAGCAGAGTTTGAAAGGGCTTGGGTAAAGCTACAGTTGTTTGACAAGGTGTCGTTCTGGTTGGAAAATGTTGTGCAAGCATTTGTAGATATTTCCATTAATTCTTTATTGAAGATTAAAACTGCATTTGTTGTTATATTTTTGGAGTTAGCTAAGAGCCTAGAATTGCATTAGTTTTGACATTAATGGCATACTTTATAGATTTTGTTTGGGATAAAGACAGTTTTATTCAGCAGCTGTAGTGAAAGTCATGATGATTTGAGACCCCTATCATTATATTTTTGTGGGTTGGAACTGAATATATTTGCTTGATATTGATAATGTTAATAAATTTGTTGCCTCAAAACTAATGGGAAACCAACAGCTCCACAGCAGCTGGCAATGGTTCTTGGGCCCTCCCACAGATCTCTCTGGAAAGAAACCTTAGATAGTTGTCCGTGTTGTGATTGGGTGGGACTTTCTGTCACCAACTAAAATTGGTAGGAGGGGAATTACTGGTTGTCAGCTCTCTATGTGTGAAAAGGTGTAAGAAATACAGATGAAGTTGATACAGAGAGAACTTAGGCCCAATCCAGAGATGGAGTGTCAGACCTTCGATGCTGCACTTCCTGATAAAGGTGAGGGTATTGACAGGTTTTGAAAATAGGCAGCTCTGCTTTCCATTTTGCAGGACCACCACATGTTAGTCCCTTTGCTTGATATTAGTTTCCTCAAAGGAATTGAAGTGTTGAAGGATTCATTTAAACAATGTACTGCATTTAGTTTATGGCCTTAATCATGTAGTAACACAAACACTGGTTAAAGACTTAATTATTGAAGTGCTTCTACATATATTAACTTTACTTATCACTTACTGCTCTATCAAAGATCAGTCAACAAAACTACACATAAATCAAACATTAACCTCTCTCTTGTTATTGCACATATTCACCTGAAAACCAAAATTGTATAAACTGTTGGGAGTATCAGACCAAATGAATCTAGCACATGAACATAAAAGAAATAATTATAAATGATGAAAAACAGGAATTCAATGTAATCTCAAAATTACAAGTCAACTATTGAGCAACATTATTAATAATAATAATAATCCTCCAATTATCCATTATCCACAAAACAAGATGACTAGGCATGGTAGAGGAACATCCTCACCTCCCATTCAACTCCTTCAACCATGCCTTCAGTTTCACTGACTGAAACCTCTTGCACCTCAGTGCAGCTTGTAATAGTCCTCGGGCCCTTCCACAGATCTCTCTGGGGAAAAAATTATGACTCTTGTCTGTGGTGTATTTGTGTAGGACTGTTTCAATGTCATTGGCATTGAATAGTAGGTTGAGGCATTCACCAGTTGTCAGCTCTCCTTTTGTGAAAAGGTGGAGGAAGTGCAATTGAATCACAGCTGAAGTGGTCATCTTTGCTTTATTCACATGGACTACTGGGGCAAGGAACAGTTACCACTAGGAACTTGAAATATGAAACTAACTTTCAACTAGGAAGTTGAAAGACTTCTTTATGTGGAAGTGGTTAATTGAATAGGTTTAATAATTTTCATTTTGTACATACATATACCAAGGCTTTTTCCCCCTTACAAAGGAGGTAGCCAAAAAAGAAAGGCATAAAAACCATTCTCACTCATTCCATCCCCAATACACTCCATTTCACTCCACCCTCTACCCTCCCTCCTATCTTGGCACCTCCTGGATGACGGGTCATCCCTGCATCTTGTCCACTGCCCTGGATCAGAAGCAGTGACGCAAGATACAGCACATCCACAGCAAGGCCGCTTTATTAAATCGGCGACCCCCCCTCTCCATCCCCCCATGCAGAAAAGGAGAAGACGGGGAGAAATCCTTTAAGGCTGCATCAGTTTTTTCTTGCACATACTATCTCACCCCAATCCCCCACCCATTCCACCTCATGCATCACAACATCATCCATATACAACCATTCTCCATTCACCCCTGTCTTCTGTCCTCTCCTATCCTTCCTCAACAGACATTCCCCTCTTCCCCAAAGCCCCTTTTACCCCATCCATCAATCTCATCCTAGGTTGCCCCCTCATGTTCACACCCTCCACATCTGCCTTCCATACCTCTTTTACTAGTCTCTCTTCACTCATTCTTTCCATTTGTCCAAACCATCCCAATACTCTTTCATCTACCCTATCTCCCAACTCCTGTACCACCCCTGTTCTCCTCACCTCATTTCTCACTCTATCCAGCCTAATAACCCCTATCATACTTCTCAGACACCTCATCTCAAACACATTCAAACTCCTGTCTTCCTCTCTTATGTTCCATGTTTCTGCCCCATACAGTGCTGTCAGCACAATCACTCCTTCATACAATCTCCTCTTAGCATCCATTCCCAAATGTCTATTTCTCATCACACTTTTTAATCCACCAAGGCATTTACTCGCTTCTCTCAATCTACATTCTACCTCCACTCCTCCCTTTCCTGCCACATTCACACCCAAGTACCTAAAACTATCCACTTCCTCCAATTGCCCTTAATGCTCACTTCCAGTCTGCTGCCACTTTCACCCCATGAATATCTCATCACCTTGTTTTTACCCACATTTATCTTCAACTTCCTTCTTTCACACACTCTCCCAAACTGTCACCAACTTCCTCAATTGCTCCTCTGATCCTGCCACAAGTGTCGTCCGCAAACAACAGCTGGCTCACCTACTTTTCTTTAACCATCTCCAATCCCTGACCCACCACCCTTGCATTTACCTCTCACACCACCCCATCCATATATAAGTTGAACAGCCAGGTGACATAACACATCCCTGACGAAGTCCCACCTTTACCTCGAACCACTCACTCTCTCCGTTTCTAATCCTGACACACGCTTTGATAATCTGGTAAAAACTCTTGACAGCTCCTAAAAGCTTTCCTCCTACCCTGTATATCTGCAAAACCTCCCACAGTGCCTTTCTGTCTACCCTATCATAAGCCTTTTCCAGATCCATAAAAGCCCAAAAAACATCCTTACCTTTTCCTATAGCTTTCTCACATGTCTGTCTTACCACAAAGATCTGATCTACGCAACCTCTACCTGTCCTAAATCCACACTGTTCCTCACCAATTGCTCCCTCTGTTCCTCTCCTAATCCTCTCAATCAAGATCCTCCCATAAGCCTTCCCAACTACATTTAACAAGCTAATCCCTCTGAAACTACTACACTCACACTTGTCCCCTTTTCCCTTGTAAAGTGGAACTATACAGGCACTCCTCCAGTCATCTGGCACTCTACCCTCTCTCAAACAAATATTGAATAACCTCACCAGCCAGTCCACCATCACTGTACCTCCTTTTTCAGACTTTCTGCATGGCATCCATCCAGACCAGGTGCCTTAACCTACTCTCATCATCTTAACTGCCTTCATTTTCATTTCATAGGTTTAGTAATTTTCAAAGTGATGCCACAAAGTGGAATAAAAAACTTGTCAGGACAGAAGGATAAGTGCCACCTGGAAGGGAATGGATTAAAGGTTTTATTCTTGTTAATACAAGAAAGTTTTATGTAGCTCAGAGAAACCTGTCTTCCTCATAGGGGTAAAGGTTTTTTTTTGACAAATGTGAGATGATTTTATTGTGCCACCAGAACCGTCCATTTCTCATAGTTGCAGCCTGTTTTATTGTACTGTTAAAGGTCCCACTTCATTGGGAAACCTTTGTGGAAACCCAAGGGCTGAGGATGTGTTATCTGCCATATAGGTATGGCCCTCCTTCACCCAGGCATGCTCAGGCATGTCTGTATACAGAAGGCTTTAGAGTAAAGGTATGTGCATGGGGTAGAATGATGTTGGACTGGCTTTTTGTGTGTGTATACTGGCCACCTCCCATATAACCCCTTCCACATATGCCCTTGGTATATAGATAGATATACTAGGGAGGTGGGAAGCATTTAGGAGCCGTCAAGAATTTTTATGTGAGTAATAAAGCTTGTATTAAGATTGGAAGTGGTGAGAGTGAGTGGTTTGAAGAAAAGGTGGGGCTGTGTTAGGGTGTGTTATGTGGCCATAGATGTTCAATGTTTACTGGATAGGGTGATACAAGAGGTAAATGCACCAGTAATTCAATGTTACAATCACCAATTTTCAAAGCCTGTTAAACCTCCTCACCAGGTGCACTCAGTCTCCAGACTAGACCCAAGATCTCCCTCTATCAACTTCAACTGTATTTCATACACTTTTTCATACATGAGAGCTGATAACCAGCAACTGCTCTCCTCTCAACACTACTTTGAGTCAGTGACATAGAGATACAACACAGACAACAGTCCAAAGTTTCTTCCCAGAGAGATCAGTGGGAGGTTCCAAGGACTGTTGCTGGCCACTATGGGGTTGTGGGTTTTCCAATTAGTGAAACTCAAGGCAACAATTGATTGGTGGACAGTCTTGCAGATGTATATTTATCACTATATTGTCATAATTCCTTTACCCATTGAGTTGTAGTATTATCTGTTGCTGTGTTGAATAATCTATTCTGATTCCTCACTTCCATCTGTTTTCCATTCGTCTCATATTCTTCCCACAGTTAAAGGCACTCATCAGAGTTTTATATATGTATATATATATATATACTTTTTTCAGGTTCAGTTGTTTCTTATTGATCCTTTGTACTTGATTCTGTCCCCTTGTTTTTGAAAGGGTGTAATGCCATTGCACTGTCTTGTTTTCAACACACTGTACTTGTAATTCTTATGTTCATTATCTTGTGTATGTGTTTACCTAATTGTAATATACAGGAAAGGAGCACCACTTGTGGGGTCCTGTCCCTTACTCTCTAGTTATCATACCTAGTTTCAAATTCTTATATGGTTCCAACTTGGGCTATATTGCCATACAAATTACTCCAAGTAATTATGCAAATTTTTGCAAAACTGCATTTCTTTCCATCCTTTAGTCATTTGTTGTTTCTCAGTTTGTTCTCATGACCTCTTAAACCCCCCTCCTGTCCCTAATAGATTTCTTCTGTCACTAATCTACTCTCCTTAGTGACCTGAAAACTGTAATCAAGTCTCTTTGTTTCTCATCAATCTTTCAATGTTGGCAAATCCAATATTCTTCTTATATGGCAGCTAGGCTGGAAACCATTTTGGTTGCTGCCCCTTGTATCTTCTTAATATTGCTTATGTATTTAATGCTGTGTGTGAGTGGATGTGCATGCACATATATGTTGTCTCCATAAGGTATTAGGCGAGCCTGACACAGTGCAAATATTTGTAGTGGTTATATATAAAGCTTCACTACCAGCACCCGTTCTGTGTCTCAACCCCAGGGGGTTTAACTTGGATCACTTGCACATAAAGCAAAAATGCTATCCTTAAGCCACCTGAAGTTCCTCAAAGGGAATCTCAGTTACCTCATTGAGGAATGTCATTACTCCTGGAAATTTTATTTTTATAAAATGCCATAAGAATTTTTTTCAAATAAGAGAAATCTCCACTTCTTAGAGATCATGGGACTGCTAAATTTTGATGTTTATTAAAATTCACAAATGCCATAAGAATTTTTTCAAATAAGAGAAATCTCCACTTCTTAGAGATCATGGGACTGCTAAATTTTGATGTTTATTAAAATTTGCAAACATGATAATTACTTGTTCTAGTGCAGCACCTATTTTTATGTCAACCCAGGGTTTAACTCAGGTCATTCACACATTGAGCTAGAGTGGAATTTCTCAAAGGGTTAAAAGGAATTGGGAAATATTCATAATTATTTTATCCTAGTAAATGCCATATAGATTTATTCAAATATTAGAGAGAATTAAACAATAAGTGGAGACGTTAGACTGCTAATTTCAGATTGTTATGAAGTTTAGAAACATGATGTGGGGCATAATCATAACATTAATTTCTTCGTAATCAGCAGCTATATATATATATATACAGTATATATATATATATATTATCAGCAGCTATATATATATATATGTATATATATATATATATATATATATATATTTTTTTTTTTTTTTTTTTTTTCTCCCTCTCTCCTCCTGTCCTGAATACCCCCAAAAGAGTAGCTATATTTTTTCTAAGCAGGTGGCAGATAATCTATAGTGCTTAATTTTGGGATCTAAAATTTTATTTAACTTCTTCATTATCTTGGCACCACAAATTTCATTGTGCCAGGGATCAGTCAAGACAATAACCAGTTCATCTCTGCAGCTTGATAGAATTGTTGAGATCAGTGTTGGTTGTGTGTTTTGGTGATTGTATAAAACAGATGTGAGAGAGAATCACCTCCATCTGGTGGTACAGCCTTCAGGGACTGGCTTTTTGTTAGCAGACCAGCTCCAGGGTCACTCTTATCATCCTTTACTGTATTTTCTCCACTTGTTGACACACAAAGTTGATAGCTGGTAATTCCTCCCTTCCTGCTCTTCCTTGCTGGTGACATGGAAACAGTCCCACACTGATACAACACAGACAGTCCAATGTTTCTTCCCAAAGAGATCTATGGAAAGGCCCAAAGACAGTTGTGGGGCTGTGGGTTTCATCAGTGAGATTTAACCTGATGGTTATTTTTATTTGATAGAATTGTTTGGTATTTGCTAAAACAAAATAAAAACAAAAAATCACTATAGAACTGAAGGGGTTAATGGTACAGTAGTCAATTCTTTTCCTGTCAAACATTTTCTTGATACTGTTTATTATTTTTAAATCGGTATACACATGTAACCTGTTGGAGCTTATGGCTAATCAAATTTTTTCCCATGTTTTCCTTCTAAATTCTAATTTCAGTATCACTTTTTCACAGTTTTTAATGCTTTTGATATAGTGGTGTGTTTTATAGATTGTATTCTGGCAAAGGACATGATTTTATGTAATTGAGGGGATTATGACATGACAGGGGTCATGGTTAATCAAGGATCCTGTCAAGCTATAGAGTGCTCCCCTTCAGGTGCGTAAAACAGTCATTGGCCAGAACCAAATTTTATGTCAATATTGAAAGGCTTAATCCCTTAGACTTGATAGCATACTATGCAGATTTTGTTTTGGCTGTCAAATAGTATACCATTAAAAAAAAACGAAGGGCATTTTGAATAACTCAGGTCTCCTTCTGTCTAAGTTTGTCCTTTCACCCGAGTGAAATTATGTATTGTTATCCAGAATAAAATCTATCAAGTATGCTATAATGTTTAAGGGCTTAAACAATTTAGCCATTCATTTCCACAATTAATTTACAGATGTGGAAATTTATAATGTAGAAATAATATAACTATAGTGGATACCAAGATTGCTTAGCTATGATTACCACAATTAATGACTTTCCTCAGTCAATGTAGCCAAGGGGTAAATGTCATTTGGGAAAGGTCAATCTTAAGAAGAGAAAATGCTGAAATATGCAGTTGGTAAAATTGGTTTCAGTAATTCAAATGTATGACCATTGGACCACAAGACCGTCATCATTATTTTCATTTAACATTATTATTTTTGTTATTATTGTTGTTATTTTCATTTTTCTCCCCTTTTCCTTCTTGACATTGTTCTCATGTTGGAATGTTTCCAGTTACTTGATTAAATCATTATATTTAGAATCTTACCCTTAAAACGATGTAAGTGCATTCATGTTTGTACTTTTCATTTAAAGGTGGACTAGACTAGAATGTTTGGCTAAGTGTGTATTGTATAGTACAATATATAGACCCATTTACTGTATGAAAATGTTCTTTTCTTTATTATCCTATAACCAAGATTTTTACATCAATACTCAATTGTTTCATATATATATATATATATGTGCATATACCAAGGGTTTTTCCCCCACATATGGGAGGTAGCCAAAGGCATATTACACTCCCATTCATTTCAACTCCACATACTCCACTCCCACTCAACACCCCTCCCTCCCTTTCCTTGGCCCCTCCTGGATGACGGGTCATGCCTGTATCTTGTCCACTGCCCTGGGTCAGAAGCAATGCAGCAAGACACAGCACATCCACAGTAAGGCTGCTTCATTTAATCAGCGAACACATCCCAACCCCCTTCAGTGCTGTCGCCAGTCACTCCATACAATAATCCTCTTAGCATCCATTCCCATATGTTTATTTCTCCTTACACTTTTTAATCCCCCAAGGCATTTACTTGTTTCTCTCAATCTACATTCTACCTCCACTCCCTTTCCCACCACAATCACACCCAAGTATCTAAAGTTATCCACTTCCTCCAGTCTCTTTCCCTTAATACTCACTTCCAATTTGCTACCATCCTCTCCCCTTGTACATCTCATCACCTTACATTTACCCACATTTATCTTCAACTTCCTTCTTTTGCACACCTTCCCAAACTCCGTCACTAACTTCCTTAATACCTCCTCTGATCCTGCTATAAGCAGTGTCATCAGCAACCAACTGGCTCAACTTCCATTTTTCTCCATTTTTTAAGCATCTCCAAATCCCTGCCCATTACCCTTGCATTTACCTCTCATAACACACCATCCATGTACATATTGAATACCCATGGCAATATGACACATCACTGGCAAAGTCTCACCTTTACCTCAAACCACTCACTCTTTCCATTTCTAATTCTAACACAGGCTCTACTGCTTTCGTAAAATCTCTTGACTGCTCCTAACAGCTTTCCTCCTGTCCCATATATCCGCAATACCTCCCACATTGCCTTCCTGTCTATGCTGTCATAAGCCTTTTCCAAATTCATAAAGGCCCAAAAAAACATCCTTACCTTTTCCCAAAGCCTTCACACACATCTGCCTTACCACAAAAATCTGATCCACGCAACCCCTCTGTCCTAAACCCACACTGTTCCTCTCCTAATCCTCTCAATCAAAACCCTCCCATAAGCCTTCCCAACTACACTCAACAAATTGATCCTTCTGAAAATACTACACTCATGCTTGTCCCCTTTTCCCTTGTAAATTTGAATTATATGGGCAGTCTTCTACCCTCTTTTATACAAACATTAAACAACCTCACCATCTAGTCCACCAACACTGTACCTCTCCTTTTTTAGAAACTGCATGACACCCATCCAACCCAGGTGCCTTATCTGCTCTCATCATTTTAACCACTTTAGTATGAGTCAAATTTTTGCCCACAGCATCAGCTGCCATATGAATTATGCATCACACTATTCACATTATAAAATATAAAGTCTTTGCTGTATTACTCATTCTATTTTAGTCTGAGTAATAATAAACACAGAAAATGTTATCAAACCAGTTCACAGAATCCGGGGGTAACTAACATACAACTACAAAAATAATCAAGACACTAACACCGGTATCCTCATATGCCCACTCGCACCTCATGATGCCTACATGGGCGTCATTGTACAGAAGTGGTTAATAACTGCTTTCACCTCATTTATTTCTCTTCCATTTTCCTCATTCATCATGCTCATTTTTTTAGTACTTCCCACTGCAACTACCTTTCCCTACCTATCCCATTTTACATTTAGCAACTTCCTAAAATACTCTGCCCATATTCCTCTTACTGCTGTCTCTTCCATTATCATCTCTTCAACTGCACCTTTTACCTTCTCTACTTGATTTGCCTCCCCTTCCTCTCATAATTTCCTTCCAAAACATCTTTTTATTACTTTCACAATTTTCTGTCATACTCTTACCCCATTTCACATGTGCTCTCCTTTTTGCTTTACTTCTCTTTTCTTTGTACCTCTCATATGATTCTCTCATCCTATTTTGTAAACAATCTGTAAATGCTTGTTCTTCTCTTCTACAACCTTCTTTGCTTCTTCATCCCACCACTCACTACCCTTCTATTTCCTCCCATCCTCCTTGTTCCACACACTATCTTTGCACACTTTGTGACTTCCTCCTTGAAACATCCCTAAACCTCCTCCACTGCTAGTTCTACTCTATCCCTCACTCCCTCCCACTCTTCTGTCATCTTCTTGTACTCCTCCATTTCTTTCTCATTTAAGGAGTTTACTCTAAGTGCCTCCCTACCTTCTCTCTTTTTTTCTCTTTCTCCATCTCTCCACTCTCAACTTCCTTCCCCCAAAAAATTATCTGATATTCCCCCATTCTCTCCCCTAAGAATGTGTACATCCAAAACTCTTCCTACTCTTCTCCTGGTTACCACTGTGTAGTCCATTAAAGCCCCATCTACCACCCTCTCCCATGTGTGCTTATGCTTGACTTTTTCCTAAACACTGTATTTGCTATCATCAACTTTCTAGACATATCACCAATAACTCTCCATTATAAATTTTGCCAGGCACTCCACATTTCCCAACCACTCCATCTATTGGTTCATCTCCTACCCTAACATTGTGATCTCCCAATACCACTACATTGACATATTTCCCAAATACCTATATGCATTCATTTAAATCTATCCAAAAAACCTCCCTTTCCTCTACACTCCTCTCACTACCAGGCCCATATGCGCTTATAAAGACCTAAATCTCCCTTCTCAGTTTCACCTTCATCCACATTAACCTTGAAGAAACCTCCTTCCACTCCACCACATGCTTACCTATCTCTTCACTTATCAGTATAGCCACCCTATCTCTCCCTCGTCCTCTCCTCACTCCTAACACCCTCCCAACTACACTCCCAAACTCAAAATTGTCCCTCCCTTTCAACTTAGTTTTACTCAATGCCAGCACAACCATCTTTCTTCTCACAAACATATTGCTTATTTCTTCACTTTTACTCTCATCTGTATCACATCCACATACATTGAAAGACCCAAACTTTAGGGTTCCATTTGGAAAACTCTTCCCAGACCTCTTATGCCTTTACTATTTTTAGGATTGTCCCCTTTTGGGATTACAGAGTAGGATGCCTAGTCCTGTTCCCGTCCCATTTTTGTCACCATTTACAACTTCAGTGGGAACACTCAGTGGCAGTATTCTTTCTCCCCTACCACAGGGTTCAGCAAAAAAGGAAACATATATTCAGAGAAATGGTACAGGACATTATTAAGAGGGGGGACAGCATAACGGAGGAACAGTTGCACTATGATAAAGTAGTATAATTTCTCTATGAATAGAGATTTCCTCTATCACGGGCAAAATAATGTGTGTCTCTGGTCCATAGGGCCACCCCAGGTAGACCCAAAAGTATCAGCTGCATGGTACCAAGCAGATCTTATCTTCACAATAACATGCATCCAGTGCCCTAGATGGTATATATATATATATATATATATGTATATAAGAAAGGGTGGTGGATGGGAGTGGGTACTTGCCTTTTGACTTGGATACCTCCCTTGTAACAAGGAAAAAGCCCTTGGTGTATAGACATATGTATAGAAATATATATATATGTATATATATATATATATATATATATATATGTTGAAATATGTAAGACAGATGAGTGGATGGGTGGCGAGATAAACACAGGGGACCGTTTAAGGATTTATTCTGACGTTTTGTCCTTACCAGGACTTCTTCAGAGTACATGCACATTCAAACAATTCACCCCCTAAATACCCGCCGAATCTATCTGCGTTCCACCATGATCGACCTGACCTCTCGTCCTCCTACGCTCTGCCTCGCGAAGTATCAAGCGGCTGGCCGTCTTTGTTAATTTAATAAACCCATCGCGGTGGTTGTTGTTTGGATGGGAAGCAATGTAAGCTGCTTCAGTTATTTTTCTTCTTTTCTTAGGAAGTCCTTTCTGCAGCACCTCTACTCTGTCCCAGTCTGGTAAGTGGCCGTGAGTATCTACATGAACCACTAGCAAGTTTGATACTCGGTGTGTCATACACAGGAATGACATCAAGGCACACCGAGTATATACAGCAGTGACTTTATATTTTATAATATGAGTAGTATGATGCAAATTACATGTGGCAGCTGATGCTGCACATGAGAATTTGAGTTGTACTGAAGTGGTTAATGGAATGCTAGGGAAAAGTGTCTATGCCTGGGAAGCTAGATGCAATATATTCTTAGGCCATTGATCTAGCCAGGATAGAATGTATAGAGCTATGTACTGCATGCATCTTCTTCAAAGAACCTGTCTGTCCTGATGCAGCCAGCCAAGGTGTAGGTGTTCCCTTTGGATCATCATACGAGCTAACAGGGTGTATTGTTCCCAGGCTGGTGACCTAGCAAGAATGGAAGGTAGATGGAGCTGGGTACTGCACATGCATTTCCTCAAAGAATCACTTGTGTGACCCACACAGCCAGGAGGTACAAATGATTCCCTGGGGTATTGTGCAGGTCAAGGGGTCGTGAGATAGTATGAGGACACCTCAACAGATATGTTTTTGTTTTGTTTTTTTCTTGAAAACCAATTGCATTAAAAAAAAACTCTTAATTTTGTAGATTTTTATATTCCATACACCATATAACTTTGATAAATTTTGAACAATTATTTTAGATAGAATTTCAATATTTTTGAGATTCAATTTCATGAAAAATCAAGACGTTACGGATTTGATTTTTCATGCTGTAATTGACTCCCATTATATCCCAAAGTCTTAGGTTGGAGGGCCATCCCCTCTCTGAACTAGCAGACCAACCCCCTTAAAAAGTGATTTGGCATTCCTCTACAATTGTCTTGTTAATATAGAAGGATGATGCATGATTGGTCCATGAGAATGTCATTAAATCTTCTCATTTGGTTTTAAATTTACTTTGAATGGATGTGGACTGGAGTTGTTATATGGAAGTAGTGAAGGTAAACCAGCTCAGGCTCTCAGACCTTGTGAAAAAGCTCTACCTCATTGCATTGCTTCTGACCTAAGCAGGATGGTTGGGAGGAAAGGATGACCCTTCATCCACAAAGCACTGAAATAGGAGGGGTAACTAAATGGGCTTCATTTGTTTATATGTTTTAATTTTGCCATCCCCTTTGGTATATATAGGATATTAAAAATTCTGAGTAATTTTATAAATGTAATACTTTAGTCTGCTTCACTGGCTTAATGAGGATTTTAACATTAGCACAAGAAGTAGACCACTCATAGGTACAAATCTTACACTAACATATAAAAATCATCAGCTCTTGAAAATAAAAAATAAAAAAAGATTAATTATTTTGGAGGAAAAAAAAAAATTCATTCCAAGACATTAAGCCCTAAGACCGTCAAACTCCACTTAAACAACCATTATCAATTTCCCTGGGTGGTATTTTCTATACTCTCAGTGTCTTCAAAATACTCATTTTCCTTTTCTTTAATAGTGTTTTGTGTTTTCTTATCATTTCCATCCAACATTTCATCTTCATCTCCATCCTTATCTTCTGCCTTTTCTTCAGGTGCTTCCACTCCATCATCTATTTCCATTTTTCCATTCTTTGTCAATTTTTGCAACTGAAACTTGTTTTTTTCATACTTAGATGCATCTGCTCCCAGTAGACGTAAGTGATGCATTCTCTCATTTCGTGCAACATAAGCTCGGACTGATTTGTTGCCTTTCCACCCAACAAGATCTATACTGATGTCTCCTTCCCTGTATGTGAAAGCAGCACTTCCAGTCTCTGTAAATACAGGAATCAAGTTACATATATACATATACCAAAGGCTTTTTCCCACTACATGGGGGGTAGCCAAAAAGAAAAAGGCATAGAAACCACTCCCACCCATTCCATTTCCTATATATTCCACTACCCTCCACCCTCCTCCCTCCCTCTTATCTTGGCACCTCCTGGATGAATCAAGTTACAAATCTTAATCACATTCTTAACTGAAATTCTCTATATAATCAATCAATCAAGTTACAAATCTTATTCATATTCTTAACTGAAATTCTCTATATAAATAAAATGTATGTACCACACTGCTATTGAGCTTTGCACACAGTGTAGAAAATATGCATACCATCTATACAGACTTTTATCAAGAACTACCCAACATGGATTCAAAAAAGGGACACTCCAACACCATACTGCTAGCAAACATCTCCCAACAAGTGCTGGAAGGATTCAACAAGAAAGCCCCACCAGAAAAAATGGTCATGGTAGTTAGTGATGTACATGACTGCAGCTGAGGCTGTCACCTTTGCCCTGTGCTTTAGGTGTTGGGGCAGATAACAGTCACTATTAGGAATCAAAGAAAACTGTAAGATCTTAACCCACAACTAAGTGAATGTGAAACCAGCTTACTTTCTATTATACCACCAGTGCACACACAAGCATGGCAACTGACAAAGTAACCTGCCATACAAAATATATATATATATATATATATATATATATATATATATATATATATATATATATATATATATATATATATGCAAGCAATCACATCACCGTGATACAAAAATGCAAAATAACCACAGGAGAAGGAAACTTGTAGACAGTAAGTACTTTCATATATTACATCTTCAGACTAAATGACAGAGATACAGAGTAGGGTTTAAATATAAGTATCAGGTGGCAACCATAGCGGGGGAAGGGGGGAGACAATACAATGTGAGGAAGTGGGATGACCTTACCCCTATCGACCTGACCAACACATAAGGGTCAATCTGGTGGAAAGATCGCGGTGACCATTTGGGTTATCAATTTATCACATTTAAAATGGCCATAGCTTAAGTTTATATTTTTGTCAAACGTGCCTGATATTAAGCAAGATTCTATTATATTTCTTTCTTGCAAGCTTTTTCCTTTAGCTAAAATTGTTGCCTTAGACCAATCAATATGATGGTTGTATAATGATTTATGTTGGAATAACACATTATTTGGAGTTTGAATGTATTTACCTAGTTGTACGGGACAAGAGCTATGCTCATGGTGACCTGTTTTCTTATCACTCCGAACACATCCAGTTTATTCTTAAAATCTTGTATAGTTTTGGCACTCACAGTTTCTCCATCAATCACTCTATGTGGGAAGCTATTCTTTTTCAAATCTCTTCTGAAACTGTCCTTCTTTAGCTTCTTTTTGTGTCCTCTTGTTTCTCTTCTGTCCCATTTTAATAAGTCATCTCTATCAAGAATATCCATCCCTTTCATAATTCTGTCAATGGTCAACAAATCACATCTTTCTCTTCTCTGTTCCAGTGTTGATAGATGTAATTTCTCCAATCTTTGTTCGTATGTCAAATTCGATAGTGTAGGTGCAATTTTTGTCGCTGCTCTCTGAATTCTTTCTAATTTTCTTATGTGCCCATAGTGTAGCAGCATACTCTAGTTTAGGTCTTGTTAGTGTAACCACTATTTTCTTTACCATTTCTTCATCAATGTAGTCGAAGGCCACTTTCATTGATCTTAATAATTTACAAAGGATTACAAAGGCGGAGCATACCAACAGGAGACCTTTTGATCCATATCTAGGTCGGATGCAAAAAAAAAAAATCATATTAATAATATTGACATGTTTATCAGGTGTCAAGTCACTTGAGATAATCACTCCCAGGTCCCTTTCTGAATCAACTTTTTTGACTTCCTTGTTTCCAATTTTATATTGACCCGATATTCTATTTTTGCTTTTTCCAAATTCTATTATGCTACATTTCTTAATGTTAAAGTTCATTTCACTCCTCTGACTACATTCCCATATTTTGTCCAGGTCTTCTTGTAGCGATGTGCAGTCTTCTTCTGTGCTTACTCTCTTGAGTAATTTGGCATCGTCAGCAAAGAAGTTCATGTAACAATTCACTCTCTCATCCATATCGTTTATATATATGGCAAACATTAAAGGAGCTAATACAGAGCCTTACGGGACACCACTCTTAACAACTTCCCAGTTCGAATTTTTGTCTGTAAGTGTAAGTACCACTCATTTTTCTCCCACTTAAGAAATCCTTCATCTATTCCAGTAGTTTACCTTGTATTCCTCCTATTATTTCAATTTTTCTTACATATACCAAGGCTTTTTCCCCCTTACTAGGGAGGTAGCCAAAAAGGAAAAGGCATAAAATCATTCCCACCCATTCCATCCCTGAAAACACTCCACACCCCTCCACCCTCCCTCCCATCTTAGCACCTCCTAGATGACGGGTCATCCCTGCACCTTGTCCACTGCCCTGGGTCAGAAGCATTGTCGCAAGACACAGCACATCCACAGCAAGGCCGCTTCAATTTTTCTTATTAACTTTTTATGTGGTACTTTGTCAAAAGCCTTCTGCAAGTCCAAGAAGGCGCAATCTGCCCAGCCACCTCTTTCTTGTATCATCTCAATCTCGAGTAAAAGCATATTAAGTTTGTGGTACACGATCTTCCACTTTTAAAGCCAAATTGTTTAGGGTTTAATATTTCATTCTCTTCCAAGTGTTTGATCCATTTGTTTTTGATAACTTTTTCCAATATTTTTGCTACTGGGCTTGTAAGGGATACCGGTCTGAAGTTTGTAGGATCTTCTTTGTTTCCTCCTTTATACATTGGTAATATGCATCTTTCCATTCTTGTGGTACCTTTCCTTCTTTGAGTGAAAAGTCTATTTGTCCATCAGTTCATCTATACCCTCTTTCAGTATCCAATTTGCAATTTCATCTGGTCCATGCAATTCCCTAACATCTAGGTTTTTTATTTGGTTTCTTATTCCTTTCTGTGTTACCTTTATTTATTTTATTTTAAGGGGTCTTTCTTGTCCATCTTCCCAAATTTGTGAGCTCTCAATTGTAAAAACAGACCTGAAATGTCTGATCATGACTTCTGCCATTTCTGTGTTTGAGATGAGGTGTCTGAGAAGTATAATAGGGGTTACTAGGCTGGATAGAGTAAGAAATGTGGAGGTGAGGACGAGAATGGAGGTGGTAAGGGAGTTGGGAGATAGGGTGGATGAAAGAGTATTGGGATGGTTTGGACACGTGGAAAGAATGAGTTAAGAAAGACTAGTAAAAAAGGTATGGAAGGCAGATGTGGAGGGAAAGAACACGAGGGAGCAAGCTAGGATGAGACGGATGGATGGGGTAAAAGGGGCTTTGGGGAAGGGGGGAATGTCTGTTGAGGAAGAATGGGAAAGGACAGAAGACAGAGGTGAACAGAGAATGGTTGTATATGGATGATGCTGTGATGCATGAGGTGGAATGGGTGGGGGTGAATGCAAGGGTAGTGGGTCAAGGATTGGTGAAAAGTGGGAGATAAGCCAGTTGTTTGCTGATGACACTGCGCTTGTAGCAGGTTCAGAGGAGGGATTGAGGAAGTTAGTGACAGAGCTTGGGGAGGTGTGCGAAAGAAATTAGTTGAAGATAAATATGGGTAAAAGTAAGGTGATGAGATGTACAAGAGGAGAAAGTGGCAGGAAACTGGAAGTGAGTATTAAGGGAGAGAGACTGGAAGAAGTGGATAGTTTTAGATACTTGGGTGCGAATGTGGAGGGAAAGGGAGTGGAGGTAGAGTGTAGATTGGGAGAAGCAAGTAAATGCCTTGGGGGATTAAAAAGTGTAATGAAAAATAGATATTTGGGAATGGATGCTAAGAGGATATTGTA
The DNA here is from genome assembly GCF_046742065.1 of Oratosquilla oratoria. Classification (NCBI taxonomy): domain Eukaryota; kingdom Metazoa; phylum Arthropoda; class Malacostraca; order Stomatopoda; family Squillidae; genus Oratosquilla; species Oratosquilla oratoria. Next base: position 70,344,578 of record NC_134787.1, on the reverse strand, counting down.
CGAAGGAGTGATTGTGTTGACAGCACTGTACGGGGCAGAAACATGGAACATAAGAGAGGAGTTTGAATGTATTTACCTAGTATTATACAGGAAGGGGAGCTATGCTCGTGGTGACCCGTTTTTGTATCTCACAAGATCAAGTTTGTTCTTAAATTCTTGTATTGTGTTTGCACACACTATTTTTTCATCCAATTTGTTCCATATATCTATAACTCTTTTGTAGTTATCTTTTTTGAGTTTCATTGCATGTCCTCTTGTTTTTCCTATGTCCAACTTTAATAGGTCCTCTCTATCAAGGCATTCTTTACTTTTCATAATTCTGTAGATGGTTAGTAGGTCCCCTTGTTCTGTTCTTTGTTCCAGGGTTGGCAATTCCAGTTCGGCCTGTCTTTGTTCATATGTCAGGTTTGAAAGTGTGGGGGGCATCTTTGTCGTTGCTCTTGGTATTCTTTCTAATTTTCTTATATTCTTTTTTGTACTGGGTGACCATATCAGCACTGCATATTCCAGTTTTGGCCTTATCAGTGTTTGTAATATTTTCTTATCATTTCCTTATCCAGGTATTTAAAGGCCACCTTTATTGATCTCAACAAATTGTATGTTTCTCCGACTATTTTATTTATATGTTTATCTGGCGACATGCCTTTGGTGATGATTACTCCTAGGTCCCTTTCAGAATTTACTTTCTTTACTTCTTTTCCATCAATTTCATACTGTCCTGATATTCTCTTCTTGCTTTTTCCATATGCAATTATACTGCACTTCTTAATTTTGAATTCTACCTCCCATCTCTTGCTCTACTGAGACTTTGTTCAGATCACTCTGTAATGAGTCACAGTCTATTTCAGAGTTTATTCTCTTTAATATAATTTTGCGTCATCTGCAAAGCAGTTCATGTAACTATCATTGTCTTCTTCCATGTCTCATTTCTTCCCATTTTGAATATTTGTCTCTGAACACCACTCTCATTTTTCTTCCTTGTAGGAAGTCCTCCATCCAATTCAATACTTTTCCATGTATGCCTCCTATTGTTTCCAGTTTATATAATAATTTTCTGTGCGGTAACTTATCAAATGCCATTTGTAAGTTCAGGAATACACAGTCTGCCCAGCCATCTCTTTCTTGCAATATATCTATCAATCTTGAATAGAAACAAATTAAATTAGTGATACATGATCTTCCTTCTCTAAATCCAAATTGCCTCAGGTTCAGTATATTATTCTCCTCCAGATATTTTGTCCATCTATCTTTAATGATTCACAAATTTTAACTATTGTACTCATTAGGGACACTGGTCTATAATTTGTTGGGTCTTCCTTATTTCCCCCTTTATATATTGGCATTTTTCCAGTCTCCTGGTAGATTTCCTTCTTTGAGTGAACATTCAATTATTTTGTATATTTTTCCTGTTAGTTCGTCAATACATTCCTTCAGTATCCAGTTTGCAACTCCGTCCAGGCCAAGCTTTAATATTTGATTCCTTATTTCATTCTGAGTAATATCTAATTTCTTCAATGGAGGAAATCTTACTTCAATTCTTTGATCACATTTTTGTAGATTTTTTTTCCTCTTTGGTGAATACAGATTTGAAATGTTTGTTCATAATATCTGCCATTTCTATATCTTCTGAGATGAAATGCCTGAGAAATATGATAGGGGTTACTAGGCTAGATAGAGTGAGAAATGAGGAGGTGAGGAGGAGAACAGGGGTGAAAAGGGAGTTGGGTGATAGGGTGGATGAAAGAGTATTGGGATGGTTTGGCCACATGGAAAGAATGAGTGAAGAAAGATTAGTAAAAGAGGTGTGGAAGGCTGAGGTGGAAGGAGTGAATATGAGGGGGCGACCTAAGATGAGATGGATGGATGGGGTAAAAGGGGTATTGGGAAAGAGGGGAATGTCTGTTGAGGAGGGGTAGGAGAGGACAGAAGATAGGGTTGAATGGAGAATGGTTGTGTATGGATGATGCTGTGATGCATGAGGGAGAGTGGGTGGGGGATGGGGGGTGAGGGAGTATGTATGGGAAATAAAATGACGCAGCCTGAAGGGATTTCTCCCTGTCTTCCCCTTTTCTACATGAGGGGATGGAGAGGGGGGGTTGCCAAATTAATGAAGCGGCCTTGCTGTGGATGTGTTGTGTCTAGCGACACTGCTTCTGATCCAGGGTAGTGGGCAAGATGCAGGGATGACCTGTCATGTAAGAGGTGCCAAGATAAGAGGGAGGGAAGAGGGTAGTGGAGTATGTAGGGGATGGAATGGGTTGGGGTGGTTTCTATGCCTTTTTCTTTTTGGCTACCTCCCATGATAAGAGGAAGAAAGCCTTTGGTATATGTAGGTATGTATTTATATTTACCTTCAACTTTCTCCTATTGCATACCATCCTAGTTTCCTTCAGTCCCTCGTTTGACCCTGCCACAAGTACAGTGTCATCAACAAACAACAACTGGCTCATCTCCTCTTCTCCATTTTCTTTAATCATCTCCAGTCTCCCATCCATAACCCTCACCTTTACCTCCCACATCACCCCATCCACGTACACACTGAACACCCATGGCAATATGACACATCCCTGTCAAAGTCCCACCTTTACTTCACACTACTAGCTCTCTCCATTGCCAATTCTAATACAGGTTCTACTACTCTTGTAAAAACTCTTGACTGTTCTTAACAGCTTTCCTCAAATCCCATATGACTGCAATACATCCCACAGTGTCTTTCTGTCTACCCTATCATAAGCCTTTTCCAAATACATAAAGGCCCAAAAAACATCTTTACCTTTTGGAAAAGCTTTCTCACATACCTATCTGGGGTATGAACTGTATGTCATTATGCAGTATAAGTTGCACTGTAGCATGCAACTAATACTTTAGGGACTATACAGTATAGGGTAGCCCTACAGACCAGAGCCACAAAACATTTTGTCTATGTTAGTGGAAATCTTTACTCCGAGATATTATGCTACTTTATTGTACTGCAATTGTCCCTCCATTGTGCTCTCTCTCCCTATTTATATACTGTCCTGTACCACTTCTTTGAGTAGATATTTCCATTTTTGCCTTTGTTCCCTGTGGTAGGGGTAAGAAAGAATACTGCCACCGAGTCTTCCCATTCGGGTTGTAAAGGTGGCTAAAATGGGACAAAGTAATGGGACTAAGTGTCCTGCCCTCTGTAACCCTAAAAGGTACATTCCTAAGAGAAGTCAAGGCATAAGAGGGTCTGGGAGTTTTCCAAATAGAACCCTGAGGTTTGGGTTTTTTAATATGTGTGGCTGTGGTACAGATGGGAGTAAAAGGGAAGAGATAGGCAGTATGTTTGTGAGAAGTAAAATGGATGTGTTGGCATTAAGTGAATCTAAATTGAAAGAGTGGAGCGATTTTGAGCTTGGGAGAGTAGTGGGGAGGGCATTGGGAGTAAGGAGAGGATGAGGGAGGGAAGAAGTGGCTCTACTATTAAGTATTTACCTAGTTGTATTATATGGGAAGGGGAGCTATGCTCATAGTGACCTGTCTTTGTATCTTTCCGCATCTTGTTTGTTCTTAAATTCTTGTATGGTTTTTGCACAGACTATTGTTTCATCCAATTTGTTCCAGACATCCACTTTAATAAGTCTTCTTTGTCAAGGACTTCCATCGCTTTCATAATTCTGTAAATGGCCAGTAGATATCTTTCTCTTCTTTGTTCCAGGGTTGGTAGTTCCAGTTTGGACAATCTTTGTATGTCAATTTTGACAGTGTTGGTGCCATCTTTGTAATTGCTCTTTGGATTCTTTCTAATTTCTTTATATTCTTTTTTGTGCTGGGTGTCCATAGTGTCACAGTGCACTCCAAGCTTGTTCTTATCAGTGTGATAAGACCAAGATTGGAGGTAAACATGTGGTGAAGTGGAGGTTTCTTCAAGGTTAATGTGGATGAAGGTAAAACTGGGAAGGGAGTTGTGGGTCTTTGTAAGCACATATAGGCCTGGTAGTGAGAAGAGTGTAGAGGAAAGGAAAGATTTTTGGATAGATTTAAATGAGTACTTAGAGGGTTTTGAGAGGAATGTCAATGTAGTGGTTTTGGGAGATTTTAATGCTAGCATAGGGGGTGAACCTATAGCGGCTGGAAAGTGTGGAATGCCAGGTAAAACTCATAGTGGAGAGTTAATGGTGGAACTGTGTTTCAAAAGGGAGTTGATGAAAGCTAACACATTGTTTAGGGAAAAAAATCAAGCTCAAGTACACATGGGAGAGTGTGGTGGATGGATGGATGGGTGGTTGATAAGGCATTAATGGACTATGTAGTGGTATCCAGGAGAAGAGTGGGAAGAGTTCTGGATGTCCATATTCTTAGGGGAGAGAGTGGGGGCATACCTGATCATTTTTTGGTGGAAGGTAAGATGAGAGTGGAGGATAGATGGAGAAAAAGGAAAAGGGAGAGGTATTTAGAGTAAAGTGTTTATATGAGAAGGAAAAGGAGCAGAAGTACAGGAAGCTGAGATAATTGTGGGTGGTGAAGGATAAAGTACAGATAGAAGTGGAGGAGGAATGGGGGTGTTTCAAGGAAGGAGTGACAAGGTGTGCAAAGATGGTTTGTGAAACAAGGAGGAGATGGGAGGTAATAGAAGGAAGGGTAATGAGTGGCGGGATGAAGTGAAGAGGGTGTAGAAGAGGAGAGTATTCATGCACTAGTTGCAAAGTAGGACAAGAGAAACATATGAGAGGTACATGATAAAGGAGGCAAAAAGCAGAACATATGTAAAATGGGGAGGAGTATGACAGAAAAATTTGAAAGTAATAAAAAGATGTTTTGGAAGGAAGTTAAGAGAGGAAGGAGAGGCAAATCATGTAGAGAAGAAAAGGTAAAAGGAGCAGATGGACAGATGTTAACAAAAAAAAGGAGACAGTAAGGGGAAAACTGGCAGAGTATTTTAGAGAGTTGTTGAATGTGGAAGATAGAGAGGGATTGGTGGTAGCAGTGGGAGGTGCTTAGAAAATGATGGTGATGGGAGAGGAAAATAGAGGAAAAATAAGAAAAAATAAGGTGCAAGTACTTTTGCAAATGATGAGAGCAGGTAAAGTATTTGGGTTAGATGGGTCTTATGCAGAGTGTCTGGAGAAGGGAGGTACAGTAATTGTGGACTGGCTAGTGAGGTTATTTAATGTGTGTCTAATGAAGGGTAGAGTGCCAGAGGACTGGAGGAGAGCCTGCATAGTTCTGCTTAACAAGAGAAAAGGGGACAAATGTGAGTGTAGTAGTTTTAGAGGGATCAATTTGTTGAGTGTATTTGGGAAGGCATATGGTAGGGTTTTGAGAGGATTAGTAGAGGAACAGAGGGAATAAATGGTGAGGAACAGTGTGGGTTTAGGAAAAGTAGGTGTCACATGGATCAGATTTTTCTGGTAAGGCAGAAGTGTGAGAAAAAATTATGTATACTAAAATCTAATATTTCATTATAAGTGCATCATGACTACAGAATTTACTCATGTATATGGGAAAAAATCAAGCACAATACAATGCTATAAACCATACAAAAATGCCTTTGTCCTGCTCTAATTTAATACCAACCTAATAAAGCACAGGCCCTCTGTGTATCAGCATGAAGTGTTGAAATTTCTGGAGGTAATTCCATGTCATTGTTAAGAAGCATCACAATCAGATCTTCCTTCTTTACCTCAATCTTTCGCTGGGTATGCAATGGTAGAAATACCTGACAGCCCTGAGGAGACATTAGAAAGCTTAGTCATACAATAGCCAAACATCTGGTGTACAATAGTAGAAATACCTAAGAAACTTGAGGGACATTAGAAGGTTTAGTACTATACATACATACATACATATATATATATATATATATATTAGCTTCAATACATAACTATCATTTACTATATGTATATTTATAAGTGTATAACTATATATATATATATATACACACATATATATATATATATATATATATATATATATATATATATATATATATACATACACACATGTGTGTATATATATATATATATATATATATATATATATATACATGTATATATGTATATATGTATTATATATGTATATTGTATACATACATTACAGTGCTTGTCATGGCATTATGACAGCCCCCCACACACTAAACACAAACACATAATAAGACCGAAACTAGAATATGCTGCATCATTGTGGGCACCTATCACAAAGAAAAACATCAAAAAATTAGAAAGAATCCAGAGAGCAGCGACCAAGATGGCACCTACACTATCAAATTTAACATATGAACAAAGATTGGAGAAATTACAACTGATAACACTAGAACAGAGAAGGGAGAGAGGTGATTTGTTGACCATCTTTAGAATTATGAAAGGAATGGAAGTTCTTGATAGGGATGACCTATTAAAATGGGACAAAAGAGAAACAAGAGGACATGCAAAGAAACTAAAGAAAGCCAGCTATAGAAGAGACCTGAAAAAGAACAGCTTCCCACACAAATTGAACAGTGAAACAGTGCCAGAAATATACACAGATTCAAAAGCAAACTAGATGTAGAGAGATACAAAAACGGGTCATAACAAGCATAGCTCCAGGCCCGTAAAATACAACTAGGTAAATACATACCATAAAAATATATTTGCACACTTGCCAAGGTTGTTGTCGTTCCCTAGACTGTCTGTCCGAGCAGTCCCGTCTCCCCAAGGAAGGCCATAGCCGAAACTGGGTTTTCCCACAAATCCTTTATAGAGTGTATGTTGTGTTGTTTGGGGCCAATCAGTTGGGGGCCAATCAGCAGCAACCACCCCTGGCCATCAGCTCTACGCAGATGGCACCGATCCCCAAGGAGGAGCTACACCTACCTGGGGGAGTACCACTTGCCAAGGTTCTAATACTTGGTGCTGCCTCCCTTACACTTCACCACATCCCTCATCCATTTAGGAAGACTCTCACACAAATTCCTGAGGGTCTGGGGAGGTATATTAATCCATGTCTCATGTACAGCAGACTCAAGCCATGAAATAGAACTAATATCCTTGCCAATCACACTTCACTACACTATTGACCATAGGTTTTCAAAGGGGTTCAGGTCAGGGGAAATGCCTAGCTAGTCATTAAAGAAGCTCACATCACAGTCCTTAAGCCACCCAACTACAGATCTGGCAGTGTGGCACAGTGCACCATCCTGCATAAAAACTGTAGCCCCACACTTGTCAAATGTATCAGGTAAATTGTCACACAACACCTCCAGATAATTATATTGGTTTATATACTGGTTTTTGGGAGAGCACTATAAATTCACCAACACTGAACAGTGAAACACCCCCAAACCATGAGCCAGTCTGGGTGTTTGGTGGTCCCACAGGTGTACTGTGGGTCTAGTGGGTTGCTACCTCTGGCCCAGTACACATGTCCACCATGGTTACAGGTGACAGTGAAGGTGGCTTCATCACTTCAAAGTACCTCAGACCACTGTTGAGGAGTCCAATTACGATATCTAAGTGCAAAATCCAGCCTATGTTTCTTCTGCCACTTGGTAAGGATAGGTTTCTTAACCTGCTGGTGGCTACTGTAGCCCAGCTCGGCCACCCGCCTGCTGACTGTTCTTATGGACACCTTAGAATGCAGACAAACTTTTTTTTTTTTTTTTTCAATTCTCTAGCATTTATGGTAGCTGTACTCTCTAGCTGCTTTCTGAGCACAAATTACATACAGATGTCTTCTTCAAGGGGCCAGGCCAAGGTTTAGCAGACAGTAACTCGTCACCACCGTTAGCCTTGAAATGCTTCACCCAGTTTCTCATATATTGCTCACTCACACCAACATTCACCACTATTTCTCTTGTCTGAAGCCCAGCTTTGTAAAGCCCTATGATCTGAGCTATAATTACAGGCATTAATGACTTCTTCTTACCCATAGTCACCAAGATAGACCAGAAACCAACGGAAACCGAAACAAAAGATGGGGCAAATGAGAGAACAAAGGCACAACACTTCCTCTCACCACAGCAGCCACGTGGGCACTGAGTCTGTATGTGGTGTTTGTTGGGAGGCAGTGACGTTGTGCTAAGGGCTGGGACCCGGCATAATTCTATGACAGAAGCAGACCCCCCTGTATGGCAGGCCATTGTTTTTCGTCACAGCATTATGTCGCAGTGCTAGCCCAACATAATGCCGTGACAAGCACTGCATATATGTACATACATACACCAAAGACTTTTCCCCCTTAGGAGGGAGCTACCCAAAAAACAAAGGCATAAAATCCACTCCCACCTATTCCATCCCCATATACTTCACTCCCATTCACCCCCCTCCTTCCCTCTTATCTTGGCTCCTCCTGGGTTACAGGTCATCCTTACATCTTGTCCACTGCCCTAGATCAGAAGCAGTGTCGCAAGACACAGCACATCCACAGCAAGGCTTCTTCATTAAATCAGCAATCCCCCCCCCCCTCTCCATCCCCTCATGCAGAAATGGAGATGGGGAGAAATCCCGTCAGGCTGCATCAATTTATTTTTCACACATACTCTTTCACCCCTTTCCCTACCCACTCCTTTTCATGCATCACAGCATCATCCACACACAACCATTCTCTATTCACCCCATCTTCTGTCTTCTCCCATCCTTCCTCAACAGACATTCCTCTCTTTCCCAATGCCCCTTTTACCACATCCATTCATCTCATCCTTGGTTGCCCCCTCCTGTTCACTCCTACCTCTACCTTCCACATTTCTTTTACTACTCTTTCTTCACTCCTTTCCATGTGTCCAAACCATCCCAATACTCTTTCATCAACCCTATCTCCCAACTCCCTTTCCACCCTCATTCTCCTCCTCACCTCATTTCTCACTCTATCCAACCTAGTAACCCCTATCATTTTTCTCAGGCACCTTGGCTCAAACATCTTTGTCATAGTGACAACACATATATATTGGCACTCCTGAAATATATATATAAAAAAAAAATCTTAACAGTGATACAATTATAGAAAACCTAGAGTTTGATATATGGACAGGGGAGTGCTCGTGGATATCCAGAGTGATTAATTTACAACATAAATAGTGTGAAATTGAAGTGAAATGGAAGAAAGTGAGGATGGGCCAGAGAAACCACACAATGGAAGTCTGTTATGTTACAATGTAAATGTGTACCCAGAGCCACCTACCTGTGCAAGAGCGAAGCAAAAACCATAGGTTTAAGATCACCAATAGGCACAAAAAGGTTTCTACTTGATAATGGCGATGAGGGTCATTTCTCTGGATTTAGTGGGTACATAAACAAGCTCTTTAGTAGAGTTATGGACATAGAGAGGGGTATGAGAAATAGGAGCAATTTGTGGAGGCAGGAAACTGACAATCTACAGAAGATGAACAAAGATGTAAACAAGGAAGTAAATGACTTAAAAAAAAGTAAACACAGAAATAAAAGATGAGTTAAGTGCCCTAATAAAAGAATTGGCCAAGGTAAAAAGTGAAAATGAGAGATTGAAAAATAATGAAAACACAAATAATGAGACCATAAGGAAACAGGTGGATGAATGGATAAAAGCAATGGCCATGGAACCAGGAAAAACCATAAGAAAAGACAATTTGCAACAGCTCAGAAATAATTGGAAAAAAGACAAATAAAAAAAAATAAAAATTGTTCATCAGCAAATGCAGGACAGAGCCGAAAATGCTGTTATTAAGGTAATTAAAGACAAAGAAAACTTAGAGATTCAGTAGACAAAAAAAAAAGTGTGTAGTAATATATGGTCTAAAGGAAAAATATATCCCAAATTGGTTCCTGAGAGATTGAGGACAAAGAATTGGCAAGAAATGTTATAAAAGTAGTACAAGATAAAGAACAAGAAACAGAAAAGGAAATAGAGGAAGTGCACAGAATTGGTAAATATGAAGAAGGAAAAGGAAAATGTTGACCAATAAAGATTAAATTAAGGTCACAAATGGCAGAAGAAATCTTAGCAAGAATAAGAAAATTAGCATGTAACGAAAACTATAAATATATATGCATAAAAAGAGGCATGAATGATGAGGAAAGAGAAAAAATTAAGACATTAAGAAACAAAGCTTAAAAAAAAAAAAAAATAAAAAAAAATGAGAAAAGAACAGAGACTAAGACAACACAGTTCTATTGGAGAGTATGAGTATTAGATATGAGACAAAAAATTGTATAAAGAAAAAAAAAAAAAAAAAAAAAGTAATGGGAATTGTGGAGACAAAATTAAGGGGTCCACTAGTACCAGTGGTGGTCATGAATTATAAAATCACTGGCTTAGAAATAAGGAGAAACAAGGTGGAGTCATACTCCTGGTTAAGAAAAATTGAATTGTGACGAAAGTTACATATGAAGAGAACAGGGTAGAGATGATCTCAATATGAGTTATGATAGCAACATGAAAAGCAGAAAGTTTGCAGTGATTTACGTGACCCCAAAAACAAGGGCTTGAAGAGATAGAGATTATTCCATGTTACAGAATACGAAATCTTCATTAAACAAGATGCTAAAGGATGGAAACAAAGCAGTAATCATGGGAGACTTTAATTGCAAAGAAATATTTTGGGAAGAGATGAGAGTGAAAGGTGATGATCAATGGGGAAATATATTACTCGACATGACTATAGAATATACAATGATACAATGGGTAAAAGAAAACACTAGATTTAGAAATAATGAAAAACCATGAAGACTAGATTTATTATTTACATCAAAACCTGAATTAGTAGACAAAATTGATACAAAACACCAATTGCAAAGTGACCACATACTACTCGAGTTAGAACTAAAGGAGGAAATATATATAAAAAGAAATGAATAACAAAGAAAAAGAAGATTGATGTACAACAAAATGGACTTTGAAAAACTTCTGATTTTTTTCTTATAGCAAACTGGAAATTTTTTTACAAGAAACACAAGTGGAAGAAAAATGGATGATTTTTAGATCAGAGGAGGGATTGAGGAAGTTGGTGACAGAGTTTGGGAAAGTGTGTGAAAGAAGGAAGTTGAAGATAAATATGGGTAAAAGTAAAGTGATGAGTTGTACAAGGGGTGAAAGTAGCAGCAGACTGGAAGTGAGTGTTTAGGAGGAGAAACTAGAGGAAGTGGATAGTTTTAGATAATTGGGGGTGAATGTAGCAGGAAAGGGAGGAGTGGGAGTGGAGGTAGAATGCAGTTTGAGAAAAGCAAGTAAATGTCTTGGTGGATTAAAAAGTGTAATAAAAAAATAGACATTTGGGAATGGATGCTAAGAGGAGATTGTACGAAGGAGTGATTGTACCAACAGCACTGTATGAGGCAGAAACATGGAACATAAGAGAGGAAGAGAGGAGGGGTTTGAATGGGTCTGAGATGAGGTGTCTGAGAAGTATGATAGGGGTTACTAGGCTGGATAGAGTGAGAAATGAGGAGGTGAGGAGAACAGGGGTGGAAAGGGAGTTGGGAGATAGGGTGGATGAAAGAGTATTGGGATGGTTTGGACACATGGAAAGAATGAGTGAAGAAAGACTAGTAAAACAGGTGTGGAAGGAATGAACATGAGGAGGCAACCAAGGATGAGATGGATGGACGGGGTAAAAGGGGCTTTGGGGAAGAGAGGAATGTCTGTTGAGGAAGGACGGGAGAGAACAGATAAACAAAATTGTCGGAGAATCCTACAATTTGCTAAGATCAATAAAAGTGGCATTTACATATTTGGACGAAGAAATGACTAAAAAAATATTGGTCACACTGATAAGACCTAGACTAGAATATGCGGTGACATTGTGGTCACCCAGTACTAAAAAGAATATAAAGAAAATAGAAAGAATCCAGAGAGCAGCAACAAAAATGGCACCTGCACTTGCAAAATTGTCATATAAGGACAGATTGACTAAAGTGGAGTTACCGACTCTAGAGCAAAGAAGAGGAATTAAATGCAAGAGTGCTACAATGGGTTTTGGAGTTGGTGAGGAAGAGAGGGAAGTGGGAAGTGAGCCATTTGTTGTGGATGACAATTAGCTTGTGGCTGAGTCTGAGTATAGACTAATGCATCTGGTGGCAGTGTTTGAGATATTGTATGAGGAGACAGGTGAAAGTAAATGTGAGCAAAACTAAGGTGATGAGATGTATAAAAAGTGACGATGAAGGTAGAATGGAGGAAGTGGAGAGTTAAGTACTGGGGCACTGAATGGAGAAATAGAGGCTTAGGTGAACTACTGAATAAAGGAAGCAAATAAATATCTAGGGCGGAAAATGAATACAAAATGAAGGTTATTGTTGTTGTTCCCCAGACTGTCTGGCCAAGCAGTCCTGTCTCCCTGAGTAATGTCACGGCTGGAAAGGGGTTTTCCCACAAATCCTTTCTAGAGTGTATATTGTGTGGCTGGCATGCATGATTACAATACAGTCTTCCATAATATGCTGTATAGTATGGGATAAAGTGTTGCATCCTGGACAGTTATCTCCCATGCCGTCATCCAGTCTGTTCTGGTAGCATAGCAAGGCTGGATGGTCTCTCCAGACTGCAGAGAGAAGGTTGTACAAGGGAGTGATTGTGCCCATGGCACTGTGTGCAACAGACTTGGAATTTGAAGGAAGAGCATTAGCATATTTGTGATGAAGTATTTGAAAAGTATGGTAGTTGTTATGAGAACAGTGTGAGAAATGAGAAGGTCAAGCAGAAACGAAGAACCTTAACATGTTAGAGATGAAGTTCTTGGGAAATATCAAAGTAGTTACAAGGAGGGATGGGATGAAAAATGTGAAGGTTAGGTACAGTACCTTACAGTACCCCAAATAAATGTTCTAAAAATCAATACTATCAAAATAGCTTGCACACATCAAAAATAAAATACAAGAAGCTATAAATCTTGGCAGAGGCATGATGAATCAACCAGGTCTGAGACTTTCTTAATAGTGTAGCGGATAATCTTTCATATCCTAACAATTGTGCAAATTATGACTAAAGCATGAAATTTCTACCAGTGTTAGTAGATACCATAAGGTTCATTTTAAGATCGGGAGGTAAGTCAGATTTGACCTCTGAGGACCGTGAGAGCTCAATGACCTCCGCGGTCCGCAGAGGTCAAATCTGACTTAATGACTGAATGACACACTATTCAAATCCGTACGGCTTTTTTGTTTGAAGAGTGGGAACAAAACCGATTGCACCATTGGATTCAGCGTCAAATTCGCTATAAAAGTATAGAGTTTTTTCTCGAATTTGTTTTTTTGAATTTTATAAAAAAGTTTTTCTAAAAAAAATCTGGAAAATTAAGGATTTTTCTAGTTTATCATAAATAAAGAATACAAAATATTCAAAATTAGCGAATTGCTCTCCATAACTTTATAGCAAATTCCACGCTGAATCCAATGGTGCAATCTGTTTTGTTCCCACTCTTTAAACAAAAAACCCGTAAGGATTCAAAGTTTAAAAAATCATAACTTTTGTGGTGGCTGGTACTAACACAATTTTTTTTCTGGACATAAAATGAAATCAATGACCTCAGAAAACAAATGTATTGAAATATACATTTAGGTTATTGTGGTGTTCAGAACAGCCTGCATGACATCGTGCTGTAAGATAATCTGTGTAAATTTAATTTTCAATGCGCATTGCACAAAAGATATATATAAACTTAAAGTACAGTGATGGTAGTGACCTCAGTCAAATGTATAGTACACATTTAACTAACAGTCTCCCGAACATGCACATAATGCAGTGCACTTGAGTGCAGCCTTGGTGCACTTGCAGCGGCCGGTACATCCCTTCTTGCAGCCGCAGTGGATCAGTTCGTGGCAAGATTTTGATGCCTCTGGAAGTGTCGTCCAAAGAGGCTGCCACCCAGAGTCCTCATTTTTCCGACCCCAGTCAGATGGGCTTGGTAACTCAGGATTCAGGACCAGAGTTTGGTTCCAGCGGTTGCCCTGGAGAGATGCACGCTTGATGTGCTGGTGGAGTGCTGCCTGCGTTGGGGGAATGTTTTCTAGAGCCCTAGACTTGTGTGCGAAGAGCTCTTTCCTAGCATCGTTGACTTTCATGATGTCACTGGTGCGGTCATACATCAGCACTATGAAGCGCTCCAGCAGTGACATTGACTCGTCACTAACATCACTTGGCATGCGTAAGAGTTCTTCAAAGGCATCAGTCACCTCTGGGAATACTTTCCAAATCTCCCACGCAGTCTTCTTCCCTCTGCCAGTGAATGAAGACACAGTGTCGCACCCTGTGAGGGCATGGAAGATGGGGAGAGTAGCACATTGTCTTGGGTTCATGGAGGCAGCCAGTTCGTGAACAGCTATGTACCGGAAGCTGGATCCAGTACCAAGAGCTATCCACAGCTCATCAGGATTGATGTTGTTGAAAGAAGCCACAGCCAGTACCACAACATCAGTATCCACAGTGCGTATGGCCACCTTCCTCATTCCCTTCTGCACAGCATCTGCCACATGTAGCAGCATGCGAGTGTTGCCTCCTCGTGTAAACATGGTGCGAGGCTGGTCAAGTCGGACTCGGCAGGAGAGCATAGGACTTCAGTTCCACATGTTGCATACATTTCCTTGCCATCAGCTATTGGAAGACGAATGACTTCTCGTGACAGGAAACCAAAGAGCTCAGTCTTGTTTTGATCAACACGAAGGAAGGGCTTCCAGTCCTTAGGCATGATGGTAGAGGGAGCCATTCTCTTCCTGACGCCCTTGCCCCTCTTCTCTCTGGTCGTGCCTTTCAGGCTGTCAGGTAGATATACATCCCAGACGAGGTCCAGTCTGTGGACCTTTCCTAGTTGAGTGGAGATGTAAGGTGCAAAGACTATGTTCCCATATTCTTGAAAGGTCTTGGCCGCTACAGGATTGAGCATTTGAACAATAGCTGCTCCGTCAAGGATTGTGGCATCAACCCCAGGTGCGCTTGTGATTTCTGGTTGGTCTGGTTTCAGGCAGTGTAGTAGATCTGCTTTGACTGCAGGGCGCATTTTTCCTCCTGTTGTTGTTGTTGTTGTTGTTGTTGTCGTTCCCTAGACTGTCTGTCCGAGCAGTCCCGTCTCCCCAAGGAAGGCCACAGCCGAGACTGGGTTTTCCCACAAATCCTTTATAGAGTGTATGTTGTGTTGTTTGCGTGCATGATTGTGTATAATGCAGTCTTCCATTATGTGTTGTATGGTATGGGGTGAAGTGTTACATCCTGGGCAGCTGTTCACAACACGGTCGTCCAGCCTCCTCTGGTAGCTTAGAAGTGCTGGGTGGTGACCGCATCGCAGTCTGGCCAAGTGGACTCTGTCCTTACGTGGGAGAGAGGATTCAGAAGGGTGGATATCAGGGGGTCTGGCATGCAGCAGTGTGTTGTCTTTCAGTGTGTTAATGGAGCGGTGAGTGATATGATTATGAATATGTTTCCGGAGGCTGGTATTTGGTGGTTGTGGAGGAAGAGAAGAGAGTATCTTTGTGTAATAAAGGTCTTTGGGTGTAGTTTTAATGTTTCTTGGTGTGTGTGGGTGTTCTGCTATGTAGTGTAACGGGTGTGATGTGTTTGTGGTGGCTGCAGCAAGTGTTTGTGTGCCTCTCATGTCGAGGTGTTCCTTGACTTTGAGGACTTTTGTTTCATGGTGTAAATGGTCTGTAGGTGATGTATTTGTGCAGCCTGTAATTGTTTTTAGGGCTTTGTTTTGTATGATTTGAAGGGTGTTGTGGTGTGTCTCACTGAGATTAGGAGCCCATGCAGGACTCGCATAATTCATCACTGAGCGTATACATTGTTTGTATATTGTTATATTAGTTTCTTTGTTTTGTCCAAATGTTGTTCCAGTGATTGACTTAAGTGCGTTAAGTCTAGGTGTGCATTTGTTTTTTATGTTTGTGAGGTGTTGTTTGTGGGGTGTTTGGGAGGTGTTTGGGAGGTGTTAGGGAGGTGTTTGTGAGGTGTTTGGGAGGTGTTGTTTGATAATGCAGGTGGGGCTGCCTGGTTCTCGTGGCAGAAGAACTGGTCAAGATCGCCATCACATGTTTGACATGCAATATACAGCCTCGAGAAGAGACTACAGTCACTCTTCACTGCAGCCAGTTGCATCTGCTGCTTTGACTGCATTTTGGTATGTGGCCGACTGAAGAGTGGCAACTTGTTCTGGGGCAGTCTGTCTGTAACTGGCTTCATGCATAGTTCCAGTCTTTCTTGAACAAACTTTTGTGTATTGCTCCTCACCAAGCGACTCAATCTTCCTCACAGTTTCTGCCACTGGGGTTTCCATGATGTCTCTCATGTCAAGGACCAGTAGATCTTGAGTGTTCTCTAGGAAGGGATTTCCCATATCTTGAAACACTGCTATAAGTGCTCTGACATCATTCATATAGGCTGCTTGCACTCCAGGTTTCTGGTCATGATGAAGATGCCCACTGTCGTGAGCACCGCTATGTCCTCTTACCGCCATCTCTTCAAACTCTGTCGTGATCCTGGCTATTTCTGGCCCTGCCACCATCCAGCGTCTGAGTGCCCCAGGGTTTCCTGTCAGTCCAATAGCTCCACCAGACCCTTTGACCAACGCGATGTTCTGCTCATGACATTGGTCAATTGCCATGGCAGAGAACTTGTTGCTGGTCTTGTGTACCACAAACTTCCCAGACTTGAAGTCTGTCAGGACATCTGGGTGTTGTTGTTGTTGTTGTTGTCGTTCCCTAGACTGTCTGTCCGAGCAGTCCCGTCTCCCCAAGGAATGCCATAGCCGAAACTGGGTTTTCCCACAAATCCTTTATAGAGCGTATGTTGTGTTGTTTGCGTGCATGATTGTGTATAATGCAGTCTTCCATTATGTGTTGTATGGTATGGGGTGAAGTGTTACATCCTGGGCAGCTGTTCACAATGCGGTCATCCAGCCTCTTCTGGTAGCTTAGAAGTGCTGGGTGGTGACCGCACCGCAGTCTGGCCAAGTGGACTCTGTCCTTTCGTGGGAGAGAGGATTCAGAAGGGTGGATATCAGGGGGTCTGGCATGCAGCAGTGTGTTGTCTTTCAGTGTGTTAATGGAGTGGTGAGTGATATGATTATGAATATGTTTCCGGAGGCTGGTATTTGGTGGTTGTGGAGGAAGAGAAGAGAGTATCTGTGCATGATAAAGGTCTTTGGGTGTTGTTTTAATGTTTCTTGGTGTGTGTGGGTGTTCTGCTATGTAGTGTAGCGGGTGTAATGTGTTTGTGGTGGCTGCGGCAAGTGTTTGTGTGCCTCTCATGTCGAGGTGGTCCTCGACTTTGAGGACTTTTGTTTCATGGTGTAAATGGTCTGTAGGTGTTGTATTTGTGCAGCCTGTAATTGTTTTTAGGGCTTTGTTTTGTATGATTTGAAGGGTGTTGTGGTGTGTCTCACTGAGATTAGGAGCCCATGCAGGACTCGCATAATTCAACACTGAGCGTATGCATTGTTTGTATATTGTTATATTAGTTTCTTTGTTTTGTCCAAATGTTGTTCCAGTGATTGACTTAAGTGCGTTAAGTCTGGGTGTGCATTTGTTTTTTATGTTTGTGATGTGTTGTTTGAAAGACATGGATGTATCGTATGTTACACCAAGAATTTTCAGTGTGTTTGTGTGTGGTATTAGAGTGTTGTTGATGTAGAGATGAGGTATGTATTTGTGTTCTATTGTCCAGTTGGTGAGAAGTGTTGCTGTAGATTTGGTTGGAGCTATTTTGAGTCTGTTTGTGATGAACCATGTGTTGAGTGTGTCAAGGTATGGCTGGATTATTTCTGCAGCTTTGTCTGTGTTACGATGTGTGCATGTGATTGTTATGTCGTCTGCGTAGGAAGAGATTTGTATTTCTGAGGTGTCTGGTGTGGGTAAGTCATGCATGTATAGACTAAATAGTGTGGGGGATAGAACTGAGCCCTGTGGTACTCCGTTCTTAATGTTTCTGATGTGCGATGATTGGCCATTATATGACACGTAAGCATTCCCACCTGCCAGATAATTGGCCAGCCATCTTTTGGTATTATTGTGCATGTCTGTGTTATATATTTTATTTGTTAGGTTGTGGCGGGGGATAGCATCAAAAGCTTTACTAATGTCTAATGTTATAAGAAGTGTTCTTTGGTGGGGCCTATCTGAATTGATGCCATCTAAAATTCTTTGTGTGAGGTTTGTCAGAAGGGTGTTTGTGGAGTGTAGTGGCCTAAAACCGTGTTGTGAGTCAGCAAGGGGAATATGTGGTGTGACAAGTTTAAGTATTAGGCGTTCAATGACTTTGGAGGGGGTGCAGAGAAGTGTGATTGGGCGGTGCGATGTTGGGATTGTTGGGTCTTTTTTCGGTTTGGAGCTGCAGCGTCTACGTCGTAGGACCACCCCCCAACCCCAAGAGTTGGGGGCCAAACGGCAGCAACCACCCCTGGCCACCGGCTCTACGCAGGAGGCACCGATCCCCAAGAGGAGCTACGCCTACCTTGGGGAGTACCACAATCCTTTTTCCCAACATCTGGGTGTTTGTCAATGAGGTTCACCATATCATGCAATCGGTTTTGTTCCCACTCTTCAAACAAAACAGCCTTAGGGATTTGAATAGTGTGTCATTCAGTCATGAAGTCAGATTTGACCTCTGAGGACCGCGAGAGGTCATTGACCTCTCACGGTCCTCAGAGGTCAAATCTGACTTACCTCCCGATCTTAAAATGAACCTTATGGGATGTACTAACACTAGTAAAAAATGCATGCTTTAGTCATAATTTGCACAATTGTTATGGTTATCCGCTGTACTATAAGGTGAATATAACTGAATGATGACAGACAGAATAAAACCACTTTTCCCATAGTCCCCTTACCTCTTGGGCTAATCTGAAGTCACACTTGGCTCCCTTGTTGTCACTTCGCACCAAAACTTTGACTCCAGTATTGATGATCTGCCAGTAAAACAAAGTTTGTCAACTCAACTAAAAAATATGAATAATATTATACATGCAGACATAATGGTAAAACCATGTAAATAATATTGCTGATCTCAAGATTGAATATTCTAATAAGTGCCTTCAACAGGTAACAGTGATGCAATGGAAGGAGGACAGAGTGCCACAGGCACTACAGAAGAGCATTCCTAACCAAAGGGAATGGTATTTGGTCTCTGGAACAGGCCCAATGCCCACTCTTTCACAACACTAATATCCCTGTATCCTTTTTTTTTTCCGTTAAGGAGAGTAACATACCAGCACCTATTCTCCTTCACCTTCTGCATGTTGATCACATACGAGGAGGTACCCAAAAGTAACCAAAATTGTTTTCTGTGGGACAAACCCATAATATATTGTTCAGGTTTCTGCCACTAGTTGCTACATGAGACAACCATTAGGCATCAGTCTGCTCACTGGGGTCGTATTGGAAAGACATAGGTCCCATGGTTCACCATTGTTTTGAAGTGCTTTATGCCATTTCATCTATTCTTAAGATGGACAAAAGGAAGCAAAGTGCTGCCATGAAATTCTGTTTTTTGCTAAGGAAAGCGGCAGCCAAAACAGTTATCGTGCTTCAAACAGCTTACAAAGATGCTGCCATGAGCAAAACACAAGTTTATGAGTGGTTTGCACACTTTAGGAATAGTCAATTGTTTCTGGAAGTCACATCTCATTCAGGGCAACTGTCAACTTCCCAAATGAATGAAAACATCACAAAAATTCATGAACTGGAGAACCGTCGCCGAACAACTGACAGACTTGTTGATTTGACTGGTGTGTCCTGGAGCTCCTGCCAACAAATTTTGACTGAGGAATTGGGGATGAAAAGAGTTGCAGTGAAATTGGTGACTCACT
Organism: Oratosquilla oratoria; assembly: GCF_046742065.1. Classification (NCBI taxonomy): domain Eukaryota; kingdom Metazoa; phylum Arthropoda; class Malacostraca; order Stomatopoda; family Squillidae; genus Oratosquilla; species Oratosquilla oratoria. The sequence goes on along the minus strand of NC_134787.1, from coordinate 70,324,879 downwards.
TACTCACAGATCACCAAAAAAAGTCACAAATGATTGGTGACGAAAGCTGGTGCTAGAGCTAGGACCCAGATATGAAGCTGCAATCAAGTCAATGAAAGCATCCAACATCATGATCCAAAAAAGCGCATCAAGTAAAGTCCAATGTCAAGATGATGTTGCTTCTTTAATGTGAGAGGAATTGTCCACAAAGAATTTGTTCCTCCTGGTCAAACTGTTAACCATACTTTTATTTGGCAGTTCTAGAGCGTATGAAAGATGCAGTGAGACAGAAATGCCCTGACCTGTGGGAACATAAAGAGTGGCAGTTTCATTATGACAATGCTTCAGTGCACACTGCCTGAGTGTGAGACAATTTCTCACCAATAATGGCATGACCCCACTAACACACCCTCCCATTTCACCCACTCTTGCTCCCTGTGATTTTTTTTTTTTTTTTTTTTTTTTTCCCCTACTGAATGAAGAAAGTCCCCAAAGGAAAACATTTTGCAGATGTGGAAGAGGTTAAGAAGAAAACAACAGAGGCATTAAATGGCATATCTTTGCAAGAGTTCCAGAACAGTTTTGTACAATGGAAAACACGTCTGGACCAGTGCATTGCTTCACATGGAGATTACTTTGAAGGTGGTAAAAGTGTAGACATGTAAAAATATCTGAATACAATTATATGACAGAATTCTATTTTTTGGGGGACATCCCCTTGTAGAATGGCACAGAAGAGACAAAAAAATAAAATAAATAAAAAACTCCAAAGCTGAAGGACCAGACAAGATCTCAAATATCCATTTCAAACACCAAGGCCAAACTGCAAGAGCCTTAACAATATTTTCAATTACTCCTGGCTAAACAATAACATCCCAAACATTTGGAAAAAGAGCTTATAGCTCATATAATATCAATCTTAAAACCAAGCAAAATTCCAGAAAACTCCACATCACACAGAATAATCTATTAACCATAATATTCAAGCTGATGGGAAGGTTGGTAGCAACAAGAATCAAATCAGAAATGCCTACCTGCCCCAATCAGCATGGTTTCATCACACACAAAATACCAAATAACTCATCTTACACTGCCCCACCTTTGGCGTACCCATACAAAATATTTCTTCCTTGAATGACTTATGGGTTGATACATTGGTTGTTACTAGTTACCTGGTGCCATGGATGGATTGACTGATTGAATGACTGACTGGTAGCTGTTTTGTAGTTGTGCTAGGCTATGATGCGTAGGTCCTATACATGAGATTTTTGATAATATGTTCTAGATTTGGTGTGGGTAGATCATTCATGAACATGTTAAACAGTGCTGGTAATAGTATTGCTAACACAAAACATTTGATGGATTGAAAGACATTATCACTAAGAATAAAGTCAACACCAATTCCTTACCTTAATATGATCTTCATTATTTAAAACAATATCCTTGACAAGAGCATTTGTAAAATAAACGTTCCTCTTCTTGCCGTCTTTTGTTCTTGCCAAGAAAAGGGTTAGGTCCACATCCTCTTTCAGCCCATAGAATTCATGAATAGTAGGCCAAATAACTTCCTCTTTGGTGAAATAGAAGTATGGCTCCTCTTTAAACCCTTGCCTTCTCTTCTTTTTTGGGGGCTAGTTGCAAATTTGAGATAACATTATCAATTATATACACAAAATATGAGTGGTGACTTGTTAGAAGGGAAAGGAAAAAAAATAAAAATAAATAAAATAAAGGGAATCAAAGGGAGTGGAATGGATATGTGCCTTGACTAGGCTATACACCAAGAGCTTCTTCCCCCTTATAAGGGAGGTAACCAAGTCATAGGTATGCACCCACTCCCACCCATTCCAATCCCATCCACTACCCCTATTTCCCTCTCATCTTAGCTCCTTGTGGATGAAGGGTCATCCCTGTCTCATGCCCATTGCCCAGGTTAGAAGTAATGCAGCAGGACACAGTGCATCCACAGCAAGGCAACTTCATTTAATTGGCAGCCTCCCGCTCTCCATCCCCAACTGCAGAAAACAGAGATGGGGAGAAATCCCTTTGGGCTGCATCAAAGTATTTTCCATACACATTCTCCACTTACCCCTAGCCTGTGCCTTCTCCTTTCCTTGTTCAACAGACATTCCCCTCTTGCTCAAAGCCCCTTTCACCCTATCCATCACTCTCATCCTCAGTGATCCCCTCAAGTTCACTCCATCCACCTTTCCCTTCCATACCTCTTTTACTAACTTTTCTTCACTCACTCATTCCATGTGTCTAAACCATCCCAATACTCTTTCATCAGTCCTCTCTGCCAGCTCCTTTTCCACTCCCACTCTCCTCCTAACCTCCTCATTTCTCACTCTGTCCAGCCTTGTAACACTTTTTATTCTTCTCAGACACTTTATCTCAAACTAGAGCTCTGCAGGCTACCAAATACAACCAAAATTCTTAATAGTGCAAGGACAGCAGGAGGCCTGGGTTGTATTGAGTGGGAGGGGGAGCACTTGTGGTTGCCCAAGATAATCTAGAGCAGTGCTAGTAATGGCTATCAAGAGAAAATGCAAAGAAATCAAGAAGGATCAAGTGAAAATGGCGATGAGTTTGAACTGAAAGTCGACACGATCACAGAGCCCTCTGGAGGCACTATACTGAAATTTAATGTAAATAGAGGCCTGCAAATGCCAAGGGGACCACTGAGGCTAAGAACTGATGATCCTTTTTCTGGTTTTGGTAAGTATGAAAGAAATTTGAGTCAAATCATAGACATGGAAAGGGAGATGAGTTTTAATAGAAACTCATGGGATAGAGAATTCATGGAACTAAAGAAAGGTATTATGAATTTAAGATAGGACTACTTAAAGGTAAACAAAGATGTGTGTGATTTAAAGAAAAAGAATGCTGAAATAAATAATGAACTAAATGAATTAAAAAAATAACTAATTGAGGTTAACTGTGAAAATGAAACGATAAAAACAAAGATACCGCCAATAGTGAGGGAAAAAAAAAAGGTAAATTACAAAATACAGGCAATGTCTGAAAGAACTGAAGAAAAGTTAGGAGAGGAAAATTTGCAGATTAAGAAATAAAATGAAAACAGAAAATGAAGAGATAGCCTTCAAAGAAATAGTACAACAACAAATGCAGGCAAGTGCAAAGGTCACAATTATTCAAGTAATAAAAAAAAAAAAAAAAAAAGCAAATTGGGGTTGAGATATAGTGGATAAAAAAAGTGTACAGTAAAATATGGATTAAAGGAAAAACATGGCCTGGTTAGGCATTTGAGAGAAAAAGCAGAAAAATAGCAAAAACAATTCTAAAAGCAGTACAAGACAGAGACCAAGAAGCAGAAAAGGAAATAGAAGTATATAGAATGGGACAATATTCAAAAGAAATCAACCTCTAAAGATAAAATTAAGGTCACAAATGGTAGAAAGACATACTAGCAATATCAGGAAAGTTAGCAAAGAGTGAACACTACAACAATATATAGATAAAAAGAGAAATGAATGTCAAGGAAAGAGAAGACACTAAAAGGTAAAGCTAAAGGAAAAAAAATGCGAAGAGAATGGAGACTGAAAGAAAGGAGTTCTATTGGAAAGTCTTAGACATGAGGCTGAGGAAATGGTATGCTTCGGTAAGCAAAACAAAAGGAACAGAAAATGAGATGGAGAAGGAAAAAAATTAAAAGTGGCTTATACTAACATAGATGGATTGATCTCAGGATTAAGTGCACTAAATGATTACCTGTCAAAAGATAAACCAGACATAATGGGAATTGCAGAGACAAAATTATGGGGTCAACACACACCAGCAGCAGTTGAAGTAACACGTATGGAAAAACATGCTCCAAAGCGCTATGCAGCGCTTCACTGACGAACAAATTTGGAACCAACCCTACCTAGTTGTTTACATAAATGAGAAGGGAGAAGTATATTACGAGTGACTGATAATGTAACTGTCTTTGTGTCTTTATTTTTATTTTTTCATGGTTAGTTACTTAAAAAAAATGGAAGGAAAAACAGAAACCCAAGGGACAAAGAACCAATAAAAAGATGCCTAGACATAAGTAGGGTCAAATCTCCATTGGGGGTAATCCAAAAAGGACATACCTGAACAAAACACCAAAGACATACCAAAGGTTTAATAAAAAATTATTTTCTGGTTTTAACAGAGAGAGGGAAATTATGTATAGAGGGATAGAAATGGAAAGATAACCCAGGTTTAAAAATATAATGAGAAATAGGGAAATCAATGACTTGTTAGATGAAATAATCAAACTCAAAAGTGAATATAAAATTATGTACAAAGAGGTAGCCCTGTTAGGAAGGGCCAATGAAGAAAATAATAGGGAAATAATCTGAGTTGCAAAAGGAACTAAATAGGATAAAGGGAGAAAATGAAACATTGAAAAATGAAGATATGAATAGGAATGAGGCATTAAAGAAAGAGATGAAGGATCAAATGCAGGCAATGACCGAGAAAATGGAAGAAAAGATAAAAGAAAATGACTTCCAAGAAATAAACAGTGGAAAGTAGAACAGGAAAGTAAAAAACTGTCTTTTAAAGAAATAGTGGAGCAACAGGTCAAGGAAAATGCCAAGGAAACTGTAATCCAATTAACTAAAGAGAAAGGTAATTTGGTTAGGGACACAGTGGATAAAAAAAGATGCATATCTGTAGTATTAAAGAGAAACATGATGTTCCTAGATATCAGAGAGGAAAAGAGGAGAAAGAGATTGCTAAAGAAATTCTGAAAGCAATTCAAGAGGAAGGACAAAGTATAAAGAAATTGAAGAGACATATAGAATTGGAAGATACTCAAAAGAAAAACAATATAGGCCACTAAAAGTAAAACTTAGGTCACAAATGATTGTAGAGGAAGTACTATCTAGAACAAAACTAGCAAATAATTAACATTCAAAAATGTTTGGATAAAAAAAGAAATGAGTGATGAAGAAAAAGAGAAAGAAAAGGAACTTAGAAATGAAGGGGGAAAAAAAAAAAAAAAAAAAATTAAAAGAACTGAGACTGATTTTTGTTGTTTTCCAGACTGGTGGACCTGAGGCTGAGAACCTAAAAATAAATGAAAAACATAGAATAGGAAGACCAATGTACAACAAATTTATTTTAGAGAAACTAAAATGAATTTAGAGAAACTGTTTTTTGTAGTTGGAATTACCAACTCTGGAACAAAGAAGAGAAAGAGGAGATCTGCTGACTATTTATAGAATCATGAAAGGAATGGAAATACTAGATAGAAATTATTTACTAAAATAGGGCAATGGAAAAACATGAGGACACAAAAAGAAACTCAAAAAGGATAACTATAGGAGATCTGAAAAAAATTGCTTCCCACATAGAGTGCTGGATAACTGGAATAATTTAGATAAAGAAACAGTGTGTGCAAACACAACCCAAAATTTTAAGAAAACACTTGATGCTAAAAGGTACAATGATGGGTCACCAGGAGCATAGCTCCCTTCCCGTATAATACAACTAGGTAAATACACTACCACCAAATAGTGTTGGACATGGATTATATAATCACTGGATTAAAAATAGAGATGAGAAACAGGGCGGAGGAATCGTGTTTCTGGTCAAGAAAAACTTTAATGTGATGAAGGTTACACAGGGTAAAAACAGTGTGGAAATGATCATGATAAAAGTTGAAGACAGTGACATGAAAAGTAGAAAGTTTATGGTGATTTATGTGCCACTAAAAATGGGCTCTTGGAAAGAGGCCAAGCATTCAAAAATGTTTGAAGATACAAGGCATTCATTTAACAAGATGCTGAAGGATGGAGGTAACCTGGTACTTATGGGAGATTTTAACAGCAAAGAAATCTGTTGGGAAGAGATGACAGTGAAAGGTGGAGAGGATCTATGGATAAAATGACACAATGGATAAAAGAAAATACCAAATATAGAAGTAATGAACCATCAAGACTAAATTTAATATTTACAACAGAACCTGAAATTGTGGATAAAATTGAATACTAGACACCATTTGGGAAGAGTGATCACATATTAATAGAATTTGAACTAAAGGAGGAATTATAGAGAGAAATGAGTAATACAGAAAAGGAAGACTTGTGTACAATGAAACGGACTCTGGGAAACTTAAGAAATTCTTTCAAAATGCAAATTGGGAAAAATTCTACAATGAAGAGACACAAATGGAAGAGAAATGGATGACTTTGGTGGAAATTTATAATGGAGTGGATAAATACATACCAAGAGAGAAACAGGAAAAGGTGTATATTAAGTGGTGGTTCAACAGAAGATGCAGTGAGGCAAAAGATAGTAAAGATAATATCAGCTTGGAAAAGATGGAAAAAGATAAAAAACCTGGAAAGTGGCAAATATACATCAACCAAAGAAATGAATATGTAAAAGTGTGCAGAGGAAAAAAGAAACTATGAAAAAGACATCATAGAAAAATGTAAAGATCAACCTAAGCTATTCTATAGATATGTGAATGGTAAACTTAAAAATAAATAGGAAATGGTGAAACTATGTCATGAAAATATAGAGTACACATAAGATTAGAAATGGCTGAATTCATAAACAATCACTTCAAGTTGGTTTTCACAAGAGAAAAAGTACAGCATTGGGATGAAGGGAGTAAAGTGCGATCCCTTCCCTTCTGGGAAATAAAAATAACACAAAAAGAAATAATGGATCAATTAACAAACCTTGATGTCAGGAAATCACATGGCCCAGACAAAATTGCAAATTGGATACTTAAAGAATGTAAAGAAGAATTGTTGAGCAAAATATATATAATAAGTTGCTCACTCAAAGAAGGAAAAATACCAAATGACTGGAAAAATTCCAATATTGTACCAATAAATAAAGGAGGAAACGAAAACAATCCAATAAAATACAGACCAGTTTCCCTTACAAGCACTGCAGCCAAAAATTTGTGGAAAAGTTATTAAGAATAGATGGATAAAACACCTGGAAGAAAACAATATAATAAATCTGAGACAATTTAGATTCAGACAGGGAAGATTATGTGTCACAAATTTTATCTGTTTCTACTCAAGACTAATAGATACAATACAAGAAAGGGATGGATGGGCTGATTGTATTTTCCTAGACTTACAAAAAGCCTTCAACAAAGTACCACATAAAAAATTATTAAAAAAAAAAAAAAAAAATAGGAGGGATACAAGGTAAACTACTAAACTGGATGGAGGATTTCTTGCATGGAAGGAAAAGGAGGGTAGTGCTCAGAGAAAAGAGTTCAGCTTGGGAGGAGGTGATTAGTGGAGTTCCATAGGGATCAGTATTGGCTCCAATAATGTTTGCTATTTATGTGAATGACATGGATGAAGATGTGAAATGTTACATGAGCTTCTTTGCAGATGACACTAAATTACAGAGAAAAGTGAATACTGAAGTGGATTGTGAATCACTGCAGAGAGACTTGAACAACGTTTGCAAATGGAGTCAGAACTGGGAAGTAGACTTCAACATCAAGAAATGTAGCATATTGGAATTCGGAAAGTAAAAAAAGAATATCAGGACAATATAAAATCAGAACAAAGGAAGTAAAGAAAGTGGGATCTGAAAAAGACCTGGGAGTAATCATCACAAATGACATATCCCCTGATAAACAGATAAACAAAATTGTTGGAGAATCCTACAACTTGCTAAGATCAATAATGGTGGCTTTTACCTATTTGAACAAAGAAATGGTGAAAAAAATACTAGTCACACTAATAAGAACTAGACTGGAGTATGCTGCAACACTATGGTCACCCAGTACAAAAAAAGAATATAAAGAAAATTGAAGGAATCCAGAGAGCAACTTCGAAGATGGCCCCAACACTTTCAAACCTGTCATATGAGGAGAGACTCTCTAAACTGAATTTACCAACCCAGGAGGTGCTAAGATGAGAGGGAGGGTGGAGGGGTGTGGAGTGTATTCAGGGATGGAATGGGTGGGAATGATTTTATGCCTTTTCCTTTTTGGCTACCTCCCTTGGTATGTATGTATGTATGAAACTAAGAAGACCTGCTGACCATCTACAGAATCATGAAAGGCATGGAAGTCCTTGATAGAGAAGACTTACTAAATTGAGATAAGAGAAATACAAGGGGACATGAAAAGAAACTCAAAAAGGACAGTTATAGAAGAGACCTGGAAAAAAAAAAAAGTTTTCCCACAGTGTTGGATGTCTGGAACAAACTGAACGAAACAATAGTGTGTACAAAAAATATACACAAATTTAAGAGCAAACTAGACACTGCAAGATACAAAGACAAGACACCACAAGCATAGCTCCCCTTCCCCTAAGATACAACTAGATAAATACATTTAAGCTTCTCTTTTCTGCCTTTCTTGACTTTTTGCCTGTCCCTTATAGATGGAAAGAAGACCTTGGTATCCAGATAGACATGTTAAAAAAAATTCAACTAATGTAGTCATTCAAGATGAAATAGTCTGGAATTTGAATAAAATCTGTAGAGTATAGCAGAGTGAAGGGGTTAATGGTATCATAAAAAAAAAAAAACATTTACTTATCAATTTCATTTGCATCTAACAAGCATAAAAATACAAGGTGGCACTTCAGTATCACTTGGATTCAATGAAAAGTAATGTTGTATTTACCTGTTTTGTCCTCTGTGTATGAGTAGCCAACTGAGTCACACTATTGGGTTCTTTCTCCACATAGATCTTCTCTCCTGGCAGAGGCTTTGTCTTTCGTATTAAGGCCACAAAAAATCCACCAGTGTCCTGCTGGTGAGGTAAGATGCGCACACTGTAAAAGAATTAGAAAGTATGATTGCATGTGTGTATTTACCTAGTTGTATTTTACGGGAAGAAAGCTATGCTCGTGGTGACCTACTTTTGTATCTTTCAGCATCCTGTTTGATCTTAAATTCTTGTATAATTTTTACACTCACTGTTTCTTCATTCAGTTTGTTCCAGATATCTATCACTCTGTGTGGGAAGCTATTCTTTTTTAGATGTCTTCTGTAACTATCCTTTTTAAGTTTCTTTTTGTCCTCTGGTCTTTCTTTTATCCCACTTTAATAAGTCATCTCTATCAAGGACTTCCAACCATTTCATAATTCTGTATGTATTTACCTAGTTGTATTTTACGGGAAGAGAGCTATGCTCATAATGACCCGCTTTTGTATCTTTCCGCATCCAGTTTGTTCTTAAAATCTTGTATAGTTTTAGTGCTCACTGTTTCCTCATTCAGTTTGTTCCAGATATCTATCACTCTGTGTGGGAAGCTTTTCTTTTTCAGATCTCTTCTGTAACTGTCCTTAAGTTTCTTCTCGTGTCCTCTTGTTTTTCTTCTGTCCCACTTTAGCAAGTCGTCCCTATCAAGAATTTCCATCCCTTTCATAATTCTTTAGATGGTTAGCAAATCACCTTTTTCTCTTCTTTGTTCCAGAATTGGTAGATTTAGTTTATGCAATATTTGTTTGTATGTCAAATTAGAGAGTGTTGGTGCTATCTTTGTTGTTGCTCTTTGAATTTTTTCTAGTTTATTTTTCTTTAGAACTAGGTGTTCATAGTGTCACAGCATATTCCAATTTTGGTCTTATCAGTGTAACTAATGTTTTCTTTACAATTTATTCATCCATGTAGTCAAAGGCTACTTTTATTGATCTTAATAAGTTAAAAGTTTCTTCAAATAATCTGTTGACATGTTTGTCTGGTGTCATGTCATTGGCGACAGTTACTCCCAGGTCCCTTTCCAAGTTGACTTTTTTAACTTCCTTTGTACCAACTTTATATTGATCCAATATTTACTTTTTACTTTTTCCAAATTCCATTATACATTTCTTAATGTTGAAGTTCATTTCACACTTCTAACTCCATTCCCACACTTTGTCTAGGTCTTCTTGAAGTGATTTGCAGTCTTCCTCTGTACTTACTCTCTTTAGTAGTTTTGCATCATCTGCAAAGAAGTTCATATAACATTCCACACCATCCATGTCATTTATATAAATGGAAAACATTAACAGAGCCAGTACACAGCCTTGTTGGACTCCACTTATCATATCTTCCCAATTTGAGTTCTTGTCTCTAAGTACCAACCTCATTTTTCTCCCATTCAAGAAATCTTTCATCCATTCCAATATTTTTCCTTGTATTCCACCTATTATTTCAATTTTTCTTAGCTTTTTGTGTGGTACTTTGTCAAAAGACTTTTGTAAATCCAAGAAAGCACAATCTACCCATCTGTCTCTTTCTTGTATTATTTATATTAATCTTGAGTAAAAGCATATCAAGTTTATGGTACATGATCTTCCACTTCTAAAACCAAATTGCTTAGGATTTAGTACTTTGTTCTCTTCCAAGCATTTAATCCATTTATTCCTAACAACTTTTTCACATATTTTTGCAATTATGCTTGTAAAGGATACTGGTCTATAGCTTGTTGGATTTTCTTTGTCTCGTTTGTATATTGGTACAATATTTGCATTTTCTCCAATCTTGTGGTACTTTTTCTTCTTTGAGTGAGAAGTCAATTATCTTGTGTATTTTGTCTGTTAGTTCATCTATACACTCTTTCAATATCAAATTTGCAATTCCATCCAGCCCGTGTGACTTTCTGACGTTAAGATTTTTTATTTAGTCCCTTATTTCTTTCTTTCTGTGTTATCATTATTTCTTACATTGTTGGGAATCTTCCTCACTATGCTTCCTCCCAAATTTGTGGGCTTTCAACTATAAATACAGACCTAAAATGCCTGATCATAACTTCAGCCATTTCTACATCTTCTATATATTCTTTACTTCCTTCACGCAGTTTCACTATTTTGTGTTTGTCTTTTAGTTTATCATTTCCATATCTGCAACATAGTTTAGGTTGGTCTTTGCATTTATCTATTATATCTTTTTTGTAGTTTCTTTTTTCCTCCCTGCATATATCTACATAGTCGTTTCTTAGTTTGATGTATGTTTGCCATTTGGTTATTTTTTGTCTTTTTTCCATCTTTTCTAGGCTGTCTCTTCTATCTTGCCTCACTACATTTCTTGTTATACCAAAACTTTATGTAAACCCATTTTTGTTTCTTCCTAGGTACATATTTATCTGTTCCCTCCTTGTATTTTTTTTTAAATATGTTCCATTTCTCTTCCATCCTTGTTTCTTCATTTGAAATTTTTTCCCAGTTAGTGTTTTGGATTTTTTTTCTAAGTTTTACAAAGTCAGTTTTGTTGTACATTAATCTTCTCTATGTTTCTCATTTCTTCTCACATAATTTTGTTAATTTAGTTTGAACTCTATTAGTATGTGGTCACTTTTCCCAATTGGTGTTTTGTAATTCATTTTGTCCACAATTTCAGGCTCATATGATATTAAGTAATAAACTAGACAAATTTAGATTAAAAAAGGAAATAGGCAAGAATTGTTTTACTAATAGGGTGGTCAACAAATGGAATAAACTTAGTAACCATGTAGTAAGTGCTGAAACTATCAGTTGTTTTAAGAAATTATTAGACAACTTTATGGATGGGGATGACAGGTGGTGATGGATACGGAGCTGCCTAGTGTAGGCCTTATGGTCTCTTGCAGTCTCCTTCATTCTTATGTTCTTATATCTGTTTCCCTTTTTGTGATATAACATTTTCTCAGCCTCAGGTCCACCACTTTCCAAAAAAATAATTCTTTTCAGTCTCAGTTCTTTTTTTCATCTTTTTTTCATTCACTTCATTTCTAAGCTCCTTTTCTTTTTCTTTTACTTCATCACTCATTTCTTTCTTTATCTAAACATTTTTGTGATTTTCACTGTTTGCTAGTTTTGCTGTTCTGGGTAGTACTTCCTCTGCTATCATTTGTGGCCTAAGTTTTACTTTTAGTAGCCTATACTGTTTTTCTTTTGAGTATCTACCTATTCTATGTTTCCTCAATTTCTTTATCCAAGGTTTGATCCTCCTCTTGAATCTCCTTCAGAATCTCTTTTTGCGATCTCTTTTTCCTCTCTTTCTCTCTGATACCTTAGGGCATGGATGGATGTTTGTATGTGTGCTGTAGTTTTTCATATGTAATGTTGTAATATGTAAGGTTATAGGTAATGGTTACAGACCCATGATGTACTATAATGGAATGGGCAATGAATGATATTTGAATTGGTGTGGGATGGGTTTATGTTTTGACTTGGTCATTCTTATTGTATGAAGGCAAATGCCTTTGACACGTCTATATGTATATCAACTACATTGTTAAAATGTTCACATTAGATGATGCTTCAATGCAACCAAGGTCATCCTTGCCAAATGTACTTGGACTTCCAGGGCAAGTATGTCACTGCCTTAATGCATTGGTGATGTAATCAGTAGCATGCTGGTCTTGCATTCACTTAGTTGTGGGTTTGAGTCTTTAATGTCTCTCCAATTCCCAGCAGTCCAAGAGCATAGGACTAAGGTGACTGTTTCATCTGCAGCTACAAGCCACCTAGTTTAGGTTCCTCACCCTCTAAGTCACTGCCAGCTGTAGCCCACCAATTGAAATTCAAGAGGCAACAAAAGTTTCAAACAAAATCTTAATTCATACTTACCATCTATTCAGTTTGAATTTGTCTCTGTCCTCTGGTGCTGGAGGGAACTGATGTTTGTTGAAGAGATTTGTGTTCTTTATAGGAATATCACCAGGAGTTTCAATTACCTCCAATTCTCTATTCATTATTGTCCAATCACTGAGTCCTTTAGTAAACTGGGGGGAGGCAGAAAGACACAACTGTCAAATGTATTGAATTGCTTTTTTTCAATGTGTAAGTCATTACCTGTAATGTGAAGTGGCTAGACATGGAAGAACACCACCCCTCCAATTCTGTTATATATGCACATATTCGTTTGTTCTACATCCTAACAAGCATTCATAATTTTGGCCATACTTTCTCCCATTTTCTCTTCTTCCACTTCTATGCAACGTTTTACCATTATCATCACTCCTCCAGTTTTTTTCTCTCCTGTCCCTTTTCAATATTTCTTATTCACCTTAACATATTTGAACTTCAAAATTTTTCTTTAGCTTTGTTTCAATTAAGCATGAATGTATGGTTTAGTTTCCCTTAAGTAATCATCTAACATTAATTCTACTAATTATAAATCATCTAAATTTCTAGATGTAATCTTCTTCCAAGATTTAGTATATGAACCATTTTCTTACTCTCTGACCATGATAAGGTTTACTAGGCTGGAGAGAGCAAGAAATGAGGAGGAGAAGAGGGATGGAAAGGGAGTTGGGAGACAGGGTCAATGAAAAAGTATTGGGATGGTTTGTACACATGGAAAGAATGAGTGAAGACTAGTAAAAGCGGTGTGGAAGGCAGAGGTGGAATGAGTGAACATAAGGGGGACCTATGATGAGATGGATGGATGGGGTAAAAGGGGCATTGGGAAAGAGGGGAATATCTGTTGAGGAAGGATGGGAGAGGACAGAAGATAGGGGTGAATGAAGAATGGTTGTGTACTGGATGATGCTGTGGTGCATGAGAGGGAGTGGCTGGGGGATGGGGGGTGAGGGAGTATGTGCGAAAAATAAATTGATGCAGCCCAAAGTGACTTCTCCCCATCTCTTTTTCTGCATGAGGGAATGGAGAGGGGGGGGGTCACCGATTTGATGAAACAGCCTTGCTATGGATGTGCTGTGTCTTGCAACACTGCTTCTGACCCAGGGCAGTGTCAAAGATGCAGGGATGACCCATCATCTAGTATTCTACCTCAAACTCCACTCCCTTGCCCACCACATGCAACCCTAAGTATCTAAAGCTATCCACTTCCTCCAGCCTTTCTTCTTTTATACTAATTTCCAAATTTATGCCATCATTTCCCCTTGGACATCTCATCACCTTACTTTTACAATCCACCTTCAATTTTCCCCTCTTGCACACCTTCCTAAAATATGTTACTATCTTCTCTAATTCCCCCTCTGCAGTGACTAGTGCAGTGTCATCAGCAAACAAAAAATGACTTACCTCCCACTTTTCTCAATTTTCTTAACCCCTACAGCATCAGCAGCATACATTGTATACTGCAATTGTTTTATGGATTGAGCATCAGCAGCATACACCATATGCTGCAGTTTAAAAAATTCACCAAAAATAGGCATGATGTCGTAGGCTATAAAAGTCATGACCTAAATTCTTTTTATTTATTGACAAAACTGGCAACCCTGGCAGCAATTTTTCGGGGGTAACTTGGCATATAAAATCGCCCATTAGGACGTAATTTTGGTGATTCTGGTGTACGAAACAAAGTATGAAGAGCTGAAGTTGTACTTCGACAGTTAGGCAGGTATTTAGTACGTATTCAGATGTATAGAACTGGCAATTTCACACTGCCAATTTTTGTAATAAATGCGTTATACAAAATGTGGCCGGGCAATAATGGTGTGATGGATGCTTACTAAAATATTTACCAAAACAATAAGAAACACCACAATCACTTATCCTCCATGAAATTATAAAAAAAAGGGTATCGAAGAATCAATTTACCACATACAGGTACTCCTCGTTTAACAACCTACTCGGTTAGCGACGACGCGGAGTTATGACGGGCTTTATGACAGACCAATATTAGTTTCACGTAAATCTCCCGAAGTTATGATGTCGTGTACGATAATTAAGTTGGCTGAGGCAAATTTGTATGATGTTATAATTGAACTTGTACGGTGGATATTACCTGTGAGGTAAAGTGTTCTGAAGCTTAGGTCTACATTACCATCCTGCAAGCTGCAAACACTAGCTGGGGTACAGTATATACTGGTAGTGGTAAATTTTTAGTTTCGACCATGGGCGCAATATAGCAATAGAAAATTAATTATTAATTTTGTAAATTATAATGTATCAAAGTAATATGCAATTTTGTGAGCGGAAATAAAAAAAAAAAGGGGGCTAAAGCAAATTTCGTAAGTAACGAAGTCATGTCGGACGAATGGTACACCATGTTTGTTATGATAGATGCCGATGTCGAAGAAATAAAAGGATGATAAATTCGTCTAACCTAAACTAAACTAACCTGACCTGTGTTTGATAAATCATTACCTGCAAATTAAATGTCATCCGGCTCGTCCTCGTTGTCATCGTCGTGAGAGACGTTGGCAGACGACAAGATGGCGTCCCAATCCTATGCTACCGACTTCGTTCATTAGCATATTTTCTTGTAGCATGGTAATTTTTACTTTCATTTCCGCCCACAAAATTGCATATTACGTTGATACATTTTAATTTACAAAATTAATAATTAGTTTTCTATTGCTATATTGCGCCCATGGTCGAAACTAAAAAAATACCCCTGTATTCAATATGGAATGTCAGCATACACGGATTTGGTCATATACGGTAATTTCAGGAACCTAACCACCGTAAATAAACAGTAAATAAAGCTTTAATGTACAGGTAAACGTCGACTTACGATGGCCGCGACTTACGATTGTTCGACTTTACGATGACGACGACGACGACGACGATATGATAATTTAACCCCTTCTATACGGTGCCGCACACGTAAGCGTCATGAGCAGCAAGTGGATTCGCGACGGTGCCATATCGGCGTCTTGATTATATTTATTGTAGTCGCCCCTGTGTTTTTACATTCTCTCAAATGTGCCCAAAATCCCATTCTCTGTGGTTTTCAAAATTCGCGGGTGAAAGAGAGAACGATCAATATAAGCGGTGACTATATTTTATGATGCGAGTATTATTACGTCACGTCGTACGGCTGGCATTGGGTGCTGCCCGCGAGATTTAAGTTCCGTACTGAAAATACATATTATAGTGTTTGAATATGGTAAAAAGGATAAAAATAATTAAATAAACTACTGTACATGTTTAATAGGCTATATTCAGTATCTCTGGTGGTTAATATACAGGTAGGCTAGGTACAATGACCACGGAACAGAGTGGGGATCGACTTACGATGAGATCGTCTTACGATGGCTCTATCGAAACCTAATGCCATCGTAAGTCGACGTTTACCTGTACTGTATAAAAGAGGGAAAATACACGAAAATAAAGATACATGTATTGCTGGACATTGTACATACAGTACATGTACGTACAGGTACTCCTCGTATAACGACCTACTCGGTTAACGACAACTCAGAGTAACGACGGGCTTTATGACATTCGTTTAACGTAAATCTCCCGAAGTTACGACGTTGTGTACGATAATTAAGTTGGCTGAGGCAAATTTGTATGATGTTATAAATGAACTTGTACGGTGGATATTACCTGTGAGGTAAAGTGTTCTGAAGCTTAGGTCTACATTACCATCCTGCAAGCTGCAAAAACTACCTGGGGTACAGTGTATACCGGTAGTGGTAAATTTTTAGTTTCGACCGAGGGCGCAATATAGCAATAGAAAATTAATTATTAATTTTGTAAATTATAATGTATCAACGTAATATGCAATTTTGTGAGCAGAAATAAAAAAAAGGTGCTAAAACAAATTTCGTAAGTAACGAAGTCATGTCGGACGAATGGTACACCATGTTTGTTATGATAGATGCCGATGTCGAGGAAATGAAAGGATGATAAATTCGTCTAACCTAAACTAAACTAACCTAACCTGTGTTTGATAAATCATTACCTGCAAATTAAATGTCATCCGGCTCGTCCTCGTTGTCGTCGTCGTGAGAGACGTTGGCAGACAACAAGATGGCGTCCCAATCCTATGCTACCGACTTCGTTCATGAGCACATTTTCTTGTAGCAAGGTATTTTTTACTTTCATATCCGCCCACAAAATTGCATATTACGTTGATACATTTTAATTTACAAATTTAATAATTAGTTTTCTATTGCTATATTGCGCCCATGGTCGAAACTAAAAAAATACCCCTGTATTCAATATGGAATGTCAGCATACACGGATTTGGTCATATACGGTAATTTCGGGAACATAACCACCGTAAATAAACAGTAAATACACAAAAATAAAGATACATGTATTGCTGGACATTGTACATACAGTACATGTACGTATATGTATACACTTTCGCTTAACAACCAATTCGGTTAACGACGGCGCGCTGGTCCCAATTGTCGTCGTTAAACGAGGAGTGGTTGTACATCCATATACCAAAGGGTTTTTTCCCTTACACAGGGGGGTAGCCAAAAAGAAAAAGGCATAGAAACCACTCCCACCCATTCCATTCCCTACATATTCCACTCCCCTCCACCCTCCTCCCTCCCTCTTATCTTGGCACCTCCTGGATGACGGGTCATCCCTGCATCCTGTCAACTGCCCTGGGTCAGAAGCAGTGTCGCAAGACACAGCACATCCACAGCAAGGCTCCTTCATAAATTCAGCGACCCCCCCACTCCGTCCCCTTATTAAGAAAACAAGAAGACGGGGAGAAATCCCTTCGGGCTGCGTCAATTTTTTTCTCATACATACTTCCTCACCCCCCATCCCCCACCCACTCCCCCTCATGCATCACAGCATCATCCATACACAACCCTTCTCCATTCACCCCTATCTTCTGTCCTCTCCCGTCCTTCCTTAACAGACATTCCTCTCTTTTGTAATGCCCCTTTCACCCCATCCATCCATCTCATCCTAGGACGCCCCCTCATATTCACTCCTTCCACCTCTGCCTTCCACACCTCTTTTACTAATCTTTCTTCACTCATTCTTTCCATGTGTCCAAACCATCCCAATACTCTTTCATCAACCCTATCTCCCAACTCCCTTTCCACCCCTGTTCTCCTCCTCACCTCCTCATTTCTCACTCTATCTAGCCTAGTAACCCCTATCATACTTCTCAGACATTTCATCTCAAACACATTCAAACTCCTTCTCTCTTCCTCTCTTATGTTCCATGTTTCTGCCCCGTACAGTGCTGTTGGCACAATCACTCCTTCATATAACCTCCTCTTAGCATCCATTCCCAAATGTCTATTTATCATTACACTTTTTAATCCACTAAGGCATTTACTTGCTTCTCTCAATCTACATTCTACCTCTGCTCTCATGCCTCCCATTCCTGCCACATTTGCACCCAAGTATCTATAACTATCCACTTCTTCCAGTCTCTCAAATCATTCACTCTCTCCATTTCTAATCCTAAAATCGTAAAAACTCATGATTGCTCTTAACAGCTTTCCTCCTATCCCATATATCTGCAGTACCTCCCACAGTGCCTTCCTGTCTACCCTGTCATAAGCCTTTTCCAAATCCATAAAAGCCCAAAAAACATCCTTACCTTTTTCTATAGCTTTCTCACATATCTGTCTTACCACAAAAATCTGATCTACACATCCCCTACCTGTCCTAAATCCACACTGTTCCTCACCAATTATCCCCTCTATTCCTCTCCTAATCCTCTCAATCAAGACCCTACCATAAGCCTTCGCAACTACACTCAACAAGCTAATCCCTCTGAAACTACTACACTCACACTTGTCCCCCTTTCCCTTGTAAAGTGGAACTATACAGGCACTCCTCCAGTCCTCTGGCACTCTACCCTCTCTTAAACAAACATTAAATAACCTCACCAGCCAGTTCACCATAACTGTACCTCCTTTCTTCAGACATTCTGCATGGTATCCATCCAACCCAGGTGCCTTCCCTGCTCTCATCATCTTAACAGCTGCTTTCACTTCATCTTTCCCTATTTCTCCTCCATTTTTCTCATTCATCACTCTCATTTTCTTAGCGCTTCCCACTGCAACTACCTTTCCCTCACCTCATAACAAGGTGATAAATATTTGCCAAAAAATCCACAAAAACTATTTATAAACATGTTTTCCATGTCAGACTATCATGGGCTTCCCCGAAAAAATATGACCTTGTTCAACCCACATGAGGAGCGAAAGAAAGTCTACGGATGTTCTACCAAACTTTCGCATGCATATCTTGAATCTGTTTTCCCTAAAAAAGCGACTCAGAGGTGACTTGATACAGGTCTTTAAAATTCTAAAGGGAATTGACATCAAAAGTGACAAAATTTTCACACTGAATGAGAATCAGACAAGAAACAATGGTCTCAAACTGTCCGGAAATAGATTCAATTTGGAAGTAGGTAGAAACAACTTTGCCAACTGTGTTGTTAATGAATGGAATAAATTTCCTGCACAGGTAGTGCAATGTAGTTCAGTTCGAAGCTTTAAGCTGTTTGATTTTCATTTGGAATAAACTTCCTGCACAGGTAGTGCAATGTAGTTCAGTTCGAAGCAAGATGCTGTAATGATTATAATTTATTTTATATTATTTGTTTTTGTTTTGTTATCATTTGTCTGTTTGATTTTCATTTATTATTAGTTATATGTCAATTTATTATTATTTACTATTTACATGTTTGTTTATTACTTAACTATACCTATGCATTTATTTATGTATTTTATTTGTTATTTACATTATTATAGTTTTTATTTATTATTTTATTATCATGATTTTTTTTTGCATCCGACCTAGATATGGACCAAAAGGTCTCCTGTCGGCATGCTCTGCCTTTGTAATCCTTTGACAAAATCGACCCAGTTTCTCCACTTCTAGGCTAAGGTGAATCAAAATAAGCAAGATTTGTTGGTTTTACATCACTGAGTTGATTTACACAATACAAAAAATCAATTTTGGCTCCATTCGCCCAGCGACATACAGGTTAACCATCTCCAGTCCCCTACCCATTACCCTTGCATTTACCTTCCCATCCATGTACATATTGAACAGCCATGGCAACATAATACATCCCTGGTTAATTCCTATTTTTACCTCAAACCACTCTCTCCATTTCTAATTCTAATAATACATGCTCTACTATTGTAAAAATTCTTGACTGCTCTTAACAGCTTTCCTCCTATCCCATATATCTGCAACCTCCAACAGTGCCTTCTTTTCTACCCTGTCATAAGCCTTTTCCAAATCCATAAAGACCCAAAAAAACATCCTTATCTTTTCCTAAAGCTTTCTCATATCTGCCTTACCATGAGCAACCCTACCTGTCCTAAACCCACACTGTTCTTCTAATCTTCTCAATCAAGATTAGAACTCCAGAAAAGAAGTGCAATTTACATGGATCTCAATGATGAGGCAGTACCTTTGTTGTATTGGTAGGGAAGGGGAAAGCTCGTGGTGTAGTGGGAAGGTGAAGAGAAAAGAGAAAGGGAGGGATTACTGAAGGAAATGGAAGGAAATGAGGAAGGAGACGAACGGGCTCCCCCAGACATCAGAAGAAATGTCGACAAGAGAGCTGCAGACGATGCAGGTAAAGTAAAAAATAGCAGTAAAAGCATTCAATTTAGAAATACAGATAAGAGCAACTATATAGAAAGTGGAGATAATAATTTCCATGGATTTAATGAGGGGGGGTGATGCCAATCTCCCCTGATTAGCAAGTCTAGAGGAAAAACTAAAGAAAATGACCAAACATTGGGAGTTTAGGTTCAGCCAGCTTACACAGATTACGCAAGGAGGTGATAAATTGAAAGAACTAAAGAAGGAGAACCAAAACCTAACTAAAGAAATAGAAGAATTAAAAAGACAGTTAAAAGAAGTAAAAGATGAGAATGAGGAATTAAAGAAGAATAAAGAGTCCATCGCAAAAGAAGCACAGGGTTGGAGAAAAGTCCAAGAGAACAAAAATAAATTATTTAGAGATATAGTGACACAACAGATGAAAGAACGAACTAAGGATACAGTCATTAAAGTGATGAGAGAGAAGGAGAATATAGTGACTTAGCGGACAAAAAGAAATGTATAATTATATTAGGGATGGAAGAGAAATATAATCCAATTAGGACCACAAGAGTAGGAGAAGGAAAAGGTAAACAACATATTAGAAGTAGTTCAAGAGGATGAACAAGAAACAGTGAAAGAAATTGAAGAAATATATAGAATAGGGAAACACAATACAGATAAGACCAGACCAATTAAGATCAAATTCAGATCACAAACGACAGCATAGAATATCTTAGCAAAAACAGGGAAACTTTTTTTCTACCTCTCATATGATTCTCTCATCCTATTTTGTAACCAATCTGTGAAGGATTACAAAGGATTACAAAGGCGGAGCATACCGACAGGAGACCTTTTGGTCCATATCTAGGTTGGATGCAAAAAAAAATCATAATAATAATAAAATAATAAATAAAAACTATAATAATGTAAATAACAAAGATAAATAATAAACAAACAGGTAAATAGTAAATAATAACAAATTGACATATAACTAATAATAAATGAAAATCAAACAGACAAATGATAACAAAACAAAAACAAATAATATAAAATAAATTATAATCATTACAACATCTTGCTTCGAACTGAACTACATTGCACTACCTGTGCAGGAAGTTTATTCCATTCATTAACTAACATCTTCTACAACCTTTGCTTCCTTATCCCAACACTATTCTTTCTTCCATTTCCTCACATCCTCCTTGTTCCACAGCCCATCTTTGCACACCTTGTGACTCCCTCCTAGAAACACCCCCATTCCTCCTCCACTCATAGTTCTACTCTATCCTTCACTCCCTCCCACTCTGTTCTCAGCTTCTTCTTATACTCCTTCTCTTTTTCTTTCTCATTTAAGCAATTTACTTTAAGCACCTCCCTACCTTTCATCCTTTTCCTCTTTCTCCACTCTCTACCTTCCACCAAAAAATGATCTGATATTCCCCCACTCTCTCCCTTTAGAACATGTACATCCTTAACTCTTCCTACTATTCTCCTGGTTACCTATATATGAGGAAGTTAAAGAAGGTTGTAGAAGACAAGAAGCGAGCTTTCACAGATTTGTTACAAAATAGAACAAGGGAATCATATGAGAGGTACAAAGAAAAGAGAAGAGAAGTAAAGCATAAGATAAAGGAGGCAAAGAGGCGAGCATATGTGAAATGGGTAAGAGTATGACAGAAAATTTTGAAAGTAATGAAAAGATGATTTGGAAAGAAATAAAGAGATGAAGAGGGGGCAAATCAAGTAGAGAAGAAAAAGCTAAAAGGTGCACATGGAGAGATGATAATGGAAGAGAAGGCAGTAAGAGGAAGATGGGAAGAGTATCTTAGGGAGTTGCTAAATGTGAAGGAGGATAGGAAGGGAAAGGTAGTTTCAGTGGGAAATGCTAAGAAAATGACCATGATGAGTGAGGAAAATGGAGGAGAAATAAGGAAAGATGAAGTGAAGACAGTTGTTATGATGATGAGAGCAGGTAAGGCACCTGGTCTGGATGGATGTCATGCAGAATGTCTGAAAAAAGGAGGTACAGTGATGGTGGACTGGCTGGTGAGGTTATTTAATGTTTGTTTATGAGAGGGTAGAGCACCAGAAGACTAGAGGAGTGCCTGTATAGTTCCACTCTACAAAGGAAAAGGAGACAACTGTGAGTGTAGTAGTTTCATGGGGATTATCTTGTTATGTGTAGTTGGGAAGATTTATGGGAGGGTCTTGATTGAGAGGATTAGGAGAGGAACAGAGGGTTTAGGACAGTGTGGTTTTAGGACAGGTAGAGGTTGTGTAGATCAGATTTTTGTGGTAAGACAGATATGTGAGAAAGCTGTAGGAAAAGGTAAGGATGTGTTTTGGGCTTTTATGGATTTGGAAAAGGCTTATATCAAGAGTTTTTACGAGAGTGGTAGAGCATGTGTCAGGATTAAAAATGGAGAGAGTGGTTTGAAGTAAAGGTGGGACTTCATCAGGGATGTGTTGTCACCCTGGCTGTTCAATTTAAACATGGATGGGGTGGTGCAAGAGGTAAATGTAAGGGTGGTGGGTTAGGGATTGGAGATGGTTAAAGAAAATGGAGAAAAGTGGGAGATAAGCCAGCTGTTGTTTGCGGACAACACTGTACTTGTAGTAGGATCAGATGAGGGATTGAGGAAGTTAGTGACAGAGTTTGGGAAAGTGTGTGAAAGGAAATTGAAGATAAATATGGGTAAAAGTAAGGTGATGAGATGTACAAGGGACGAAAGTGACAGCAGACTGGAAGTGAGCATTAAGGGAGAGAGACTGAAGGAAGTGGATAGTTTTAGATACTTGGGTGCAAATGTGGCAGGAAAGGGAGTGGGGGTGGAGGTAAAATGTAGATTGAAAGAAGCGAGTAAATGACTTGGTGGATTAAAAAGTGTAATGAGGAATAGATATTTGGGAATGGATGCAAAGAAGAGGTTATATGAAGGAGTGATTGTGCCAACAGCACTGTATGGGGCAGAAACATGGAACATAAGAGAGGAAGAGAGAAGGAGTTTGAATGTGTTTGAGATGAGGTGTCTGAGAAGTATAATAGGGGTTACTAGGCTGGATAGAGTGAAAAATGAGGAGATAGAGGAGGGGAATGGGGGTGGAAAGGGAATTGGGAGATAGGGTGGATGAAAGGGTATTGGGATGATTTGGACACATGGAAAGAATGAGTGAAGAAAGCTAGTAAAAAAGAGGTGTGGAAGGCAGATGAGGAAGGAGACATGAGAGGGCGACCTAGGACGAGATGGATGGATGGAGTAAAAGGGGCTTTGGAGTAGAGAGGAATGTCTGTTTAGGAAGGACAGGAGAGGACAAAAGACAGGGGTGAATGGAGAATGATTGTGTATGGATGATGTTGTGGTGCATGAGATGGAATAGGTGGGGGGTGGGGGGAGAGGGAGTATGTGTGAGAAAAAATTGATGCAGCCCAAAGGGATTTCTCCCTGTCTTCTCCTTTTCTGCATAGGGGGACGGAGAGGGGGGTTGCCGATTTGAAGTGGCCTTGCTGTGGATGTGCTGTGTCTTGCGACACTGTTTCTGACCCAGGGCAGTGGACAAGATGCAGGCACGACCCGTCACCCAGGAGGTGCCAAGACAAGAGGGAGGAAAGGGGGTGGAAGGGGGTGGAGTGTTATTGGGATGGAATGGGTGGGAGTAGTTTCTATGCCTTTGGTATATGTAAGTATGTATGTTTGTACCACTATATAGTCCATTACTCTATCTACCACCCTTCCATCCACCATCCTCTCCCATGTGTACTTATCCTTGACTTTCTTCCTAAATACTATATTTGCTATCATCATCTCTCTGGACACATCACCATCATCTCTCCACTATGAATTTTTCATGGAACTCTACACTTCCCAACCACTCTTGTCTATTAGTTCTTTTCCTACCCTAGCATTAATGTAAAAGGCCTCCCTCCCTTCTACACTCTTCTCACTACCAGGCCCATATACACTTACAAAAACCCACATTTCCCTTCCCAGTTTCACCTTCATCCATATTAACCTTGAAGAAACCTTCTTCTACTCCACCACACATTTACCTATCCCTTCACTTACTAGTATACCCACCCCTTCTCTCGTCCTCTCTTCACTCCTGACACCCTCCCAACTACACTCCCAAACTCAAACTCGCCAATCCCTTTCAACTTAGTTTCACTCAATGTCAAGAAATCCATCTTTCTTCTCACAAATATACTGCCTATCTCTTCCCTTTTACTCTCCTCTGTACCACATCCACACACATTAAAAGACCCAAACCTTAGGGTTCTGGTTGGAAAACTCCCAGACCCTCTTATGCTTTTGCTTTTTTTAGGTATGTCCCCTGTGGGGCTACATGGAGAAGGATGCCTAGTCCTATCCCCATCCTATTTTTGTAAGATAAAATAACCTAAATACAAATACTGTTACAATTTATGGAAAAAAGTAGCTTCTAGTGCAAGGGAGATGGAGACAGGGAGGATTATTAACCTCTTCACTCCGGGGCACATCGCACGTCTGGCAGCATTAGCTGCCCGACGTGCAATGTTGCGTCATAATAATCGCATTATAAAAAATAAAGTCAGTGCTCAATCGTCGTTCTCTTTCACCCGTGAATTTTGATAACCATAGAAAATATGATGAAGCCAGTTTAGATAGAATGGAGGTTACGTAGGTACGACTACAATAAATGTAATCAAGACGTCGATGTCGGCATCATCGCGTACCCACTTGCTCCTCATGACGCCTACGTAGGCGTCACCATATGGAAGTGGTTAAGGTGAAGATTCTTCCAATAATCCAGATTCCTCTTCACTTGCTGCTACAATAGTCTCGACTGACTCACTAGCTTGAAATATTTTAGAAACATTGGCACAATTGACACTTTCTTTAGAAGCCTTTTTAACTATGAAGTTGTCTAGACATCTGTTTTTGCCAACACTTCAAAATTTGGCAAAAATGTGACACAAAATTATTATAAAATAATGCACATAGCCACTCCCTTATTAAGGTGATACTTCTGAATGTACGATGAAAGTTTCCCATGCTTTAAGGATCTCCCTTATTGCACTGGATGGTTGTTGCTCTGTTGAGACTATTACATCCTCTTCCCCAGATGAAATCTCCTCAACAACTTCTTGCTGTGAAAGAGAAAGGCAACTCCATAAGCTCTTCGGTAGTCAGCTCCTGTCTATGCTCTTCCAGAAGCTTGTTAACCCCTTCCATACGGTGCCGCACACGTAGGCGTCATGGACTTAGATCTCGGTGGCAGCAGCCAATGCCAGCCGTACGACGTGTCGTAATAATACTCGCATCATAAAATATAGTCACCGCTTATATCGATCGTTCTCTCTTCACCCGTGAATTTTGATAACCATAGAAAATGCGATTACAAAAGAATTAGAAAGAATGTCATTATGGAGGGGCGACTACAGTAAATATAATCAAGACGCCGATATGGCAGCCTCGCGAATACACTCGCTCCCCATGACGCCTACGTGTGCGGCACCGTATGGAAGGGGTTAATGTTGTTATCCACCTCCAGCCTTGGCCAAAGACACAATCTCATCAACTACAGGCTCCTCAAGCACTGACTCAAATCCCTCAAAGTCACATTCGACAACGCTGTCCAACCAAAGCTTCTTCCAAGCCAATATAAGGGTTCTCTTGGTGACCCCCTCCCATGCCTTGGTTGATCATTTTGAGGCATGCAACTATGTGGAAGTGGTCTTTCCTAAACTCTCTGTGAGTGAGATTGGTCCCCTTAGTCACCTCAAAACAATACTCAAAGAGCACTTTAGTGTAGAGCTTCTTAAAGTTTGAGATGACCTACTGGTCCATGGGCTGGAGTAAAGGAGTGGTGTTGGGAGGCACTGGATCTTGATGAATTGAAATTCATCAAGATCATTTTCTAGACCTAGAAGATGGGCAGGAGTGTTGTCCATAACAAGCAAGACATGAAGTGGCAGATTCATCTCAAGCAAATATTTTTTCACAGAAGGACCAAACACCTCATTGATCCAATCAGTAAAAAGGTCACATGTTACCCAAGCCTTGCTGTTGGACCTCCACATCACACTTAGCATGCTCTTCTAGATTTTACACTTCTTGAAGGCTCAGGCTCATGGATTTCTGAATGATAAATGAGCATTGGCACAAAACTACAGTGTGAGATAGTCTTCCACTGGCTTGTGGTCAGGCAATGCCTTCTCCTCTGCTGTTATACAGGTTCACTTTAGCATCTTCCAGAAAAGACCTGTCTCATCGCAATAACTTGCTGTGGCAGGTAACCCTCAGAATCCACAAGCTCCCTAAAGTCACTGACGAAGTTCTCTGCTGCCTTTGTGTCAGAGCTTGCTACTACGCCATGCCTAACAATGCTGTGGATGCCAGTTCTTTTTTTAAACTTCTCAAACCACCCACGACTTGCCTTTAACGCTTCTTCTTTGTCTGTTGCTGCTCCTGGCATTTTCTAAACGAGATTGGTGAAAATTACTTTCGCCTTCTCAGAAATTATGCTCTTGTTAATAGTGTCACCTTGCATTTATTTCTCATCAATCTATACGAGAAGCAACCTTCCAAAATTGTCAAGAATATGTGGCCATTGCAGATATTCTTGTCACTCCCTTTGAAGCACCTATCTCCTCAATCTTGCCCATATTCTTGAGGATAACGCAAATTGTTGATGTACTCCAATTGTATGTGCATGCCAGGTCAGCCACACTCACACCTCATTCTCACTTCTCCATGATTTATGTTTGGCTTCTACACTGATTTGTCTTCTCTTATCCCAGTCTTCTTGCTGTTTTTTCTTTAGGGACATTCTTCCAAGGGTTAAGCATTGCAAAAATAAAAAAATAAAAAAAAATAAATAAATAAATAATACATACATACATATACCAAGGCTTTTTCCCCCTTACAAGGGAGGTAGCCAAAAAGGAAAAGGCATAAAATCATTCCCATCCATTCCATCCCTGAATACACTCCACACCCCTCCACCCTCCCTCTTATCTTAGCACCTCCTGGATGACGGGTCATCCCTGCACCTTGTCCACTGCCCTGGGTCAGAAGCAGTGTCGCAAGACACAGCACATCCACAGCAAGGCCGCTTCATTAAATCGGCGACCCCCCCTCTCCGTCCCCCCATGCATAAAAGGAGAAGACGGGGAGAAATCCCTTTGGGCTGCGTCAAATTTTGCTCACACATACTACCTCACCCCCCATCCCCCCACCCATTCCACCTCATGCATCACAATATCATCCATATACAACCATTCTCCATTCACCCGTCTTCTGTCCTCTCCCGTCCTTCCTCAACAGACATTCCCCTCTTCCACAAAGCCCCCTTTACTCCATCCATCCACCTCATCCTAGGACATCCACTCATGTTCAGTCCCTCCACATCTGCCTTCCATACCTCTTTTACTAGTCTTTCTTCACTCATTCTTTCCACGTGTCCAAACCATCCTAATGCTCTTTCATCAACCCTATCTCCCAACACCCTTTCCACCCCCGTTCTCCTCCTCACCTCCTCATTTCTCACTCTATCTAGCCTAGTAACACCCATCATACTTCTCAGACACCTCATCTCAAACACATTCAAACTCCTTCTCTCTTATATTCCATGTTTCTGCCCCATACAGTGCTATTGGCACAATCACTCCTTCATACAGTCTCCTCTTAGCATCCATTCCCAAATGTCTATTCCTCATTACACTCTTCAATCCACCAAGGCATTTACTCACTTCTCTCAATCTACATTCTACCTCCACCTTCACTCCACCTTTCCCTGCCACATTTGCACCCAAGTATCTAAAACTATCCACTTCTTCCAGTCGCTCTCCCTTAATGCTCACTTCCAGTCTACTGCCACTTTCACCCCTTGTACATCTCATCACCTTATTTTTACCCACATTCATCTTTAGCTTTCTTCTATCACATACTCTCCCAAACTCTGTCACCAACTTCCTCAGTCCCTCCTCCGATCCTGCCACAAGCGCAGTGTCGTCAGCAAACAACAGCTGGCTCACCTCCCACTTTTCTCCATTTTCTTTAACCATCTCCAATCCCTGACCCACTACCCTTGCATTTACCTCTCGCACTACCCCATCCATGTATAAGTTGAACAGCCAGGGCGACATAATGCATCCTTGACGAAGTCCCACCTTTACCTCGAACCACTCACTCTCTCCATTTCTAATCCTGACACAAGCTCTACTACTCTCATAAAAACTCTTGACAGCTCCTAGCTTTCCTCCTATCCCATATATCTGCATAACTTCCCACAGTGCCTTTCTGTCTACCCTATCATATGCCTTTTCCAGATCCATAAAAGCCAAAAAAACATCCTTACCCTTTCCTATAGCTTTCTCACATATTTGTTTTACCATAAAGATCTGATCTACACAACCTCTACCCGTCCTAAATCCACACTGTTCCTCACCAATTACTCCTTCTGTTCCTCTCCTAATCCTCTCAATCAAGATCCTCCCATACGCCTTCCCAACTACACTTAACAAGCTAATCCCTCTGAAACTACTACATTCACACTTGTCCCCTTTTCCCTTGTAAAGTAGAACTATACAGGCACTCCTCCAGTCCTTCGGCACTCTACCCTCTCTCCAGCAAACATTAAATAACCTCACCAGCCAGTCTACCATACATACATATACCAAAGGCTTTTTCCCCCCTTACACGGGGGGTAGCCAAAAAGAAAAAGGCATAGAAACCACTCCCACCTATTCCATCCCCTACATATTCCACTCCCCTCCCTCTCATCTTGGCACCTGGATGACAGGTCATCCCTGTATCCTGTCCACTGCCCTGGGTCAGAAGCAGTGTTGTAGGACACAGCACATCTACAGCAAGGCCGCTTCATTAGTTCGGCGACCACCCCTCTCCGTCCCCTCATGCAGAAAAGGAGAAGACAGGGAGAAATCCCTTCGGGCTGTGTCAAATTATTTCTCATACATACTTACTCACCCCCCATCCCCCACCCACTCTCCCTCATGCATCACAGCATCATCCATACAAAATCCTTCTCCATTCACCCCTATCTTCTGTCCTCTCCCATCTTTCCTCAACAGACATTCCTCTCTTTTGTAATGCCCCTTTTACCCCATCCATCCATCTCATCCTAGGACACCCCCTCATATTCACTCTTTCCACCTCTGCCTTCCACACCTCTTTTACTAATCTTTCTTCACTCATTCTTTCCATGTGTCCAAACCATCCTAATACTCTTTCATCAATCCTATATCCCAACTCCCTTTCCAAAAAAATAATAATAATAAAAAAATCACAAATAATGTGTCTGAACACAAGTTTGGAATATGTATGATCACAAATGACACTAAGATGCTGGCAGAATGAGTGCTAAACACAGACTGATAGACGAGCTTCCCAGTAACATGAACAGAATAGTCACTTCCTATACATATAATACATGACCAGCTCCCATCACTGGCTTCATAATGAATGTATATAACAAACCAATCTATGAAACATTATTTCATCACTAATCAATCACCACATTAACATTTGTTTAGTTTCCAATTTTGTTTCATGATCCACTTAGTTACCACAATGCAATTATTACAATATGGTTGGAAAATATCCAGAATTGCACCTGCAGAAAATTTTACTATAAAAACATGTTTTCTACTGTTTTGGACAATTCTAAGACACTTTTCTTCTATGATATTTTTGTCGAAAATGTTGCATTTTCGAGTTATGCACCACCCACCTCTACAATTATACCGGTAAAATATTCTAAGTTTGGAAATAGAAACGGGGATTTATAACATTGTGGGCAACTCTAAAACTCTTTGGGGGCAGGGGTTCCGGTGGGGAAGAAAAAGATGAGTGTTTAATTTTAATCTACCCAACTAAACCAAACCTAACCTAGCCTACCCAATTCCACATATACATAACCTAGCATTATAGTCACCGTGTTCAAACTAAAGGCAGGAGTCACGGCCCCACAGGGTAAATGTTGATTGGCAGAAAGAGTCCCAGGACACATGGTTACATATGACTGGCTAGAAAGAAAATAGGCATAACTCAAAAACAAGCCATTTACTATGGAAATGCCATAGAAGAAGGGTGTGTTAAAATAGTCCAAAATAATAGACGATCATGGTTTTATAAATGAATTTGCAGCGGGTGTAATACTGGATATTTTTCATGCACTCATCACATGAGTTACTTGAAAACTACAAGATTTACTGGATTTTATGAAAAAAAATTCAAGGCTCCATGGTCAAAGTAAAAAATCCAAGATCTAGTAGAAAATTTCAAGCAATGGCAACATTGGCCAAGAAGCAGATGGGAACAAGCTAGCCATGGATCACAAGAAGATGCTCCTCATGACTAGCTAGGCATAAAGGAACCTTTGTGCAGGGCATATGAATCATGAAACACTGCTCATTAAATGGGTCAAAAATTTCTTTTTTTAATTTCCTTGTCTTGCAACACTGCTTCTGACCCAGAGCAGTGGACAATATGCAGGGATGACCCGTCATCTAGGAGGTGCCAAGACAAGAGGGAGGGTAGAGGGTGGAGGGGAATGGAGTGTATTGGGGATGGAATGGGTGGGAATGGTTTTTATGCCTTTGTTTTTTGGCTACCTCCCATGTAAGGGGGAGGAAAGCCTTTGGTATATATATGTAATTTGCTTGTTATGCAAATCACTCATTATGTAAGGTACTCGTTCAGCAAGGTTTGACTGTACTCCCTCAACCCCCATCCTCCAGCCACTCCCTTCCATGCATCACAGCATCATCCACACACAACCATTTTCCACTCACAACTATCTCCTGTCTTTTACCTTTCTTCCTCAACAGACATTCCCCTTTTTCCCAATATATACCAGTATATACATACATATACCAAAGGCTTTTTTCCCCCTTATAAGGGAGGTAGCCAAAAAACAAAGGCATAAAAACCACTCCTACCTATTCCATCCCTAACATACTCCACCCCATTCCACCCTCTTGGCACCATCTGGATGACGGATCATCCCTGCATCTCGTCCACTGCCCTGGGTCAGAAGTAGTGTCATAAGACACAGTATATTCACAGCAAGTGTGCTTCATATTGGCGATCCCCCTCTCCATCTCCTCATGCAGACAAGGAGAAGATGGGGAGAAATAAATATTTATATATATACACACTTAACCCTCGATTTAACTGACAAATGTGTGCAGACCCTTGTCCGTTATTTGCAAAAGTTCATTATTTGAAAATCGGGCCCATCTGTTACCGATACTGGACATAAGGTCCGTTACGTAGAAAATTGTCCGTTAGGATTTGGCGTGCACATATGTATTAGATATGTAATAAAAAGCTACAGTACATATGTATAATGATGTACATATCATATAAAGAAGAAATTGAACCATTTCTTACCTTAAATCTAGTTGCTGCTATTTACATATGCACAGTACAGGATCCCCATCGGACAAATTTTCATTTTACGGACTTTGTCTGGTATTTGACTATTAATACCGGACACCTATCGGACAAATTTTCATTTTACAGACTTGGTCCGGATTTTCACTGTTACTACCGGACACACTTTTTTTGTCCGGTAAATCAAAAGTCCGCAAATTCAAGGTCTGCTAAATCAAGGGTGAGTGTATATATATATATATATATATATATATATACATACACACGAAATAGTGAAATTGCATGGAGATAAAGAATATATAGATGACACAGAAATGGCAGAAGTCATGATCAGACATTTCAGGTCTGTTTTTACAATTGAGAGCTCACAATTTTGGGAAGATAGAAAACAAGAAAGATCACCCAAAATGAAAGAAGTAAAGGTAACACAAAAAGAAATAAGAGATCAAATAAAAAACCTAGATGTCAGGAAATCACAAGGACCAGATGGAATTGCAAATTGGATACTGAAAGAGTGTATAGATGAACTGACAGACAAACTATACAAGATAATAGACTTCGACCTCAAAGAAGGAAAGGTACTGCAAGATTGGAAAGATGCAAACATAATACCAATATACAAAGGAGGAAATAGGGAAGATCCTACAAATTTCTGACTGCTATTCCTTACAAGCACAGTAGCAAAAATATGTGAAAAAGTCATCAGAAAAAAATGGACCAAACACTTGGAAGAAAAGAAAATAGTAAACCCTAAACAATTTGGCTTTAGAAGTGGAAGATCGTGTACCACAAACCTAATTTGCTTTTACTCAAGATTAATTGAGATAATACAAGAAAGAGATGGCTGGGTAGATTGCACCTTCTTAGATTTGCAGAAGGCAGATAAGGTACCACATAAAAAATTAATAAGAAAAATTAAAATAATAGGAGGAATACAAGGTAAACTGCTGGAATGGATGAAGGATTTCTTAATTGGAAGAAAAATGAGAGTGGTACTTAGAGACAATAATTCAAACTGGGAAGATGTGAAAAGTGGCATCCCACAAGGCTCTGTATTGGCTCCTTTAATGTTTGCCATATATATAAATCATATGGATGAGGGAGTAAATTGTTACATGAACTTCTTTGCTGACAATGCCAAATTACTCAAGAGAGTAAAAACAGAAGAAGATTGTAGATCGCTACAAGAAGTCCTAGACAAAATATGGGAATGGAATCAGAAATGTGAGATGAACTTCAACATTAAGAAATGTAGCACAATAGAATTTGGAAAAAGCAAAAATAGAGTATCGGGTCAATATAAAATTGGAAACAAAGAAGTCAAAAAAGTCAATTCAGAAACGGACCTGGGAGTAATCATCTAAAGCGACTTGATACCTGATAAACATGTCAATAAATTATTTGGAGAGACTTTTAACTTAGTAAGATCAATGAAAGTGGCCTTTGACTACACTGATGAGGAGATGGTTAAAAAAATAGTGGTTACATTGATAAGACCAAAACTAGAATATGCAGCAACATTGTGGGCACCCAGCACAAAGAAGAACAGAAGACAATTGAAAAGAATCCAAAGAGCAGTGACTAAGATGGCACCTACACTGTCAAATCTGACATACGAACAAAGATTGGAGAAATTACATCTGTCATCACTGGAACAGAGAAGAGAAAGAGGTGATTTATTGACCATTTACTGAATTATGAAAGGGATGGAAATTCTTGATAGAGATGACTTATTAACCCCTTCCATACGGTGCCGCACACGTAGGCGTCATGGGGAGCGAGTGTATTCGCGAGGCTGCCATATCGGTGTCTTTATTATATTTATTGTAGTCGCCCCTCCATAATGACATTCTTTCTAATTCTTTTGTAATCGCATTTTCTATGGTTATCAAAATTCACGGGTGAAGAGAGAACGATCGATATAAGCGGTGACTATATTTTATGATGCGAGTATTATTACGACACGTCGTACGGCTGGCATTGGCTGCTGCCACCGAGATCTAAGTCCATGACGCCTACGTGTGCGGCACCGTATGGAAGGGGTTAAAGTGGGACAGAAGAGAAACAAGGACACGAAAAAAAAACTAAAGGACACTTATAGAAGAGACCTGAAAAAGAATAGCTTCCCACATAGAGTGATTGATGTCTGGAACAAACTAAATGGAGAAACAGTGAATGCCAAAATTATACACGATTTTAAGAATATACTGGATGCGGAGAGATACGAAAACGGGTCACTACAAGCACAGCTCTCATCCCATAAAATACAAGTAGGTAAATACATGATGTCTGTCTGGAAAGTATCCAGCCATTATGAATATTTGCAGAATTGGTTGGCAATCCTAACAAAAGTTGGCAGACACTGACAGAAGACCTTACTCTGTATGTGTGAGCAACCATAGTCCCATGTGACAACTCAGTTAACAGCCACAGTTGAGTGATGGTGTGTACTGTTTGACTGTTGCATTGACAATGACTGAATGAGCAGATCAGCAAATCTGTCAAGTTTTGCTGCAAACTTGAATATTCATCAGTGGAAACTATTTGAATTATTAGGAAGGCATTCCAGGATGATCCAACATGCGAAACACAGATAAAGATGTGGTACAAACTCTTCAAAGAAGGCTGAGAATCTCTCGAAAGTGATCTGCATTCTGGTAGGCCTTCAACAAGCAGAACACCCAAAAATGTTGAATGTGTGAAGACTGCAATCAATGAAAATCAGCAATTGACAGCCAGAGAATTAGAAGATGAGCATGGTCCTACAGATCTTGGCATGACATGCATGGCGGCAAAATTCGTCCCACATCTCCTGACCCATGACCAGGAGGAGTTTCATGCTAAAAAATTCACAGGACATGCTTCAAGCTGCTACAAATGACTCAAATTTCCTAAAACAAGTAATAACCAGAGATGAGTTGTGGGTCTACAGCTATGACCTAGAAACAAAAGCCCAGTCTAGTCAATAGATGTCACCTGCATCTCTACATCCGAAAAAGGCACAGCAAAGTCGAAGCAAAGTCATGTTGATTTTTTTTTTTTAATATCAGGGTGTTGTCCACCACAAGTGCACTCCTCAAGGCCAAGCAATAATGAAGGAGTATTACATCTAAGTGCTTCACCGTTTGAGGGGTGCAGTGAGAAGAAAACAGCTGCAGCAATGGACTAGTGGAGACTGGATCCTTCATCATGATAATGCACCTGCCCATTCTTCATGTGTTGGGCAGGGATTTTTGGCAAAATATTCCATCACCCAGTGTTCAGCCCCCCCTACAACCCAGATCCAGCTCCTGTGATTTCTGGGTTTTCCCAAAGCTAAAATCACCCAGGAAGGAGATTTCAGTCCACAGACAAAATTAAGAAGAATGTGATGAGCCAGCTCATGAAGATCCCAAAAGAGGACTTTGCAAAATGTTTTGAAACATAGAAGGGATGCTGGGAGAAGTGTGAGGGCTGAAGGAGACTATTTTGAAGGAGAGTAGGGTGCCATTGTCCTAGATTAGAAGCATTTCTTGAAACTGTAAATGGATGGATACTTTCTGGACAGACCTTGTACATAAATATATATATATATATATATATATATATATATATATATATATATATATATATATATATATATATACATATATATATATATATTTATATATACATATATATATATATATATATATACATATATATATATATATATATATATATATATATACATACATATATATATATATATATATATATATATATATATATATATATATATATATATATATATATATATACATATATATGTATATATATATATATACATATATGAAGGTTCAATGTAGTAGCACATTTGTAAATTAAGACTTATTGACCCACTGTCAGAGAATGAGATAAGATGGACAGAAAATCTGTATATTTCGACCACTATCTGTGGTCCTCTTCAGCAGAATGATACATAGTGTGGAGTATGAGAGTATTTATAGCTAAGAGGGGACATATAACCTGAGTTCCACCTTTTCCCAGTCCCAAATGTACACCTCTTAGCTATATACACTCCCATACTCCACACTATGTGGAGGGGGGACCACAGATAGTGGTCGAAACATACAGATTTTGTGTCCATCTTATCTCATTCTTCGACAGTGGGTCAATAAGTCATATATATATAAATATATATGTATATATATACATATATATATGTATATATATACATATATATATATATATATATATATGTATATATATATGTATATATATATGTATATATATATGTATATATATATGTATATATATATGTATATATATATATATATATGTATATATATATATACATATATACATATATATATATACATATATATATATATATATATATACACATATACCAAGGCTCCCTCCCCCCCACAAGGGGGGTAGCCAAAAAGAAAAAGGCATAAAATCATTCCCACCCATTCCATCCCTGAATACACTCCACACCCCTCCACCCTCCCTCTCATCTCAGCACCTCCCGAACGACGGGCCACCCCTGCAGCCTGTCCACTGCCCTGGGTCAGAAGCAGTGTCACAAGACACAGCAAGGCCGCTTCATTAAATCGGCGACCCCCCCTCTCCGTCCCCCCATTGCATAAAATGAGAGAACGGGGAGAAATCCCTGCGGGCTGCGTCAAATTTTGCTCACACATACTACCTCATCCCCCATCCACCCGTCCATTCCACCTCATGCAATCACATCATCCATATACAACCATTCTCCATTCACCCATCTTCTGTCCTCTCCCGTCCTTCCTCAACAGACATTCCCCTCTTCCCCAAAGCCCCCTTCACCCCATCCATCCACCTCATCCTAGGACGTCCCCTCATGTTCACTCCCTCCACATCTGCCTTCCACACACACACACATTCATATTATATATAAAACTTTGTGAAGCAGAGAATTAATGTAGTATGCCCTTATTACCTTGCCTACTCAAGCAGCCTCAAATCACCTTCACCTCAAACTTGTACCCAAATAGTGATACTCTTTTGACCAGCAAGCATCCCATATATGTATATGGTAGTGAGCGTTAATGGGCTTCCTGCATAATCAATCATGCAGGTACATATTACTAGCCCCTGCTCCTTATAATTCTGAAAAAAAGACTAGTGACCAGCCTGATCTTATGCCAAAGGCTCTTTTACTGTTTTTCTAAAGAGTAACTTTAATCCAAACAATCCTGCCTTTACCTTCAGTCCTGGCAATTTATCAGTGACATCGACAAGTTCACATGTACCGCTGGCTTCAACGAGAATACGGTGAATGACTGCTTCATCCTCTAAGGGGTTAAGAGAGCAAGTGGAGTAGACCATCATTCCACCAACAGTCAACATTTCCAGTCCTCTCCGGGCTATCCGCATCTGTAACCTAATCACAAATCAATACCCTATTCTCAACATTCCCAAAGAAATGGGGAATTTAAAAGGTATAAAGAATTGCTATGGAAAATCTAAGAATACAAGCTGAAACAGCCCTAAAATGGATAGACCTGAAATATATACATATACCAAGAATTTTTTCCCCCTTATAAGGGAAGTAGCCAAAGTCAAAGACATAAATCCACTCCCACCCATTTCATCCCCACATACTCCATTCCCATTCACCACCCATCCCTCATTTCTTGACTCCTCCAGGATGAAAGGTCATCCCTGCATCTCACCCACTGCTCTGGGTCAGAAGCAATGCAGCAAGACACAGCACATCCATCATTCAATTCACTACCCATCCCCCTTTCTGTCCCCTCATGCAGAAAAAAAAAAAAAATGGAGAGAAATCCATTCAGGCTGCATCAAAATTTTTTCACACATACTCTCTCACCCCCCTCATTTCCCACCCATTTCCATGTATCACAGCGTCATCCATACACACACATGCAGCGGTCACAGTCAGATGTCTGGAAAGAGCTCCACAGTTGCTAAGCAGTGCTTTGTTGCTAGAAAATGTTGGAACAGCACTAATTGTGTTTACAATAGGAAAGGGAGTTGTGAATCTCGAGTGACTGAAATGGAGTAATCTTTGTAAAATATAGTGCTGATTACTTAAAAATAGAAGGAAGGGTAGTGAATGGTGGGATGAGAAAACAAAGAAGGTTGTAGAAGAGAAGAAGCAAGCTTTCACAGATTGGTTACAAAATAGGACGAGGGAGTTGTATGAGAGGTACAAAGAAAAGAGAAGAGAAGTAAAGTACAAGGTAAAGGAGGCAAAGAGGAGAACAGATGTAAAATGGGTAAGAGTATGACAGAAAATTTTGAAAGTAATAAAAAGAATAAAGAGAGGAAGAGAGGAAGAGGAGGTGAATCAAGTAGAGAAGAAAAGCTAAAAGGTGCACTTGGGGAGATGATAATGGAAGAGAAGGCAGTAAGAGGAAGATGGGCAGAGTATTTTAGGGAGTTTCTAAAGTTGAAGGAGGATAGAGAAGGAGAGATAGTTGTAGTGGGAAGTGCAAAGAAAATTACCATGATGAGTGAGGAAAATGGAGGAGAAATAAGGAAGGATGAAGTGAAGGCAGTTGTTAAGATGATGAGAGCAGGTAAGGCACCTGGTCTGGATGGATGCCATGCAGAATGTCTAAAAAATGGAGGTACAGTGATGGTGGACTGGCTAGTGAGGTTATTTAATGTTTATTGGAGAAACGGTAGAGTGCCGGAGGACTGGAGGAGTGCCTGTATAGTTCCACTCTACAATGGAAAAGGGGACAAGTGTGAGTGTAGTATGGAAGGCTTATGGGAGGATCTTGATTGAGAGGATTAGGAGAGGAACAGAGGGATTGGCAAGGAAGTGTGTGGATTTAGGACAGGTAGAGGTTACGTAGATCAGATTTTTGTGGTAAGACAGATATGTGAGAAAGCTATAGGAAAAAGTAAGGATGTTTTTTTTTGGCTTTTACAGATCTGGAAAAGGCTTATGACAGGGTAGACAGGAAGGTACTGTGGGAGGTTTTGCAGATATACAGGATAGGAGGAAAGCTTTTAGGAGCTGTCAAGAGTTTTCGCAAGAGTAGTAGAGCATGTGTCAGGATTAGAAATGGAGAGAGTGAGTGGTTCGAAGTAAAGGTGGGACTTCGTCAGGGATGTGTTATGTCGCCCTGGCTGTTCAACTTATACATGGATGGGGTGGTGCGAGAGGTAAATGCAAGGGTGGTGAGTCAGGCATTGGAGATGGTTAAAGAAAATGGAAAAAAGTTGGAGGTGAGCCAGCTGTTGTTTGCAGACGATACTGCACTTGTAGCAGGATCAGAGTAAGGATTGAAGAAGTTGGTGACAGAGTTTGGGAGAGTGTGTGAAAGAAGTTAAAGATAAATGTGGGTAAATGTAAGGTGATGAGATGTACAAGGGATGAAAGTGGCAGCAGACTGGAAGTGAGCATTAAGGGAGCGCGACTGGAGGAGTGGATAGTTTTAGATACTTGGGTGTGAATGTAGCAGGAAAGGGTGGACTGGAGGTGGAGGTAGAATGTAGATTGAGAGAAGTGAGTAAATGCCTTGGTGGATTAAAAAGTGTAATGAGAAATAGACATTTGGGAATGGATGCTAACAGGAGATTGTATGGAGTGATTGTGCCAACAGCACTGTATGGGGCAGAAACATGGAACATAAGAGAGGAAGAGAGAAAGAGTTTGAATGTGTTTGAGATGAAGTGTCTGAGAAGTATGATGGGGGTTACTAGGATGGATAGAGTGAGAAATGAGGAGGTGAGGAGGTGAGGAGGTGAGGAGGAGAACAAGAGTGGTAAGGGAGTTGGGAGATAGGGTGGATGAAATAGTATTGGGATGGTTTAGACCAGGGGTTCCCAAAGTGATTGATATTGACCCCCAGGGGTCGACGAGACCATCCAAGGGGTCGAAAAGGGGTCATTAGATTGCTAGGGGGTCAATATTGACCCCCTAGGGGTCAATGAGACCATCCAAGGGGTCAAAGGGGTCAGTAAATTACTATGGGGTCAAAATGCAGTCTTTAAAATTAAATGGTTAGCATGAAATGATCCTGTTCTCTTCCCATACTGAAAGAGCAAGAATAATCAACCAACCAATATCTAATCTTGAAGAAAAGTTCTCTTCCCATACTGAAAGAGCAAGAATAATCAACCAACCAATATCTAATCTTGAAGAAAAACCATGTCAGTTCACTCAGAGACAAAAATCCTCCCCATTCTGTGCATGTAGGGAGAATCTCACATACACAACCACATCCTGAATGAACATCAAAATGACGAGCTTGTGTAATATTATTGGCTTGAATATTACTTATAGTAATATAATAAAGAATATATAATATCACTCTTAAAGCTATTGGTAAATTATGTTTATGTGAAAATGTATCATTATTGGAATGCCCTCGCCTTGATGAATGTTGCCATTTGGCCCTTTTATAACGGATCAAAATAATAAAAAAATAAAGAAAAATAAATTTATAGAATAAGTAAAATTCACAAACACAAAAACTGTGACTATGGTACTTTAGAATTACCACAAGTGATTTGAGACTAAACAAGAACTACAGTAGAGAATTAAAACAATAATATCAACAAAAATTATAACAATCATAATGATGATAGTAACACTAAAATCATAATAATAATGATAATAATGATAACAACGATAGTAATGACAACAATAATGATTAATAATAATAGTAATACTAATAATAATAGTAATAAAAATAGTAATGATAGTAATAGTAATAATAATAGTAATAATAATCATAATAGTAATAATAATAGTTATAGTAATAATAATAACTGATAATATAGAAATATTAATAGTAGTAATAGTAATAATTGTAATAATAATAATAATAGTAATAATAATAATAATAATAGTAATAATAATACTTTCTTTTCTTTTTTTACTTTTTCTTTTAGGAATGTCCCCTGTGGGGCTACAAGGAGAAGGATGCCTAGTCCCAATCCCCGTCCCTTTCTTCTCGCCTCTTACGATCCAAGTGGAAATACTTGGTGGCAGTATTCTTTTCCCCCATCACAGGAGGTGCTAAGATAAGAGGGAGGGTGGAGGGGTGTGGAGTGTATCCAGGGATGGAATGGGTGGGAATGATTTTATGCCCTTTCCTTTTTGGCTACCTCCCTTGTAAGGGGGAAAAAGCCTTGGTATATGTAATAATAATAAACAATAATAGTAATAATAATAAATAATAATAGTAATAATAAATAATAATAGTAATAATAATGTACAAGGGGTGAAGGTGGCAGTAGACTGGAAGTGAGCATTAAGGGAGAGAGACTGGAGGAAGTGGATAGTTTTAGATACTTGGGTGCAAATATGGCAGGAAAAGGTGGAGTGAAGGTGGAGGTAGAATGTACATTGAGAGAAGCAAGTAAATGCCTTGGTGGATTGAAGAGTGTAATGAGGAATAGACATTTGGGAATGGATGCTAAGGAGACTATATGAAGGAGTGATTGTGCCAACAGCACTGTATGGGGCAGAAACATGGAACATAAGAGGATGGGAGAAGGAGTTTGAATGTGTTTGAGATGAGGTGTCTGAGAAGTATGATGGGGGTTACTAGGCCAGATAGAGTGAGAAATGAGGAAGTGAGGAGGAGAAAAGGGGTGGAAAGGGAGTTGGGAGATAGGGTTGATGAAAGGGTATTAGGATGGTTTGGACACATGGAAAGAATGAGTGAAGAAAGACTAGTAAAAGAGGTATGGAAGGCAGATGTGGAGGGACTGAACATGAGGGGACATCCTAGGATGAGATGGATGGATGGGGTGAAGGGGGCTTTGGGGAAGAGGGGAATGTCTGTTGAGGAAGGACGGGAGAGGACAGGAGACAGGAGTGAATGGAGAATGGTTGTGTATGGATGATGATGTGATGCATGAGGTGGAATGGACGGGGGGATGGGGGATGAGGTAGTATGTGTGAGCAAAATTTGACGCAGCCCAAAGGGATTTCTCCCCGTCTTCTCCTTTCATGCATGGGGGGACTGAGAGGGGGGGGTCTCCGATTTAATGAAGCGGCCTTGCTGTGGATGTGCTGTGTCTTGTGACACTGTTTCTGACCCAGGGCAGTGGACAAGGTGCAGGGATGACCCGTCATCCAGGAGGTGCTAAGATAAGAGGGAGGGTGGAGGGGGTGTGGAGTGTATTTAGGGATGGAATGGGTGGGAATGATTTTATGCCTTTTCCTTTTTGGCTACCTCCCTTGTAAGGGGGAAAAAGCCTTGGTATATGTATGTAGTAATAATAATATTAGTACTAATAACATTAGTAATAATAAGAATAGTAATAATAATAATAGTAATAATAATAATAGTAATAATAATAATAGTGATAATAATAATAGTCATAATAACAATAGTAATAGTAATAATAGT
This sequence comes from Oratosquilla oratoria, assembly GCF_046742065.1. NCBI lineage: Eukaryota > Metazoa > Arthropoda > Malacostraca > Stomatopoda > Squillidae > Oratosquilla > Oratosquilla oratoria. The sequence goes on along the minus strand of NC_134787.1, from coordinate 70,283,016 downwards.
AATAATAATAATAGTAATAATAGTAGTAATAATAGCAATAGTAATAATAATAATAGTAATAATAGTAGTAATAATAGCAATAGTAATAATAATAAAACTAATAACTATAATAATATTACTAGCATTAATAACAATAACACCAATACTAATAATAAACTGACATAATTTGTGAATTAATAGTTTGTAGGTCTATAGAAAATCTTAAACTTTACTAGGGGGTCAATGAACTGAAAAGTTTGGGAACCCGTTTTGGACACATGGAAAGAATGAGTGAAGATAGATTAGTAAAAGAGGTATGAAATGCAGATGTGGAGGGAGTGAACATGAGGGGGCGACCTAGAATGAGATGGATGGATGGGGTGAAAGAGGCTCTGGGGAAGAGGGGAATGTCTGTTGAGGAAGGACAGGAGAGGACAGAAGACAGGGGTGAATGGAAAATGGTTGTATATGGATAATGTTGTGATGCATGAGGTGGATGGGGGGTGAGGGAGTATGTGTGAGAAAATTTGATGCAGCCCGAAGGGATTTCTCCCCATCTTCTCCTTTTCTACATGAGGGGACAGAGAGGGAGGTTGCCAATTTAATGAAGCGGCCTTGCTGTGGATGTGCTGTGTCTTGCGACAGTGCTTCTGACCCAGGGCAGTAGACAAGATGCAGTAGGTGCCAAGATAGGAGGGAGGGTAGAGGGTGGAGAGGAATAGAGTGTAATTAGGGATGGAATAGGTGAGAATGGTTTTTATGCCTTTGTTTTTTGGCTACCTCCCTTGTATGGGGGAAAAAGCCTTTGGTATATGTATGTACATAAAAATGAAAGAAAACAATAGTGAATTATGGAAAAACGAACCAGCAAAGAGATGTCTGGTCATAAGTAGGGTGGAATTGCCACTGGGGGTAATTCTCAACTGAGCATGTTTGAACAAAACTCCAAAATCATACCAAAGATTTGAGAACTATGCTTTTTCCGGTTTTGCAAGAGAACGTGGAATTTTGGACAGAGGGGTACAAATGGATAGAGAGCCTAGGTACAAATGTATTTTGAGAAAGAGGAAGATTAATGATTTGTTAGATGAAATAATTGAATTGAAAAATGAGCACAGAGCAATGTACAGAGAAATAGCTCAACTAAAAAAAAAACTAATGAAGAGACCAACAGGGAGCTTGATGAACTGAAAAAGGAACTGAATATGATCAGGGGAGAGAATGAATGAAAAATGAGGGTATAAACAAAAAAGAGGCCTTAAAAAAAAGGGGCTGAAGGAGTAAATACAGGCAGTGACTGACAAAGTGGAAGACATGATCAAGAGATAAAGAAACAATGGAAAGTGGGGGGGAAAAAAATCAAAGAAATAGTAGAGCAACAAGTGAAGGAAAATACCAAAGAAATGGTAATCAAAGTAATTAAGGAAAAAGGAAATTTGGTCAGGGACACAGTGGATAAAAAAATGTGCATTGTAGTTTATGGTATTAAAGAGGAACATGATGTACCTAGATATCTAAGAGAAAAAGAGGAGAAAGAGATTACTAAAACAATTCTGAAGAAGATTCATGAAGAGGGACAGGATATGGGTGAAGAAATCGAGAAATTGCACACCCCCATATGGGGTATTGGCAGCATGTTATTGTAGCAAAGTAGCATGCAGTTGATACTTTAGGGTCTATATGGGATGCCCCTATGGACCAGAGCCACACATCATTTTGTCTGTGTTAGAGGAGGACTCTGTGCACAGAGAAATGATGACACTTTTATTATACTGTGACTGTCCCTCCGTTATGCTGTCCCCCAACCCCTTATTGCTGTCCTGTACCATTTCCCTGAATATTCATTTCCTTTTTTTTGCATACCCTGTGGTGGATAGAATGCTGCCACCAAGAATTCCCACTTGAATCATAAGAGACAAGAAAAATGGGATGGGGATTAGGACTAGGCAGCCTTCTCCCTGTAGCCCCACAGGGGACATTCCTAAAAAAAAAAAGTAAAGGTATAAGAGAGTCTAGGAGTTTTCCAACCAGTACCCTAAGGTTTGGGTCTTTTAATGTGTGTGGATGTAGTACAGATGAGAGTAAAAGGGGAGAGATAGGCAGTATGTTTGTGAGAAGATGGATGTGTTGGCTTTGAGTGAAACTAAGTTAAAAGGGAGGGGTGAGTGTGAGTTTGGGAGTGTAGTTGGGAGGTTCTCAGGAGTGAAGAGAGGATGAGGGAGAGAAGGGGTGGCTATACTAGTAAGTGAAGAGATAGGTAAACATGTAGTGGAGTGGAAGGTTTCTTCAAGGTTAATGTGGATGAAGGTGAAACTGGGAAAGGAGGTGTGGGTGTTTGTAAGTGCATATGGTCCTGGTAGTGAGAAGAGTGTAGAAGAAAGGGAGGCTTTTTGGATAGACTTAAATGAGTGCATAGAGGGATTAGGGAGAAATTTCAATGTAGTAGTATTGGGAGACCTTAATGCTAGGCTAGGAAATGAACCAATAGATGAAGTGGTTGGGAAATGTGGAGTTCTAGGAATTGTAGTGGAGAGTTGATGGTGATGTGTCTAGAGAGTTGATAGCAAATTCAGTGTTTAGGAAAAAAGTCAAGCATAAGTAAACATAAAAGAGGGTGGTGGATGGAAAGGTGGTAGATAGAGCGTTAATGGACTATGTAGTGATAGATAGGAGCATAATTAGAATAGTTAAGCTTGTACATGTTCTAAGGGGAGAGAGTGGGAGAATATCAGATAATTTTTTGGTGGAAGGTAAGTTGAGAGTGGAGAATAGATGGAAAAAGATGAAAAGGACAAAAGGTAGGGAGGTGCTTAGAGTGAACAGCTTAAATGAGAAAGAAAAGGAGAAGGAGTATAAGAAGAAGCTGAGAGAGGATTGGAAGAAAGTGATGGATAGAGTAGAACTAGGAGTGGAGGAGTGGGGATGGTTCAAGGAGGGAGTCACAGGGTGTGCAAAGATGGTATGTGGAACAAGGAGGACAGGAGGAAATAGAAGAGTGGTGGGATGAGGAAGTAAAGAAAATTGTAAAAGAGAAGAAGAGAGAAGAAGCGAAATTTCACAGATTGGTTACAAAATAGGATGAGGGAATCATATGAGAGGTACAAAGAAAAGAGAATTAAAGCATAAGATAAAGGATGCAAAGAGGAGAGCAGATGTGAAATGGGGTAAGAGTATGACAGAAATTTTTTAAAGTAATGAAAAGATGTTTTGGAAAGAAATTAAAAGAGGAAGGGGAGGCGAATCAAGTAGAGAAGAAAAGGTAAAAGGTGCACATGGAGAGATGATAATGGAAGAGAAGGCAGTAAGAGGAAGATGGGCAGAGTATTTTAGGGAGTTGCTAAATGTGAAGGAGGATAGGGAGGGAAAGGTAGTTGCAGTGGGAAGTGCTAAGAGAATGACCATGGTGGGTAAGGAAAAGGGAGGAGAAATAAGGAAGGATGAAGGCAGTTGTTAAGATGATGATAGCAGGTAAGGCACCTGGTCTGGATGGATGTCAAGAAGAATGTCTGAAAAAAGGAGGTACAGTGATGGTGGACAGGCTGGTGAGGTTATTTAATGTTTGTTTCAGAGAGGGTAGAGTGCCAGAGGACTGGAGGAATGCCTGTCTGGTTCCACTTTACAGGGGAAAAGAGAACAAGTAAGAGTGTGGTGGTTTCAGGGGAATTAGCTTGTTGAGTGTGGTTGGGAAGACTTATGGGAGGGTCTTGATTGAGAGGATTAGGAGAGGAACAGAGGAAGTAATCAGTGAGGAACAATGTGGGTTTAGGACAGGTAGAGGTTGCATAGATCGGATTTTTGTGGTGAGACAGATACATAAGAAAGCTATAAGAAAAGGTAAGGATGTTTTTTGGGCTTTTATGGATTTGGAAAGGGCTTATGACGGGGTAGACAGGAAGGCACTGTGGGAGGTATTGCAGATGTACAGGATTGAAGGAAAGCTTTTAGCTGTCAAGAGTTTTTACAAGAGTAGTAGAGCGTGTGTCAGGATTAGAAATGGAGCGAGTGAATGGTTTGAGGTAAAGGTGGGACTTCATCAAGGATGTGTTATGTCACCCTGGCTGTTCAATTTAAACATGGATGGGGTGGTACAAAAGGTAAATGCGGGGGTGGTGGGTCAGGGATTGGAGATGGTTAAAGAAAATGGAGAAAAGTGGGAGGTGAGCCAGCTGTTGTCTGCAGACAACACTGCGCTTGTAGCAGGATCAGAGGAGGGATTGAGGAAATTAGTGACAGAGTTTGGGAAAGTGTGTGAAAGATGGAAGCTGAAGTAAATGTGGTTAAAAGTGAGATGATAAGATGTACAAGGGGTGAAAGTGGCAGCAGACGGGAAGTGAGTATTAAGGGAAAGAGACTGGAGGAAGTGGGTAGTTTAAGATACTTGGGTGCAAATGTGGCAGGAAAGGGTGGAGTGGAGGTAGAATGTAGATTGAGAGAAGCAAGTAAATGCCTTGGTGGATTAAAAAGTGTAATGAGAAATAGACATTTGGGAATGGATGCTAAGAGATTGTATGGAGTGATTGTGCCAACAGCACTGTATGGGGCAGAAACATGGAACATAAGAGATGAAGAGAGAAGGAGTTTGAATGTGTTTGAGATGAAGTGTCTGAGAAGTATGATAGGGGTTACTAGGATGGATGGAGTGAGAAATGAGGAGGTGAGGAGGCAAACAGGGGTGGAAAGGGAGTTAGGAGATAGGGTGGAAAGGGAGTTAGGAGATAGGGTGGAAAGGGAGTTGGGAGACAGGGTGGATGAAGGAGTATTGGGATGCTTTAGACACATGGAAAGAATGAGTGAAGAAAGACTGGTAAGGGAGATGTGGAGGGCAGATGTGGAAGGAGTGAACATGAGGGGGCGACCTAAGATGGGATAGATGGATGGGGTGCGGAGGGCTTTCGGGAAAGGGGGAATGTCTGTTGAGGAAGGATGGGAGAGGACAGAAGACAGGGGTGAATGGAGAATGGTGGTATATAGAGCATGTTGTGATGCATGAAATGGAATTTTTGTGGGAGATGGGGGGTGAGGGAGTATGTGTGAGTAAAATTTGATGCAGCCCGAAAGGATTTCTCCCTGTCTTCTCCTTTTCTGCATGAGGGGATGGACAGGGGGAGGAGTCACCAATTTAATGAAGCAGCCTTGCTGTGGATGTGCTGTGTCTTGCAACACTGCTTCTGAGCCAGGGCAGTGGACAAGATGCCGGGATGACCTGTCACCCAGGAGGTGCCAAGATAAGAGGGAGGGAAGAGGGTGGAGGGGAGTGGAGTGTGATAGGGATGGAATAGGTGGGAGTGGTTTTTATGCCTTTGTTTTTTGGCTACCTCCCTTATAAGGGGGAAAAAAGCCTTTGGTATACGTATGTATGTATGCATAGAATTGTAAAATACTCTAAAGAAAAACAATATAGACCATTAAAAATAAAACTTAGGTCTCAAATGACAAAAGTACTAACTAAAACAACAAAGCTAGCAAATAGTGTATGGATAAAAAAGAAATGAGCAATGAAGAAAAAGAGAAAGAAAAGGAATTTAGAAATGAAGCAAATGAAAAAAGTAAAAAGAGAATTATTGTTTTTGGAGAGTGCTGGACCTGAGGCTGAGAAAATGGTTTATTAAAAAGGAAACAAAATAGACAGAAAAGGATGTGAAAGGAAAAAATTAAAAATAGCTTATACCAACATATACGGCATGATTTCAGGACTGAATGAATTGACTATCAAGCATTAGAAAAACCAGACATAATGGGAATTGTAGATATGAAATTAAAAAGTCCTCTACCACCAAACACTGTGGGACAAGGTCTATACAAGCCTTGGATGAAAAATAGAAAGGAAAAACAGGGTGGAATATTATTTTTTACAAAGAAAGGCTTAAATGTGAACAAGCTAACAGAAGGAAAAAAACAATGTGGAATTGATTATGATGAAAGTTGAAAACAGTGACATGAAAAGTAAAAAATTTGTAATAATCTATGTACCCCCCAAAACACAGTCTTGGACAGAGAGTGATCATTCCAAACTGTTGGAAGATACAAAGAATGAACTAAAAGATTTACTAAAAGGAGGAAATATAGTAATTATGGGTGACTTTAACTCAAAAGAAATATGTTGGGAAGAAATGACAGTGAAGGGTGAAGAAGACCTCTGGGGAAACATACTACTGGATATGACCACTGAATACACAATGACTCAATGAATAAAGGAAAAAACAGATACAGAAACAATGAGGAACTGTTGAGACTAGACTGAATACTTATGTCAGAACCTGAAATTGTGGACAGAATTGATTACAAAACCCTAATTGGGAAGAGTGACCATGTAATATTAGAGTTCGAACTAAAAGATCAAATGGATTTGAGAAGAAATGAGAAACATAGAATAGGAAGACTAATGTACAACAAAACAGATTTTGAGACTCAGAAAATTCTTTCAATATGCAAACTGGGAAAACTTCTTAACCCCTTCCATACGGTGCCGCACACGTAGGCGTCATGGACTTAGATCTCGGTGGCAGCAGCCAATGCCAGCCGTACGACGTGTCGTAATAATACTCGCATCATAAAATATAGTCACCGCTTATATCGATCGTTCTCTCTTCACCCGTGAATTTTGATAACCATAGAAAATGCGATTACAAAAGAATTAGAAAGAATGTCATTATGGAGGGGCGACTACAATAAATATAATCAAGACGCCGATATGGCAGCCTCGCGAATACACTCGCTCCCCATGACGCCTACGTGTGCGGCACCGTATGGAAGGGGTTAAATGAAGAAACAAAGATGGAAGAGAAATGGAACATACTAAAGAAATTTACAATGAGGAAATAAACAAATATGTACTATAACAGAAACAAGAAAGTATTTACATAAAGTGCTGGTATAACAAAAAATGTAGTGAGGGTAAAGATAGAAGAGACAAAGCTTGGAAAAGATGGAAAAAATATAAAAAAACGAGTAAGTGGCAATCATATATCAAACTAAGAAATGATTATGTAAAAATACGCAGAGATGAAAAGAGAAAATATGAAAGGGACATAATAGAAAAATGTAAGGAACAACCTAAACTATTTTACAGCTATGTAAATGGTAAACTAAAAAACAAACAAGAAATAGTAAGACTGCACCAAGGGAATTACAAATATAGAGATGTAGAAATGGCTGAAATTATGAACAAACATTTCAAATTAGTATTTACAATTGAAAGTTCAAAAAACTGTGGAAATACAGAAAGATACCCCCAATGAAAGAAATAACTGTGACACAGAAGGAAATCAGAGACCAAATAAAAAACATTGATGTCAGAAAATCACATGGTCAGGATGGAATTGCAAATTGGATATTAAAAGAATGCATAGATGAGTTGATGGACAAAGTATACAAGATAATTAAATACTCACTCAAAGAAGGAAAGGTTCCACAGGACTGGAAAAATGCAAATATTGTACCAATATATAAAGGAGGGAACAAGGAAAATCCAAGTAATTACAAACCGGTCTCCCTTACAAGCACAATAGCAAAAATATGTGAAAAAGTTGTCAGAAGTAGATGGGGTAACATCTGGGAGAAAAAAATATACTGAATCCAAATCAATTTGGATTTAGACAAGGAAGATCATGTATCACAAACTTGATTTGCTTCTCCTCAAGACTAATAGAAATAATACAAAGAAGGGGATAGATGGGCAGACTGTGCTTTTCTAGATCTACAAAAAGCATTTGATAAAGTACCACACAAAAAAATTAACAAGAAAAATTGAATCAATAGGTGGTATTAAAGGAAAATTATTGGAATAGTTGGAAGACTTCTTGACTGGGAGAAAAATGAGGGGAGTAATTAGAGACAAATACTCGACCTAGGAAGAAATGATAAATGGTGTCCCATGAGGTTTGGTATTGGCTCCAATCACGTTTGCCATATATATAAATGACATGGATGAAGGCGTGGAATGTTATATGAACTTCTTCACAGACGATGCAAAAATACTAAAGAAAGTACAGAGGAAGATTATGAATCACTACAGACAAACCTGGAAATGGAGTCAAAAGTGGGAAGTGAACTTTAACATCAAGAAATGTAGTACAATAGAGTTTGGAAAAAGTAAAAATAGAATATCGAGGAATTGTAAAATTGGTGAAGTCAAAAAAGTGATCTCGGAAAGGAACCTAGGAGTAATTATCAGCAAAGACATGTCATCAGACATGCATATCAACAAAATAGAGTAACATTCAACCTACTAAGGTCAATGAAAGTGGTCTTTGACTATTTGAATGAGGAAATGATCAAGAAAATATTAGTTACACTGATAAGACCAGAATTGGAGTATGCTCCAACACTATGGACACCCAGTACTAAAAAGAATATAAAGAAATTAGAAAGAATACAAAGAGCAATGACAAAGATGGCACTAACACTCCAAATTGACATATGAACCAAGATTGTCCAAATTGGAAATAACAACTCTGGAACAAAGAAGAGAAAGAGATCTATTGACTATTTATAGAATCATGAAAGGAATGGAAGTCCTAGACAGAGATGATTTATTAAAGTGGGACATTAAAAAAAAAAGGATAATTATAGAAGAGATCTGAAAAAGAATAGCTTCCCACACAGAGTGGTGGATACCTGGAATAAATAAGATAAAGCAACAGTGTATGCAAATACTATTCAAGAATTTAAGAACAAACTTGATGCTGAAAGATACAAAGACGGATCACTACGAGCATAGCTCCCTTCCCATATAATACAACTAGGTAGGTAAATACACAACCATTCTTGATTCACCCCTATCTTCTGTCTTCTCCCTTCCTTCCTCAACAGACATTCCCATCTTTCCCAATGTCCCTTTTACCCTAACCATCCATCTCCTCCTTGGTCACCCCCTCATGTTCACTCCCTCCACCTCTGCCTTCCACACATCTTTTATTAAATTTTCTTCACTCCTTCTTTCTATGTGTCCAAACTATCCTCTTTCATCAACCCTATCTCCCCACTCCCTTTCGATTCTCTCTCTCCTCCTCGTTTCTCACTTTATCCAGCCTAGTAACTCCTACCATACTTCTCAGGCATTTCATCTCAAACACATTTAAACTCTTCCTCTCTTATGTTCCATGTTTCTGTCCCATACAGTGCTGTCGGCACAATCACCCTTTCATACAATCTCCTCTTAGCATCCATTCCTAAATGTTTATTTCTCATTACACTTTTTAATCCCCCAAAGGCTGAAACTTATCAATATTCTTTCCTATAAGATTAGTCCTTATGATAAATTCACATATTGTTCCAACTTGAGCTATATCTCCTAATTCTCCAATTATCATACTTAGATTTTAAGGGGGCCAGTCCTGAAATATTTCAGCGAAATACCAAAAAATAAAGGAGTTATGGCTATTTTTCTGCCCCCCACCCCCACTTTCTAGTACACTTTCGCTGCACAAATGTTCGATTAAGTTATTTCATCGCAATAAAAATGGCACAAATGCATTGTATTTTGTTATTTACTAATATAGACTACTTGGAAACACATCCTAGTCTGCGATCTGTTCACTCGGTACGTAAGTTGAGCGAATCATTGTGGAGAGAAATCGAATTCTCGTTCCTTGGAGATAGATAGATATATAGAACTTTTATTTACTTTTATTTGAAGCTATAATCATTTCAAGAATGCCTAAACATTCGAAGAAGAAGCGTGTGTTTCATGAAAGCTAAGAAACTGAATAAAATCATTGAGATACTGGTGACGACTCATAGCAGTGACCTTGAATAGTGCTGCTGCTGCGCCAGCCCGAGACGCGCGAAGCGGGACATGTGTTAACCCTTCCTCCGCCCCCCTTATCCTCGTTTCTCACATGACGCCACCGCAACCATCGAGCATACGTTTCATACATCACAAGACTACAAATGACGCTCCGTGTGCTTTTTTTTCATCACAAGAGCGACTGTCATTGATCATAACTTTGGAAGGACACATAATCTTCTTTCTCACTTGGTTAGAGTCAATTCCATCATTACAAAAGCACTTGAACAAGACAAAAACGTTGATTCATTGCCAAATAAAGTCTATCTATCTCTATCTAACTATCTTTCAGCTCCGATTTCAAGCCGGGGGTTTTTATTAAGCGAACCTGGAGACAATGAGAGACGTCACTTCCTGAAACCCTCGCCTTCTGACCTCCTGATACCTCGTAAAACGGGGGATCAGGTACCAGCTACACTTTATAATAACATGTGAATGACATAGAATTCATGAAGATTGGCGCAGAGAAAAAAATCGAAATGAAAAATACAAAAAAATGCAAGGAAATGTATTTTGAACTTCAAAGCTCAATATCTCAAAACTACCCTTTTCTCTACATTTTTTCTATCTCCTCCGTAACTACTTGGGCGATTTTAATGGGGTTTGGATCATTTGAAAGCTGAATAAATTTGCAAACTTTTTATTGTGGGGATTTTTTTTCATGATAGAAGTTGATATATTGCATTTTGAAAAAAAATATGACACGTTTCCAAAAGAAAATTCTTTCTCCTAAACTAAGAGGAAATTCCAAAAACGCCACAATGATTTTTTAGGTATTGCTATGGAGCATTTGTGGTATTTTATTCAGCATGCTCAGTCAATGGATAAGTGAGGAGATAACTTTTGTAATTGGTCAAAAACTGTTTTTTACTAATAACTTCATTGTTTTTCAACCAAATGATATGAAAATTGGTGGTGAACATCTCAGTATATGTATATATAACATATTAACAATTCGCGAACTTCCGATCATAATTGACGAAGTTCGTTTTCGAGCGCGACGGCCCCCTTAAATGAATGTGTGTATGTATTTACCTAGTTATATTATACAGGAAGGGGGCTATGCTCATCGTGACCCATTTTTGTATCTTTCAGCATCAAGTTTTTTCTTAAAATCTTGAATAGTGTTTGCACACACTGTTTCTTTGTCTAATTTGTTCCAGGTATCTATCACTCTGTGTGAGAAGCTATTTTTTTCAGATCTCTTCTGTAATTATCTTTTTTGAGTTTCTTTTCATGTCCTCTTGTTTTTCCATTGTCCCATTTCAATAAGTCATTCTTATCTAAGATTTCCATTCCCTTCATAATTCTATAGATAGGTCTCCTCTTTCCCTTCTTTGTTCCAGAGTTGGTAATTCTAATTTGAACAGTCTTTGTTCATACATCATTTTGGAAAGAGTTGGTGCCAGTTCTGTTGTTGCTCTTTGTATTCTTTCTAATTTTCTTATATTATTTTTGGTACTGAGTGTCCACAATGTTGTTGCGTACTCGAGTTTTGGTCTTTTTTATCATTTCCTCATCCAAATAGACAAATGCCACTTTTATTGACCTCAAGAAATTGTAGGTTTCTCCGACTGTTTTATTAAGATGTTTGTCAGGTGCCATGTCTTTACTGATCATCACTCCAAGGTCTTTTTCTGAGTTTACTTTTTTGACCTCTTCTTCACCAATCTTATAATCTCTCAATATTCTGTTTTTACTTTTTCCAAATTCCATTATACTACATTTCTTGATATTGAATTTCACTTCCTACTTTTGAGTCCATTTCCAAATCTTGTCCAAGTCTTGTTGTAATGAGTTGCACTCCTCCTCCGTTCTATCTTTAGTATTTTTGCGTAGTCTGCAAAGAAATTCATATAACACTCTACTCCTTCATCCATGTCATTTATATATATGGCAAACATGATCGGGGCCAGTACTGATCCCTGTGAGACAACACTTATCATTTCTTCCCAATTTGAGAATTTATCTCTAATTACTACTCTCATTTTCCTCCCAGTCAGGAAGTCTTTCATCTATTCCAATAATTTTCTTCTGATACCACCTATTGACTATTTTCCTTATTAGTTTCTTGTGTGGTACCTTATCAAATGCCTTTTGCAGGTCCAGAAAGTCACAGTCTGCCCAACCATCTCTCTCTTGTATTATATCTATTAATCTCGAGTAGAAACAGATCAAGTTTGTTGTTTATGATCTTCCTTGTCTGAATCCAAATTGATTTGGATTCAGTATAGTTTTTTCTTCCAAATGTTTAACCCATCTATTTTTGATGACTTTTTCAGAAATTTGCTACTGTGCTTGTCAGGGAGACCAGTCTGTAATTTGATGGATCTTCCTTGTTTCCTCCCTTATAAATCGGTACAATGTTTGCATTCTTCCAGTCCTGTGGAACCTTTCCTTCTAAAAGTGAAAATTTAATTATATTGTATATTTTATCTGTTAATTCCTCCATGCATTCTTTCAGTATCCAATTTGAAATTATGTCTAGACCATGTGATTTTCCGACGTCAAGGGTTTTGATTTGGTCGCTGATTTTCTTCTGTGTTACAATTATTTCTTTCATTGAGGGGGATATCTCTCTCTATTTCCTCACAGTTAGGTGAGTTTTCTATTGTGAATACTGATTTGAAGTGGTTGTTCATAATTTCAGCCATTTCCAGTTCTTCTGTATATTCGTATTTACCTTGGCGCAGCTTTTCTATTTCTTGTTTATTCTTCAGTTTGCCATTTACATACCTGTAAAATAGTTTGGGTTCTTCCTTGCATTTTTTTTTCGTAGTTTCTCTTTTCATCTCTGCATATTTTCATATAATCATTTCTTAGCCATTTGCTTGTTTTCTTGTCTTTTTTCCATTTCTTCCAAGCTTTGTCTCTTTCATCCTTACCCTCACTACATTTTTTGTTGTACCAACTTTTTATGTATGCTCTTTCCTTTTTTTGTTGTGGTACGTATTTATTCATTCCCTCATTATTAATTTATTTTTTCTGTATATTCCATTTCTCTTCCATCCCTGTTTCTTCATTTAGGAATTTTTCCCAGTTCACGTTGTGAAAGAATTTTTTTGTGTTTCTCAATATTTGTTTTGTTGTACATTAGTCTTCCTATTCTATGTTTTTCATTTCTACTTTGATCCATTTGCTCTTTCAACTCAAATTCTATTAGTACATGTTCATTCTTTCCTATTGGAGTTTTGTAATCAATCAATTTTGTCGACAATTTCAGGCTCTGTCATCAGTATTAAATCCAGCCTTGATGGTTCTTCACTA
>NC_134787.1:70065807-70269483 GCF_046742065.1 Oratosquilla oratoria | reverse complement strand
GTCACCACTTATATCGATCGTTCTCTCTTTCACCTGTGAATTTTGATAACCATAGAAAATGTGAAGACAGTTTAGAGAGTATGTCATTATGCAGGGGCAACTACAATAAATATAATCAAGACGCCGATATGGCAGCCTTGTGTATCCACTTGCTCCTCATGCCGCCTATGTATGCAGCACCGTATGGAAGGGGTTAAGGAAGAGATACTGAAGGAAGTGGATAGTTTTAAATACTTGGGTGTAAATGTGGTAAGAAAGGGAATGGAGGTGGAGGTAGAATGTAGATTGAAAGAAGTGAGTAAATGCCTTGGTGGATTAAAAAGTGTAATGAGAAGTAGACATTTGGGAATGGATGCTAAGAGGAGATTGTATGAAGGAGTGATTGTGCCGACAGCACTGTACGGGGCAGAAACATGGAACATAAGAGAGGAGGAGTTTGAATGTGTTTGAGATGAGGTGTCTGAGAAGTATGAAGGGGGTTACTAGGCTGGATAGAGTGAGAAATGAGGAGGTGAGGAGGAGAACGAGGGTGGTAAGAGATTTGGGAGATAGGGTGGATGAAAGAGTATTGGGATGGTTTGGACACATGGAAAGAATGAGTGAAGAACGATTAGTAACAGAGGTATGGAGGCAGATGTGGAGGGAGTGAACATGAGGGGGCGACCTAGGATGAGATGGATGGATGGGGTGAAAGGGGCTTTGGGGAAGAGGGAAATGTCTGTTGAGGAAGGATGGGAGAGGACAGAAGACAGGGGTGAATGGAAAATGGTTGTATATGGATGATTATGAGATGCATGAGCTGGAATGGGGGGTGAGGTAGTATGTGTCAGAAAAATTTGATGCAGCCCGAAGGGATTTCTCCCCGTCTTCTCCTTTTCTGCATGAAGGGACAGAGAGGGGGGGTCGCCAATTTAATGAAGTGGCCTTGCTGTGGATGTGCTGTGTCTTGCAACACTGGTTCTGACCCAGGGCAGTGGACAAGATGCAGGGAGGACCCGTCATCCAGGAGGTGCCAAGATAAGAGGGAGGGTGGAGGGGAATGGAGTGTATTGGGGAGGGAATGGGTGGGAATAGTTTTTATGCCTTTGTTTTTTGGCTGCAAGGGTGGTGGGTCAGGGGATGGAGATGGTTAAAGAAAATGGAGAAAAGTGGGAAATAAGCTAATTGTTGTTTGCTGACGACACTGCACTTGTAGCAAGATCAGAGGAGGGATTGAGGAAGTTAGTGACAGAGTTTGAGAAGGTGTGCGAAAGAAGGAGGCTGAAGATAAATGTGGGCAAAAGTAAGGTGATGAGAGATGTACAAGGGGAGAGAGTGACAGCAGGCTGGAAGTGAGCATTAAGGGAGAGATACTGGAGGAAATGGATAGTTTTAGATACTTGGGTGCGAATGTGGCAGAAAAGGGAGTGGGAGTGGAGGTAGAATGTAGATTGAGAGAAGCAAGTAAATGCCTTGGTGGATTAAAAAGTGTAATGAGATATAGACATCTGGGAATGGATGCTAAGAAGTTATATGAAGGAGTGATTGTGCCAAGAGCACTGTACTGGGCAGAAACATTGAACATAAGAGAGGAATAGAGGAGTTTGAATGTGTTTGAGGTGAAATGTCTGAGAAGTATGATAGGGGTTACTAGGCTAGATTGAGTGAGAAATGAGGAGGAGAATGGGGGTAGAAAGGGAGTTGGGAGATAGGGTTGATGAAAGAGTATTGGAATGGTTTGGACACATGGAAAGAATGAGTGAAGAAAGATTAGTAAGAGAGGTGTGGAAGGCAGAGGTGGAAGGAGTGAATATGAGGGGACGTCCTAGGATGAGATGGATGGATGGGGTAAAAGGGGCATTACAAAAAAGAGGAATGTCTCTTGAGGAAGGACGGGAGAGGACAGAAGATAGGGGTGAATGGAGAAGGGTTGTGTATGGATGATGGGGAGTGGGTGGGGGATGGGTGGTGAGGAAGTATGTATTAGAAATAATTTGACGCAGCCCAATGGGATTTCTCCCTGTCTTCTCCTTTTCTGCATGAGGGGACGGAGAGGGGAGGTTGCCGAATTAATGAAGCAGCCTTGCTGTGGATATGTTGTGTCTTGCGACTCTGCTTCTGACCCAGGGCAGTGGACAGGATGCAGGGATGACCTGTCATCCAGGAGGTGCCAAGATGAGAGGGAGTGAGGGGAGTGGAATATGTAGGGGATGAAATGGGTGGGAGTGGTTTCTATGCCTTTTTCTTTTTGGCTACCCCCTGTGTAAGGGGGAAAAGGCCTTTGATATATGAATGTTTTTAGGCTACCTCCCTTGTAAGGGGGGAAAAGCCTTTGGTATATGGTTGGTCTTTGCGTTTATCTATTATATCTTTTTTCATAGTTTCTTTTTCCTCTCTGCATATATCTACATATTCATTTCTCAGTGTGATGTATGTTTGCCATTTAGTCATTTTGGTAAGGCAGATATATGAGAAAGCTTTAGGAAAAAGTAAGGATTTTTTGGGGCCTTTATGGATTTGGAAAAGGCTAATGACAGGGAAGACAGGAAGGCACTGTTGAAGGTATTGGAGATATATGAGATAGGAGGAAAGCTGTTAACCACTTCAATACGGGACTTAAATCTCGCGGGCAGCAGCCAATGCCAGACGTATGACGTAACGAAATAATATTCGCATCATAAAATATAGTCGCCGCTTATATCGATCGTTCTCTCTTTCACCCGCGAATTTTGAAAACCACAGAGAATGGGATTAAGGGCGCATTTGGGAGAATGTAAAAACACAGGGGCGACTACAATAAATATAATCAAGACGCCGATATGGCAGCGTCGCGAATCCATTTGCTCCTCATGACGCCTACGTGTGCGGCACCGTATGGAAGGGGTTAAGAGCAGTCAAGAGTTGTCATGAGAGTAGTAGAGGCTGTGTTAGAATCAGAAATAGAGAGAGTGATTGGTTTTAGGTAAAGGTGGGACTGCCAGGTATGTGTTGTCACCTTGGCTGTTCAATTTATACATGGATGGGATGCAAGGGCAATGGTTCGGGGATTGGAGATGGTTAAAAAAAATGGAGAAAAGTGGGAGGTAATCCAATTGTTATTTGGTGATGATACTGCACTAGTAGCAGGATCAGAGGGGGGATTAACCTCTTCACTCCAGGGCACATCGCACATCTGGCAGCATTAGCTGCCCGACGTGCGATGTTGCGTCATAATAATCGTATTATAAAAAATAAAGTCAGTGCTCAATCGTTCGTTCTCTTTCACCTGTGAATTTTGATAACCATAGAAAATATGATGAAGTCAGTTTAGAGAAAATGGAGGTTACGTAGGTACGACTACAATAAATATAATCAAGACGCCGACGTCGGCATCATTGCATACCCACTTGCTCCTCATGACGCCTATGTAGGCGTCACCGTATGGAAGTGGTTAAGGAAGTTGGTGATGGAGTTTGGGAAGATGTGCTAGAGGAGAAAGTTGAAGGTAAATTTGAGTAAAAGGTGACAAGAGGAAGGATGGGAGAAGACAGAAGACAGGTGAATGGAGAATGGTTGTGTATGGATGATGCTGTGATGCATGAAAGGGAGGTGGGGGATGGGAGGGTGAGGGAGTATTTGTGAATAATAATTTGATACAGCCTGATAGGATTTCTCCATATTTTTGCATGAGGGGGAGGAGGGGGGGGTCACTGATTAAATGAAGCCTTGCTGTGTCTTGCTACACTGGTTCTGTCTGAACCAGGGCAGGGATGACCTGTCATGTAGGAGGATCCAAGATAGAGGGAGGGAGGGGGGGTGAATGGGAGTGTGTGTGGATGGAATGGGTAGGACTGGATTTTATGCCTTTGTATTTTGGTTACCTCACTTGTAGGGGGAAAAAAGCCTTTAGTGTATGTATGAAAGAGAATGAGTAATGCAGCAGTGACTTTATATTTTATAACGTGAGTATTGTGATGCATAAATCATTGTACCTCAGGCATCTGATGATGCATGCGAAAATATGACTTGTATTGAAGAGTTTAACCTCTTCCACATGACGATGCCAACGTAGGCATTGTGAAGTGCAAGTGGGGAAACAAGGATGCCGGCATCAGTGTCTTGATTATAGTTATTTTATAGTTGTAGCTGAAAGACCCCCATATTCTGTGAATTTGCTTGTGATCATGTTTTCTGTAGTTATTAATATATTCAGAGTGAAAGAGAATGAATAATAAAGTTAAACTCTGATTTTATATTTTATACCACGAGTATTGTGATGCATCACTGAATCATTGTACATCAGGCATCTGATGCTGCATGTGAGAATTTGACTTGTATTGAAGAAGTTAAGACTCTCCCATATACCCAATTACACTTAACATTGATACCTCTAAAATTGCTACATTCATATTTTTCTCCTATTCCTTTGTAAACTGAAGCCAAAGATGCACACCTTGTCCTCTGGCACATTCCCCTCCCTTGTGGACACATTAAACAACTTGGGGGACTATTGTGCATAATTTTTGTCCCTGAAACTTAATTGATTTGGGCTACTTTGCACTGTTTGTTTTCATTCCTATGCATATCTCTGACCTTTTTGGCAGAGCAATTGAAGAGATATCAATTATCATAAAGAAGCCTAGCAAGAAATACAGGAAAAAACTAAAACCCAAACTACACACTGGAAATGATAAATAAACAAACATTTGACATGGAATCACTCACAAGTATGCCATATACTCTTTCTTCCTATGATTAGCTTACTTGGCACAATTTTAGATGGCAACATACCTTGATGCTATTTTTCAAATGCTGTAATGATTCTTGAAGGTGAAGACCTCGAGGTGTAGTTGTAACAATGGTGTATTCTGTGATATGCCCACATCCAATCCAACCTCTCACATGTCCTCTCCAGCTGACATTGCTGAGACACACCAGAGCACCAATTTGAACTGTATCCATCACACCACAACCCTTGAGATGAAACAGAAAATATAATTACAAGTCCTACATTTTATTTACATGCAAGCTCTATTAGCACTGGACATGTACAATACCATAGTTTGGAAATTTTATTCAAGTGAAAGAAGGTCTACTAAATTCTGACTTTTCATTCTGGGATCTGCTCCCTGAGTGAACATGATTGTTTAAACATTTACTTGCAACAAAATCCCCATAGCATTGTACTGACAAGGTTAGCAGCATAGACAACATTAACTTACCTTTAAACCTCCCCAAAACTTGACACCAAAGATGTTAAACTGATGGTCCACAAGATAAACAAGTTGTCCACTCAAATCTTCTTTGCCAAATTGCAGTACTACACCTACTACATCTATTTCTCCATGTGGGGGCTGCAACTCTGCTGTTATGGTACGGCAGAGAGGAGTTGTGCTACGAGGTAAGCCAGAATCATAGTTGATGTCTTCCAGCAATATCTTGCTCAGTGCAAGACTGCACACCTCCCAGCGTGTCTGACGAGTTGTGTTTAGTTGCAAGAGTCCATGTCTACATTTGTAGAGAAAGAAAATTGCCCAGTAAATACAAACCTTACAGCACATGGAACCCCTACCCCTACAAATTACATAAAATTTCCTACAATGTCAGATAGCTAAACATGGAAGGAGAGGGAAAAAAAAAAAAAAAAAAAAAATCCTTTTTCACCCTTTGTTTTAACTAGGACAAAAATGTATTACATTACTTGCCTAGAAAGTACGACCAGCTCATCCATGAAACAGATCATCAATATTTAACCTCCAAATTTTGTCCCTCATGAACATTTTTGCTTGTTCAACAGCCTGACCATGAGCCATTATAGCTTCATTTACCTTTACCATAATCTACCACTTAGTCTCACTTCTAGTACCTCAGAATCATAAATCCTTCAAGGATATCTACCTTCATCTATTCTTACATTTTCTTATCTCTATACTTCAAATGCATAGGCAAACTGAAATATGTATTTTTACCTAGTTGTATTATACGGGAAGGGAGCTATGCTCATAATGACCCGTCTTTATATCTCATAAGTTTGTTCTTAAATTCTTGAATAGTATTTGCACACACAACTGCCTCATCTAATTTATTCCAGATATCCACCACTCTGTGTGGGAAGCTATTCTTTTTCAGATCTCTTCTATAACTATTGTTAAGTTTCTTTTCATGTCCTCTTGTTTTTCTCTTGTCCCACTTTAAAAATCATATCTATCAAGGTCTTCCATTCCTTTCATAATTCTATAAATAGTCAGTAGGTCTCCTCTTTCTCTCCTTTGTTCCAGGGTGGGTAGTTCCAATTTAGACAATCTTTTTGTATGTCAATTTGGAGAGTGTTGGTGCCATCTTTGTCATTGCTCTTTGTATCATTTCTAATTTCTTTATATTCTTTTTAGTACTGGGTGTCCATAGTGTTGCAGCATACTCCAATCTTGGTTTTATCAGTGTAACTAATATTTTACCATTTCCTCATCCAAACAGTCAAAAGCCACTTTCATCGGCCTTAGTAAATTGAAGGTTTCTCTGACTATTTTGTTGATATGCTTGTCTGGTGACATGTCTTTGCTGATAATTACTTCTGGGTCCCTTTCTGAGCTTACTCTTTTGACTTGTGCACCAATTTTGTATTTCCTCAATATTCTATTTTTCCTTTTCCAAACTCCATTATACTACATTTCTTAATGTTAAAGTTCACTTCCCACTTTTGACTCCATTTCCAGACTTTAAGTCTTTCTGTAGTGAATCACAATCTACCTCTGTACTTACTTTCTTTAGTATTTTTTATCATCTGCAAAGAAGCTCATATCACATTCCACATCTTCATCCATGTCATTTATATATACGGCAAACATGATTGGAGCCAATACTGAACCTTGGGGGACACCACTTATCATTACTTCCCAGGTCGAATATTTGTCTCTAGATACTATCCTAATTTTTCTCTCGTTCAAGAAATCTTCTATCCATTCCAATAGTTTTCCTTTAATAATACCTATTGATTCCATTTCTCTTAATAGCTTTTTGTGTGGTACCTTATCAAATGCTTTTTGTAGATCTAGGAGAGCACAATCCACCCATCCATCCCTTTCTTGTATTGTTTCTATTAATCTCAAATAGAAGCAAATCAAGTTTGTTGCACATCTTCCTTGTCTAATTCCAAATTGTGTTGGATTCAGTATATATTTTTTTCTTCCAGAGTATTTAACTCATCTACTTTTGATAACTTTTTCACATACTTTTGCTATTATATTTAAAAGGGACATTGGTCTATAGTTAGTTGGATTTTCTTTGTCCCCTCCTTTATATATTGGTACAATATTTGCATTTTTCCAGTCCTGAGGTACCTTTCCTTCTTTGAGTGAGTAATCAATTATCTTGTATATTTTGTCTGTCAGCTCATCTAAGCATTCTTTTAATATCCAATTTGCAATTCCATTCGGACCGTGTGATTTTGACATCATGTTTTTTTATTTGGTCTCTAATTTCCTTTGTCATAGTTATTTCTTTCATTGGGGGTATCTTTCTGTATTTCCTCCCAGTTTTGTGTACTTTCAATTGTGAATACAGATTTAAAATGTTTGTTCATAATTTCAGCCAATTCTACATCTATATTTCATTATTCTCTTGGCACAGTTTTACTATTTCTTGTTTGTCTTTTAGTTTACCTTTCACATATCTGTAAAATAGTTTAAGTTGTTCCTTGCATTTTTTATGCCCTTTTTATAGTTTCTCTTTTCATCTCTGCATATTTCTACATATTCATTTCTTAGTTTGATATATGTTTGCCACTTTCCCCAGCTTTGTCTCTTCTATCCTTAGCCTCACTACATTTTTTTGTTGTACCAGCACTTAATGTACACCCTTTGTTGCTTCTGTTTTGGTATGCATTTGTTTATTCCCTCATTGTAAATTTCTTTAATATGTCCCATTTCTCTTCCATCTTTGTTTCTTCATTTAAGAAGTTTTCCCAATTTGCATTTTGAAAGAATTTTCAGTTTCTCAAAATCAGTTTTGTTGTACATTAGTCTTCCTTTTCTGTTTCTCAATTCTTCTCAAATCAATTTGTTCTTTTAATTTGAACTCTATTAGTAAATGCACTCTTTTCAATTGCTGTTTTGTATTCTGTTCTGTCTACAATTTCAGGCTCTGATGTATTAAATCTAGTCTCAACAGTTCCTCATTGTTTCTATATCTGATATGTTCCTTTACCCATTGAGTCATTGTGCATTCAATGATCATATCCAGTAGTATGTTTCCCCAGAGGTCTTCTCCACCTTTCACTGTCATTTCTTCCCAGCATATTTCTTTTGAGTTGAAGTCATCCATAATTACTACATTTCCTTTCAGTAAATCAGTGCATTCTTTGTGTCTTCCAACATTTTGGAATGATCACTCTCTGTCCAAGACTGTTTTAGGGGGGGTACATACATTACTACAAATTTTCTACTTTTCATATCACTATAACTTTAATCATAATCAATTCCACATTATTTTTTCCTTCTGTTATTTTCATCACATTTCAGCCTTTCTTAGTCAAAAACATGACTCCACCCTGTTTCCTTTCTATTTTTCATCTAATGGTTGTATAGACCTTGTCCCACAGTGTTTGGTAGTAGAGGACTTTTTAATTTCATCTCCACAATTCCCATTTTGTCTGGTTTTTCTAATGCCAGATAGTTGTTTTATTCGTTCAGTCCTAAAATCATGCCATCTATGTTGGCATATGCTATTTTTAATTTTTTCCTTTCCTTGTCCTTTTCTGTTTTATATATATATATATATATATATATATATATATATATATATGGATGATGTAGTGATGCATGAGGTGGAATGGGCAGGGGGATGGGGGGTGAGGTAGTATGAGTGAGCAAAATTTGACACAGCCCAAAAGGATTTCTCCCTATCTTCTCCTTTTATGCATAAGGGGACAGGGGGGGGGGGGGGTTGCCGATTTAATGAAGCTGCCTTGCTGTGGATGTGCTGTGTCTTGCGACACTGCTTCTGACGCAGGGCAGTGGACAAGGTGCAGGGATGACCCATCATCCAGGAGGAGCTAAGATAAGAGGGAGGGTGGAGGGGTGTGGAGTGTATTCTGGGATGGAATGGGTGGAAGTGATTTTATGCCTTTTTCTTTTTGGCTTCCTCCCTTGGTATATGTATGTATGTATGTGTGTGTGTATATATATATATATATATATATATATATATATATATATATATATATATAAACAATTTTCTCAACCTCAGGTCCAGCACTCTCCAAAAAACCCATTCTTTTCAGTCTGTTCTTTTTTAATCTTTTTCATTTGCTTCACACGTGCCTTTTCTTTCTTTTTCCTCATCGCCCATCTCTTTTCTTATCCATACATTTTTGTAATTTTCACTAAGATGAGAGGGAGGGTGGGAGGGGTGTGGAGTGTATTTAGGGATGAAATGGGTGGGAGTGTTTTTATGCCTTTCCCTTTTTGGCTACCTCCCTTGAAAGGGGGAAAAAGCCTTGGTATATGTATGTATGTATGTACTATTAGCTAGCTTTGTTTTTGATAGTACTTATTCTGCTATCATTTGAGACCTTAGTTTGATTTTTAGAGGCCTATATTGTTTTTAGAGTATTCTCCCATTCTATGTACTTCCTCAATTTCTTTGACCACACCATGCACATTAATAGACCCAAACCTTCGTGTACTGGTTGGAAAACTCCTAGACTCTCTTATGCCTTTACTTTTTTTTTTAGGAATGTCCCCTTTGGGGCTACAGGGAGGATGCCTAGTCCTATCCCCCTCCCATTTTTTTGTCGGCTTGTATGACTCAAGTAGGTAGACTTGATGGCAGTATTCTTTTCCCACTCTACAGGGTTAGGAAAAAAATATATATATTCAGAGAAACGGTACTAGACAGTAACAAGGGGTGGGGGGACAGCATAATGGAGTGTTGCAGTATAATAAAGTTTCATTATTTCTCTATGAACAGAGATTTCCTCTATCACAAAATGCTGTGTGGTTCTGGTCCATAGGGGTGCCCCATATAGACCCTAAGTGTCAGCTGGATGCTACTTAGCCACAATACCATGCAGCCAATACTCCAGATGGGGCAGCCTCTACTACTCTAATAAAAATTCTTGGCTGCTCAAACTTTCCTCCTATCCCATATATCTGCAATACCTCCCAGTGCCTTCCTGTCTACCTTGCCACAAGCCTTTTCCAGATTCCTAAAGGCCCCAAAAAACATCCTTACCTTTTCCTAAAGCTTTCTGATATGTCTGCTTACCACAAAAACCTGATCCATGCAACCCCTACCTCTCCTCAACCTACACTGTTCCTCTCCTAATCCTCTCAAGACCCTCCCATAAGCCTTCCCAACTACACTCAACAAACTGAGCCCTCTGAAACTACTACACTGACACTTGTCCCCTTTTCCCTTGTAAAGTGGAACTATACAGGTACTCCTTCAGTTCTCCGGCACTAACCTCTTTTAGACAAATATTAAACAACCTCACCAGCCAGTCCACCATCACTGTACCTCCCTTTTTTAGACTCCGCATGACACCCATCCAACCTCAGTGACATACCCATTCTCATCATTTTAATAACTGCTTTCACCTCATCTTTCCTTATTTCTCCTTCATTTTCTTTATTCATCATGGTCATTTTCTTTGCAGTTCCCGCTGCAATGACTTTTCCTTCCCTATTCTCCTTCACATTTAGCATCTCCTTAAATTACTTTGTCCATCATCCTTTTACTGCCATTTCTTCCATTATCATCTCTCCACCTGCACCTTTTACCTTTTTTTCACTTGATTTGCCTCCTCTTCCTCTCTTAATTTCCTTTCAAAACATGTTTTTACACTTTAAAATTTCCTGTCATACTCTTACACCATTTCACATCTGCTCTCCTCTTTGCCTCCTTTATCTTATACTATACTTCTCTTTTCTTTTCTTTGTACGTCTCATATGATTCCCTTCTATTTTGTAACCAATCTGTGAATGCTTGTTTCTTCTCTTCTACAACCTTCTTTGCTTCCTTATCCCACCACTCACTACCCTTCCTTCTATTTCCTCCCATCTTCCTTGTTCCACACACCATCTTTGCACACCTTTGTGACTCCCTCCTTGAACCATCCCCATTCCTCCACTCCTAGTTCTACTCTATCCTTCACTCCCTCCCACTCCTCTTGTACTCCTCCTTTTCTTTCTTATTTAAGCAGTTTATTCTAAATACCTCCCTACCTTCTGTCCTTTTCCTCTTTCTCCATCTATCCTCCACTCAACTTACCTTCCACCAAGAAATTATCTGGATATTCCCCCACTCTCTCCCCTTAGAACATGTATATCCAAAACTCTTCCTACTCTTCTCCTGGTTATCACTATGTAGTCCATTAACGCCCTATTTACCATCCTTCCATCTACCTCCCTCTCCCATGTGTACTTATGCTTGACTTCCTTCCTAAACATTGTATTTGCTATCATCAACTCTCTAGACACACCACCATAAACTCTCCACTACAATTTTTCCCAGAACTCCACACTTCTCAACCACTCTGTCTATTGGTTCATTTCCTACCCTAGCTTTAAGATCTCCTAATACCACTACATTTACATTTCTCCCTAAACCCTCTATGCATTCATTTAAATCTATCCAAAATCCCTTTCTTCTACACTCTTCTCACTATGAGGCCCATATGCACTTACAACAACCCATATCTCCTTTCCTAGTTTCACTTTCATCCATATTAACCTTGAAGAAACTTCCTTCTACTCCACCATACATTTACCTCTGTTCACTTACTAGTATAGCCACCCCTTCTCTCCCTCATCCTCTCTTAACTCCTGAGACCCTCCCAACTACACTCCCAAACTCACACTTGCACCTCCCTTTCAACTTAGTTTCACTCAATACTAACACATCCATCTTTCTTCTCACAAACATACTGCCTATCTCTTTCCTTTTACTATCAACTGTATCACAAATACGCACATTAAAAGACCCAAACCTTTGGGTTCTGGTAGGAAAACTCCTTCCAGACCCTCTTATGTATTTGCTCTTTTTAGGAATGTCCCCTTTGTGGCTACAGAGAGTAGTATGCCTAGTCCTATTCTGTCCTGTTTTTGTTGCTTATATGACCCTTAGTGGTAGTATTCTTCTCCCCCACCACAGGGTGCAGAAAAAAAAAATCAGAGAAGTGGTACAGGACAGTATTAAGAGTGAAGAGTAGGATGACAGCATAATGGAGGGTCAGTCGCAGTATAATAAATTATCACAATTTCTCTATGAATAGATTTCCTCTACCACAGACAAAATGATGTATAGCTCTGGTCCATTGGAGTGCCTCATATAGACCCAAAAGTGAGCAGCTAGTGAGCAGCTTTGAACCCCACAATAACATACAGCCAATACCTTATACATGGTGTAGACTGGTATTAATAAAGGGAATGATTAAATTACTGCTAGATAGTAGGAGGAAGCCTTGACAGTGACTGAATATACTGTCAGATAGTCAGTTACTACTTCATTCTTTGTATTGATTCCCTCATAGAAGGTGACCCCAGGGCCACCATGATAGGATGGTAAAGCAGCAGATAGTTCACAGAGTCTACACCCACCTTATTCAGTGATGATTAAGGTTACTGGCTATTCACCACAAACTGACTTGTCAAACAACACTCACAACTGGCAAACTACTATACATACATACATATACCAAGGGCTCTTTCCCCCCTTACCAGGGAGGTAGACAAAGTCAAAAGGCATAATTTCACTCCCACCCACCACCCCTCCCCCTCTCTTTTCTTGGCTCCTCATGGATGATAGGTCATCCCTGCATCTTGCCTCACCTTGGGTCACAAGCAATGCAGCAAGACACAGCACATCCACAGCAAGGCCACTTCATTTAATCAGTGACCCCCTCGCTCTGTCCTCTCAGGCAGAAACATTGAAGACAGGGAGAAATCCCTTCAGGCTGCATGAAAATATCATTCACACATAACCACTCCCCCCCCACCCACTCCCATTCATCATAGTATCATCAATACACAGCCATTATCCACTCACCTCTATCTACCTTCTCCCCTCCATCCTTAACAGACATCCCCCTCTTGCTCAATGCCACTTTCACCCCATCCATCTATCTCATCCTTGGTCACCTCATGTTTACTCCCTCCACCTCTGCCTTCACACTTCTTTTACTAATCTTTCTTCATTCATTCTTTCCATGTGTCCAAACCATCCCAAAACTCTTTCATCAACCCTATCTCCCATCTCCTTTTCCAACCCCGCTCTCCTCCTTCCCTCCTCGTTTCTCATTCCATCCAACCTTGTAACCCCTACCATACTTATCAGAAATTTCATCTCAAACACATTTAAACTCTTCCTATCTTATGTTCCATGTCTCTGACACACAGAGTGCTGTCGGCACAATCACTCTTTTATATAATCTCCTCTTATCATCCATTCCCAAATTTCTGTTTCTTATTACACTTTTTAATACCCTAAGGCACTTTCTTCTCTCAATCTACAATTTACCCCCACCACCACCCCTCCCTTTCCTGCCACATGTATCCCCAAGTACCTAAAGCTATCCACTCCCTCCAGACTCACATTCAAATTGCTACCATTCTCTCCTTTTGAACATCTCATCACCTTACTTTTACCCATATTTACCTTCAATTTTTTCCTCTCGCATACCTTCCCAAATTCCATCACTAACTCCCTTAACCTCTTCATTATGGGCCAAAATCTCGCGGGCAGCATTAGCTACCAGATGTACAATGTGTCGTAATAATACTCGCATCATAAAATATAGTCACCGCTTATATCGATCGTTCTCTCTTTCACCCGTGAATCTTGATAACCATAGAAAATGTGATGAAGACAGTTTAGAGAGTATGTCATTACGCAGGGGCAACTACAATAAATATAATCAAGACGCCGATATGGCAGCCTCGCATATCCACTTGCTCCTCATGCCGCATACGTATGCGGCACCATATGGAAGGGGTTAATCCCCCTCTGATCCTGCCACAAGTGCCATGTCATCAGCAAACAACAACTGGCTTACTTCCCACTTTTCTACATTTTCTTTAACTATCTTCAACCCCCTGCCCATTACCCTCGCATTTACCTGTTGCACCACCCCATCCATGTACATACTGAACAGCCATGGTGATATGACACATCCCTGGCACAGTCCCACCTATACCTCAAACCACTTTCTCCATTTCTAATTCTGACACAGGCTCTACTACTCTTGTAAAAACACTTGGCTGCCCTGAACAGTTTTCCTCTGATTCCAAATATTTGCAAAGCCTCCCAGTTCCTTCCTGTCCACCCTGTCATAAGTTTGTCACATATCTGTCCTACCACAAAAATATGATCCACATAACCCCTACCTTTCTTAAACATACACTGTTCCTCACCGATTAATCCCTCCATTCCTCTCCTACTCCTCTCAATCAAAAACCTCCCATAAGCCTTCCCAACTACACTCAACAAATTGATCCCTTTGAAACTACTACATTTACAAATTTGTCACCTTTTCTCTTATAAATCAGAACTATACAGGCACACCTCCAGTCCTCCGGCACTCTACCTCCCTTACACACACACTAAACAACCCCACCAGCCAGTCCACCATCACTGTATCTCCCTTCTTCAGACATTTAGCATAACACCCATTTAATAACTGCTTTCACCTCATCTTTTTTATTTCTCCTCCATTTTCCTCATCCATCACTCATTTTCTTAGAACCTCCCACTGCAACCACTGTTCCTTTCCTATCCTGTCCTCCTCCACATTTAACAACTCCCTAAAATACTCTGCCCATCTTCCTTTTTCTGCCACCTCTTCTGTTATCATCTATTTGCACCTTTTACCTCTTCTCTAATTTATTTGTCTCCTCTTCCTCTCTTAATCTCCTTCCAAAACATCTTTTTATTACTTTCAAAATTTTCTGGCATACTATGTCATACTGTCAAATTACTATACTGTAACATAATCCTGATACCAATCATGAATGTGTCCATGTTATACCTGTGCCCTGCTGCCATAAGATAGTATATGGAGAAGCATTTTCCTTCTGTCACAGTCTGCAGAAGGTCTTCAGTGGGTCTCCACACTGTCAACATGGCTACTTTGCAAGAACTGTCCATGGCCCTGATCTAAGAAAAGAAAAATGGTCTTACAATCTAATAGTACACCTCGACAGGGAAAAGCATAATTAGGCAAAAGAAACTAAGAAATAAGACCAATATAAAATAAACTCATTCTATTAACTTCAACTGTATTTCTTCCACTTTTTCACACAAGTCAAAAAAAAATTTCAGAAGATTAATGGGAGATCCCAATGACTATTGCCAGACACTGTGGGGCTTCAAGTTTCTTGTCAGTGAAATGTGAGGTGGAGTTAACTCTTAATGGAGAGAGACTAAAGGAAGTGGTGACTTATAAGTATTTCGGTTTATGTAGTAGGGAATGGAGGAGTAAGGGTGAAGGGTAGCAAGTAAATGACTTGGGGGGAATGAAAAGTGTAATATGAAATTGATATCTAGGGATGGATGCAAAGAGGAATCATGGTTGCCTGAAGTTACTGATGAATTTTGAGGTGAGGCTTCC
Organism: Oratosquilla oratoria; assembly: GCF_046742065.1. Lineage (NCBI taxonomy): Eukaryota > Metazoa > Arthropoda > Malacostraca > Stomatopoda > Squillidae > Oratosquilla > Oratosquilla oratoria. The sequence continues at coordinate 70,253,921 of NC_134787.1, read as the reverse complement.
ATTCTGTTATTTCTGAGCCATTATTCTAGTTTGTATAAGCAAGCTGGGTGTTTTGAACTACTATTATGTAGTTGTTATATTGGGTTATCATTAGATCATCCATGAAGGCAAGTGATTTAGTGATATGTTGAGGGTCTAGCTTTGGAATAACACTTGTGAGATGCACCAATGAGAGTATTGCTCTTTATGGGACTTCATTGTATTTTTATCCCAAAAACTTTACTATTTTGATTTATTCTACACTGCCTGCTTGCTAAGAAGTCTGTTAGCCATTTCTTGTTATTGTTGTTATGGGCATCTGTCTTTATGATGTTTTTTTGTAGCCAGTAAGTCCTGCTGTGGAAGTGTTGGATCTCACTGCACTGGCTCTGGCCTGAACAAATATGGTGTCTAGCAAGGGCGACCCTTCATCCATGAGGTGCTAAGAAAGGACGGGCAATGAATGGGTATTTGGGCAAATGTGGGAGGGGTGTAGGGTAGGTACATGCTTTGGCTTGGCCAGCCTCCTTATATGGGGGAAAAGGCTTTTGTGTTATATACATACATTCTATATATTCTATTCTATATACCAATAGGCTTCTTCCCCCTTATATGGGAAGTAGCCAGGGCTGCCCCTATCCATCCCACTCCCATCTTAGCTCCTTGGGGATGCAGGGTCATCCTTGTCCCATGCCCGGTGCCTGGGTCAATACCAATGCAGCAAGATATTATTACATTAGAATGTAATGTCAATGAAGGACATAATATCACAAAGGGATGTAATAATAGTGGAGGACAAAATATCATGGTAGGATATAAAGTCACTGGAGGACAGAATATCATTTTAGGAAGTGATGCCAGACAGAATGTCAATGAATGACAGGTGGCCAGTGCGGGGCACGGTGACAGAGGGGGCAAGATGTACATGACAGATTGGATGACTGTGAGGAACCAGATGACCATGATGGGGCAAATGTCCATGAGGCACTGAATGTCAGTAAAGGACCAAATGTCAATAAGGAGCAATGTGTCAATAAAAACAAAAGTATAACATAAGACATGATGTTGAAACTCAAAACGAGTCAAAAAGAAATAATCACGAGTTTCTTAAAACCATGTACTTTAATGCTCATAGTATTAGGAACAAATATCAAGAAATCCAGGGATATGTCATAAGCGAAAATCTCGATATGATAGGAATAACTGAGACATGGTTAAATGGTAAAGAGTTTGAAGCTAAATTTAATATTGCGGGATTTAAACACTTTCATCAGGATAGAAACCACAAAAAAGGCGGGAGTGTTCTGTTTTACATTAAAAGCAATGTCCTTACCTGTGTTTTAGAGAAAGTGAAACATGATGCATATGATAGCTTGTGGGTAGAATTAACCCAAACAAATGGACAACAAATGAATGTAGGTGTAATATATAGGCTAAAGACATTATCATTAACAAACAACAACTGTTGTTTCAAGAACTGTCTAGTTTCTGCAACCAGGACTTATTGATAATGGGTGATTTCAATTTTACTGACAATGATTGGATGACCCTTGAACATGGCCACATAGGTAATTCAATAAATTTTCTCAACGATCACTAGCCACGAAAGCATGATGAGTGATGTAGAAGTTGGTGAATCTATTGCAAATAGTGATCACAACTTAGATTCAAACTGCTAAAAAATTTTAGAATAGATACTTGTGTATCTAAAATACCCAATTTCAGTAAAGCTCAGTTCATAGGACTATGCACAAGAGCTTCAGCTTACAGACTGGGAGGCAAAATTAAGTGAAAGACCTGTAGATCAGATGTGGGAAATATTTCAAAATACACTAAGATGATTCATACTTACATCCCATTTAAGGATAGATGTCCCCCAAATCAGGTTCACCCAAAATGGCTTGACAAAGAAACTGAAAAAAAATTGCTAAAAAGAGACAGGCTTATAAGAAATACAAGTGCTCAGGGGCACCTAATGACTTTCAAAGTTATATATATATATATATATATATATATATATATATATATATATATATATATATATATATATATATATATATATATATATAAAAAGACAGAACAACATTAATATCACTGATACATCCAAAGAGAATCCCAAAGATTTCTATATTAGAGATAAAAATGTTATTAGGAATCACAATGGCCCACTATTATCTACTGACGGTCAACTTGAATATTCACATGAAGGAAAGTGGAATATATTAAACAACTATTTTAGCTCAGTATTTGCAAACCAATGAACGAATAGATGGAGTGATTGGGAAGTGTGGACTTCCAGGAAAAAATCATAGTGGAGAGTTGATGGTGATGTGTCTACAGAGTTGATGATAGCAAATACAGTGTTTAGGAAGAAAGTCAAGCATATGTTTACATGGGAGAGGGTGGTGGATAAAAGGGTGGTAGATAGAGCGTTAATAGATTAAATAGTGGTAACCAGGAGTATAGTAGGAAGAGTTAAGGATGTACATGTTCTAAGGGGAGAGAGTGGGGGAATATCAGATCATTTTTTGGTGGAAGGCAAGTTGAGAGTGGAGGATAGGTGGAGAAAGAGGAAAAGGGCAGAAGGTAGGGAGGTACTTAGAGTGAACTGCTTAAATAAGAAAGAAAAGGAGGAGTATAAGAAAAAGCTGAGAGAGGAGTGGGAGGGAGTGAAGGATAGAGTAGAACTATGAGTGGAGGAGGAATGGGAGGTTCAAAAGGGGAGTCATATGTTGTGCAAAGATGGCGTGTGGAACAAAGAGGATGGGAGGAAATACAAGGAAGGGTAGTGAGTGGTGAGATAATGAAGCAAAGAAGGTTGTAGAAAAGAAGTAGCAGGCTTTCATAGATTGGTTACAAATTAGGATGAGGGAATCATATGAGAGGTACAAAGAAAAGAGATGTTAAGCATAAGATAAAGGAGGCAAAGAGGAGAGCAGATGTGAAAAGTAAGAGTATGACAGAAATCTTTTAAAATAATGAAAAAAAAAAAAATTGGAAAGAAATTGAGAGAGGAAGAGGAGGCAAATCAAGTAGAGAAGAAAAGGTAAAAGGTGCAGATGGAGAGATGATAATGGAAGAGAGGGCAGTGAGAGGAAGGTGGGCAGAGTATTTTAGGTAATTACTAAATGTAAAAGGAGGATAGGGAGGGAAAGATAGTTGCAGTGGGAAGCACTAAGAAAATGACCGTGATGAGAGAGAAAAATGGAGGAGAAATAAGGAAAGATGAAGTGAAAGCAGCTGTTAAGATGATGAGAACAGGTAAAGCACCTGGGTTGGATGGATGCCATGAAGAATGTCTGAAAAAAGGAGGTACAGTGATGATGGACTAGATGATGAGGTTATTCAATGTTTGTTTAAAAGAGGGTAGAGTGCTGAAGGACTGAAGAAGTGCCTGTATATCTCCACTTTACAAGGGAAAAGGGGATAAGTGTGAGTGTAGTAGTTTCAGAGGGATCAGCTTGTTGTGTAGTTGGGAAGGCTTATGGGAGGGTCTTGACTGAAAGGATTAGGAGAGACACAGAGGGAGTAATTGGTGAGGAACAGTGTGGTTTTAGGACAGGTAGGCCTAGGGGTTGTGTAGACCAGATTTTTGTGGTAAGACAGATATGTGAAAAAGCTATAGGAAAAGGTAAGGATGTTTTTTGGGCTTTTATGGATTTGGAAAAGGCTTATAACAGGGTAGACAGGAAGGCACCATGGGAGGTTTTGCAGATATATGGGATAGGAGGAAAGCTGTTAAGAGCAGTCAAGAGTTTTTATGAGAGTAGTAGAGCTTTTGTTAGGATTAGAAATGGAGAGGGTGAATGGTTTGAGGTGAAGGTGGGACTTCGTCAGGGATGTGTTATGTCGCCCCGGCTATTCAATCTATACATGGATGGGGTGGTGCGAGAGGTGAATGCAAGGATGGTGGGTCAGGGGTTGGAGATGGTTAAAGAAAATGGAGGTAGAATGTAGATTGAGAGAAGCGAGTAAATGCCTTGGTGGATTAAAAAATGTAAGGAGAAATAGACATCTGGGAATGGAAGCTAAGAGGAGGTTATATGAAGGAGTGATTGTGCCAACAGCACTGTCTGGGGCAGAAACATGAAACATAAGAAAGGAAGAGAGAAGGAGTTTGAATGTGTTTGAGATGAAATGTCTGAGAGGTATGATAGGGGTTACTAGGCTAGATAGAGTGAGAAATGAGGAGGTGAGGAGGAGAACAGGGGTGGAAAGGGAGTTGGGAGATAGGGTTGATGAAAGAATATTAGGATGGTTTGGACACATGGAAAGAATGAGTGAAGAAAGATTAGTAAAAGAGGTGTGGAAGGCAGAGGTGGAAGGAGTGAATATGAGGAGGCATCCTAGGATGAGATGGATGGATGGGGTAAAAGGGGCATTACAAAAGAGAGGAATGTCTCTTGAGGAAGGACGGGAGAGGACAGAAGATAAGGGTGAATGGAAAAGGGTTGTCTATGGACGATACTGTGATACATAAAGGGGAGTGGGTGGGGGATGGGGGGGTGAGGAAGTATGTATGAGAAATAATTTGACGCAACCCGAGGGGATTTCTCTCTGTCTTCTCCTTTTCTGCATAAGGAGACAGAGAGGGGGTCGCCGAATTAATGAAGCGGCCTTGCTGTGGATGTGCTGTGTCTTGCGACACTGCTTCTGACCCAGGGCAGTGGACAGGATGCAGGGATGACCCGTCATTCAGGTGCCAAGATGAGAGGGAGGGAGAAGGGTGGTGGAATATTACAAAGGATTACACAGGCGGAGCATGCCGACAGGAGACCTTTTGATCCATATCTAGGTCGGATGGGAAAAAAAAAATATATATATATATATATATATATATATATATTAATAATAAAATAATAAATAAAAACTGTAATAATGTAAATAACAAATGAAATACATAAATAAATGCATAGGTATAGTTAAGATAATAAACAAACAGGTAAATAGTAAATAATAATAAATTGACTAATAATAATATAACTAATAATAAATGAAAATCAGACAGACAAATGATAACAAAACAAGAACAAATAATATAAGATAAATTATAATCATTACAGCATCTTACTTAGGTATTTATCTAAATGATTCTTAAAGCTTCAAACTGAACTACATTGCACTACCTGTGCAGGAAGTTTATTCCATTCATTAACTACACGGTTGGCAAAGTTGTTTCTACCTACTTCCAAATTGAATCTATTTCCGGACAGTTTGAGACCATTGTTTCTTGTCTGATTCTCATTCAGTGTGAAAATTTTGTCACTTTTGATGTTGTCAATTCCCTTTAAAATCTTAAAGACCTGTATCAAGTCACCTCTGAGTCTACGCTTTTTTAGGGAAAACAGATTCATGTGCTTTAGTCGATTTTCGTATGATTTATTTTTGATATTTGGAATCAGTTTTGTGGCTCGCCGTTGTACTCTTTCCAGTCTGTCAATGTCTTTAACGAGATTCGGTGACCACACGGAAACAGCATACTCCAAATGTGGACGAACTAACGATTTATATAGCTTGTTAATGAGTGATGGACTTTTGAAATCAAAAGATCGCGCAATCAGTCCTAGAATCTTATTTGCTTTCTCAGAGGCTGAAATACACTGCTTGGATGATTTGAGGTCGTTACTGATAGTTACTCTGAGATCTTTTTCACTATCCACTTTTGTTAACGAATTTCCAAATAACTTGTAATCGTACTTACTGTTATTTTTACCTATGTGCATTACCTTGCATTTACTTGTGTTAAATTTCATTAGCCACTTTTCTGACCATTGCTGTAATTTATCTAAATCTTCTTGAATATCTAATTGGTTTGAGTGATCATTTGCCACTCCGCACAGTTTTGTATCATCAGCAAATTTGGAAACAGTAGATTTTAGTCCATGGTCTATATCATTTATATATACTATGAATAGAAGTGGCCCAAGAACGGAACCCTGAGGAACACCACTTGCAACATTTTTCCATCCAGAAGTTTTTCCATTTAAAACAATTCTCTGTTTTCGACCATTCAACCAATTACTAGTCCAACCTAATAGGCTACCACTTATTCCATGCAATGTAGGGGGTGGAATGGGTGGGAGTGATTTCTATGCCTTTTTCTATTTGGCTACTACCTTCTGTCCTTTTCCTATTTCTCCATATATTCAATCTCAACTTATCTTCCACCAGAAAATTATCTGATATTCCCCCACTCTCTCCCCTTAGAACATGTACATCCTTAACTCTTCCTAGTATATTCCTATTTACCACTACAGTCCATTAACACTCTATCTACCACCCATCCATCCACCACCCTCTCCCATGTGTTCTTTTGCTTGACTTTCTTCATAAACATTGTATTTGCTATCATCAACTTTCTAGACACATCTCCACCATCAATTCTCCAATACGATTCTTTCCTGGAACTCCACACTTACCAACCACTCCATCAATTGGTTCATTTCCTTCTCTAGAATTAAAGTCTCCCAATACCACTACATTGACATTTCTCCCTAATCCCTCTATGTACTCATTTAAATCCATCCAAAAAGCCTCTCTTCTACTCTTCTCACTACCAGGCCCATATGCACTTACAAAAACCCACATCTCCCTTTCCAGTTTCACCTTTATCCACATTAACCTTGAAGAAGCCTCCTTGCACTCCACTACACATTTACCTTTCTCTTCACTTACTAGTATAGCCACCCCTTCTCTCCCCTGTCCTCTATTCACTCCTGAGAACCTCTCAATTACACTCCCAAACTCACACTTGCCCCCTCCCTCTCAACTTAGTTTCACTCAAAGCCAACACATCCATCTTTCTTCTCACAAACTCACACTTGCCCCTCCCTCTCAACTTTGTTTCACTCAAAGCCAACACATCCATCTTTTTTCTCACAAACATACTACCTATCTCTTCCCTTACACGCACATTAAAAGGCCCAAACCTTAGGGTACTGCTTGAAAAACTCCTAGACCCTCTTAATCCTTTACTTTTTTTTAGGAATGTCCCCTGTGGGGCTACAGGGAGAAGGATACGTAGTCCTATTCCCTGTCCTGTTTTTGTAGCCTCTTACAATTCAATTGGGAAGACTTGGTGGCAGTATTCTTTCCCCCACCACAGCATATACAAATTAGTCAGAGAACATACATACATACATATACCAAGGCTTTTTCCCCCTTACAAGGGAGGTAGCCAAAAAGGAAAAGGCATAAAATCATTCCCACCCATTCCATCCCTGAATACACTCCACAACCCTCCACCCTCCCTCCCATCTTAGCACCTCCTGGATGACGGGTCATCCCTGCACCTTGTCCACTGCCCTGGGTCAGAAGCAGTGTCGCAAGACACAGCACATCCACAGCAAGGCCGCTTCATTAAATCGGCGACCCCCCCTCTCCGTCCCCGCATTGCATAAAAGGAGAAGATGGGGAGAAATCCCTTCGGGCTGCATCAAATTTTGCTCATACATACTACCTCACCCCCCATCCACCCGCCCATTCCACCTCATGCAATCACAACATCATCTATATACAACCATTTTCCATTCACCCCTGTCTTCTGTCCTCTCCCATCCTTCCTCAACAGACATTCCCCTCTTCCCCAAAGCCTCCTTCACCCCATCCATCCACCTCATCCTAGGACGTCCCCTCATGTTCACTCCCTCCACATCTGCCTTCCACACCTGTTTTACTAGTCTTTCTTCACTCATTCTTTCCATGTGTCCAAACCATCCTAATATTCTTTCATCAACCCTATCTCCCAGCTCCCTTTCCACCCCTGTTCTCCTCCTCACCTCCTCATTTCTCACTCTATCTAGCCTAGTAATCCCCATCATACTTCTCAGACACCTCATCTCAAACACATTCAAACTCCTTCTCTCTTCCTCTCTTATGTTCCATGTTTCTGCCCCATACAGTGCTGTTGGCACAATCACTCCTTCATATAGTCTCCTCTTAGCATCCATTCCCAAATGTCTATTCCTCATTACACTCTTCAATCCACCAAGGCATTTACTCACTTCTCTCAATCTACATTCTACCTCCACCTTCACTCCACCTTTTCCTGCCACATTTGCACCCAAGTATCTAAAACTATCCACTTCCTCCAGTCGCTCTCCCTTAACCTCTTCAGTACGGGCCTTAAATCTCGCGGGCAGCAGCCGCTGCCAGCCGTACGACGTGTCGTAATAATACTCGCATCATAAAATATAGTCACCGCTTATATCGATCGTTCTCTCTTTCACCCGTGAATTTTGATAACCATAGAAAATGTGATTAAAGACAGTTTAGAGAGTATGTCATTACGCAGGGGCAACTACAATAAATATAATCAAGACGCCGATATGGCAGCCTTGCGTATCCACTTGCTCCTCATGCCGCCTACGTATGCGGCACCGTATGGAAGGGGTTAATGCTCACTTCCAGTCTACTGCCACTTTCACCCCTTGTACATCTCATCACCTTACTTTTACCCACATTTATCTTTAGCTTTCTTCTATCACATACTCTCCCAAACTCTGCCACCAACTTCCTCAGTCACTCTGATCCTGCCACAAGCGCAGTGTTGTCCGCAAACAACAGCTGGCTCACCTCCCACTTTTCTCTATTTTCTTTAACCATCTCCAATCCCTGACCCACTACCCTTGCATTTACCTCTCGCACTACCCCATCCATGTGTAAGTTGAACAGCCAGGGCGACATAACGCATCCTTGACGAAGTCCCACCTTTACCTCGAACCACTCACTCTCTCCATTTCCAAACCTGACACAAGCTCTACTACTCTCATAAAAACTCTTGACAGCTCCCAGAAGCTTTCCTCCTATCCCATATATCTGCATAACCTCCCACAGTGCCTTCAATTTATTAAGATCAATGAAAGTGGCCTTTGATTACATGGATGAAGAAATGGTAAAGAAAATATTAGTTACATTGATAAGACCAAAATTGGAGTACACTGCGACACTATGAACACCTAGTACTAAAAAGAACATAAAGAAATTATAAAGAATTCAAAGAGCAATGACAAAGATGGCACCAACACTCTCCAAATTGACATATGAACAAAGATTGGACAAACTCGAACTACCAACCTTGGAACAAAGAGAAAGATAAGATCTACTAACCATCTACAGAATTATGAAAGGGATGGAAGTCCTTGATAGAGATGACTTACTAAAATGGGATAGGAGAAAAACAAGAGGACACGGAAAGAAACTTAAAAAGGATAGTTACAGAAGAGATCTGAAAAAGAATAACTTCCCACACAGAATGATAGATATCTGGAACAAACTGAATGAGGAAACAGGGAGTGCAAAAAATGTACAAGAATCTAAGACCAAACTGGATGCTGAAAGGTACAAAAGTGGGTCACTATGAGCATAGCTCTTTTCCTGTAAAATACAACTAGGTAAATACATATATATATATGTATGTATGTATATATATATATATATGTATGTATGTATATATATATATATATATATACAGGTAGTTCTCGTTTTGTGCGTGTTCTGTTTGTGCGAATTCGCTAAGATGCGACATTAAAAATATTATAATTAATTAAAATTGTGCGATCTGTTCGCTAAGATGCGATTTGCCCCAACCACATTTCAAACAGTGCGCCAGATACGTAGTTCCGCTGCCTGCCGACAGGCAGCCGCTCCCGCTCCCAGTTCAATGTTTACAGCCCTCTCGTGTGTTTGCAGTCACAGCCAGTCCAGCCAGTTTACTCATTCGTCAAAATGGCCCCAAAACGTCCTTCATCTTCTCCTGGAACCAGCAGCGGCCCTCCAGCTAAGAAAATACAGCGCAAGTCACTCACTCTGGCTAAGAAAATGGAAATTTTGAGCCGGTATGACCAAGGACAAAAAACTTCGATCATATCCCATGCCTTGGGATTGGGGGAGAGCACACTGCGGCGCGTCCGAGACAATGCTGCAAAAATACGAGCAACTGTGGAAGCAGGTTCGTCTAGGACATTGCAGAGGGTAGCCTACAGCAGATCGTCGGCCATGGAGAGGATGGAAAAAATGCTGGCGAATTGGATTCAACACCAGAACAAGAACAGCATTCCTGTTAGTTTGGCCATCATTCAGGAAAAAGCTAAAAGCCTCATTAACAACATCGAAGGAAATGACGGGCCAAATACATCCTTCCAAGCAAGTTCTGGTTGGTTTGCAAAATTTAAGCTATGACACGGGTTTCATAACATCAAAATGACCGGAGAAGCAGCATCAGAAGACACAGAATCGGCCAGGAAATTCCCAGAGATGCTTAAGAAGACCCTGGAAGAAGGACAATACTCATCCAAGCAAGCGTTCAATGTAGACGAGACCGGCCTTTACTGGAAGAAGATGCCAGCGAGGACGTACATCGCACAGGAGGAGAAGACGGCGCCTGGTTTTAAGGCGTCCAAGGACCGCCTGACGCTGCTGCTGGGGGCCAACGCTGAGGGGGACTGCAGGCTGAAGCCTGTCCTCATCTATCACTCTCAGAACCCCAGAGCCCTTAAGGTAAGATTGGTTTATTTAATATTTATTTATTTATTCTACAGTTCTTATGTTGTTATTGTTATTGATTGTGTTAAATAATAAAATATTTAATACCGTTAATTAATCAGGGTTTGTGAAGTGTACACAAGTGACATTAAAAATACTTAGGTTTGTGATGCAAGCGACTGGCTTATACGTTTTCTTTGTTAAGAAAAAGGAGCGTGGCCACACCTTAATTCTCGGATAATTTGTGTGTTTCAGGGATATGACCGGGCTTTCCTGCCAGTCCATTGGTACGCCAACAAGAAGGGCTGGATGACTGGGAAAATATTCAGTGACTACTACAAGAACAAGTTGCACAGTGAGCTGAAAGCCTACTGCAACAAGGAAGGCATCCCCTTCAAGATCTTGTTGCTGGTAGACAATGCTCCCAGTCATCCAGCCAGTCTTGAAAATCTCAGCAACAACATCAAGCTGGCCTTTCTGCCTCCCAACACGACTTCTCTGCTGCAGCCCTGTGACCAGGGGCTGATTCAAACCTTCAAGTCCTACTACCTGAGGTCTACGATGGCTGCTGCAGTAAAGAAAACGAACGAGATGAACAAGACGCTGCGAGATTTCTGGAAGAATTTTACAATAAAAGATGCTGTAACCTTTATCAAGCAGTCCTGGGATGAAGTGCCAACGAAATGTCTGAATGGTGTTTGGAAAAAACTGTGTCCTCAGTTTGTTCATTTCTTCGAAGACTTCAATGTGGACGACATCGTTTCGAAGGCAAACAAGGACACAATCAGCTATGCCCAGGATTTAGGCCTTGATGAAGTGGAGGAAGAGGACATTGATCAACTGCTTCAGTCACACAGACAAGAATTGAGCAATGAAGACCTGCTGGACATCGAAGAAGAGAACAAGAGGGAAAGAGAAGAAGCAGAAGCGACGGCAGCGGCAGACAAGGCTGAGGGAGGACGGACGCTCACTGCCACTGTTATCAGTGAAGCATTAGGAAAAATAAAAGAAGGTTTTGCCATGCTGGAAGAACACGACCCCAATGTTGAACGAAGCACCACAATCACAAGAAAGTGTATGGACACACTTTTCTGCTACACTCAAATGCAGACTGAATTTCAAAAGAAAAACCGCCAGACCACCATGCTGGAGTTTTTCAATAAACCGCCTGTGCAACCAGTGACAGAAGAGGAAGAGGAAGTGGATGACCCTGAAGCTATAGGAGAGGAAGTGGAAGTGGATGTGCCAGAGGAGGTGGACAGCACAGACGAAGATGGCGAGTGACTGTGAGGGACTGTGAGAAGTGAGGGAGCATCGTGTTGAGTGTTAATGGGTGCTTTATTTACACTTTATTTACACATTAGTGTTACTTATAGGTTTAGAACGATACATTTTTAGAACATGTTCACTTTATTAGTCAAATAAATGTGTTTTTCGTTCAAAAAATGGAAGTTTTTTGGGCCAAAACCCGCATCCCCCCTATTATCCATTGTTTCTTATGGGGAAAATATGTTTTTTTTTGTGCGATTTCAGTTTGTGCGAAGCCTGTAGGAACCCATATCTCGCACAAAACGAGAACTACCTGTATATATAAATATATGTATATATATATATGTATATATATATACATATATATATATTCATATATATATATGTATATATATATATATATATATATATATATGTATATATATATATATATATATATATATATATATGTATATATATGGAATGGGTGGGAATGATTTTCTGCCTTTTTCTTTTTGGCTACCTCCGTTGAAAGGGGGAAAAAGCCTTGGTATATGTATATATATATATGTATATATATATATATATATATATATATATATTTGCATAAAGAAAATGATAAAGAAAATACTAACTACACTAATAAGACCAAAACCTGAGTACGCACCATCACTTTGGACACCCAGTACCAAAAGGAATATTAAGAAACTAGAAAGAATACAAAGAGCGACAACCAAACTAGCACCAACTCTCGCCGAACTAACATATGAGCAAAGACTGTCCAAATTGAATCACCTAACTTTGGAACAGAGAAGAGAAAGAGGAGACTTGCTGACTATCTGCAGAATAATGAAAGGAATGGAAGTTTTAGACAGGAACGACTTGTTAGTGTGGGGCAACGGTAAAACGAGAGGACACGGAAAAAATTGTAAAAGGACAGTTATAGAAAATACTTGAAAAGGAACAGCTTCCCACACAGAGCGATAAATACATGGAACAAATTAGACAACAAAACAGTATGTGCAAACACTATACAAGATTCTAAGATAAAACTCGATACGGAGAGATACAAAGACGGGTCACCACTAGCATAGCTCCCTTCCCATATATTACAACTAGGTAAATAGGTCTTTGTCACCAGCTAACAGGACAGAAGCAGTCATTCATGTTAAGTATTCTTATATGAAAAAGTGGAGGGAAAACAGATGAAGTTGATAGAGATATTGGGCTTAGTACAGAGACTTGAATGCCTATCCCCTCAAGAGTACACTTCCAGATGGATGGGAGGGTGCTGAGAGGTTTTGAAGATTAGTGGTAGAGAGTCACTTTTCTTTGATGTCCATGCTACAGGATCACAACAAGCAGGACCCTAAGCAGGAAGAAATACTAACATAAAGAAAGACATGCTTATACCTTAAGTACAGGCACTGCTTCATAATTTTGTTGTGGAATTTTGCTTAGTCGTTGCTGCACTTCATGCCATATTTCTCTACGTTTTTCATCAGCATGATGCTGCCTCCAGTTACTGGCTGCTTCATACTGCCATGGAACCAAGATACCCTGTAATTGTACACTGAATTTAAATTCTGAGCAAAAACATATTCTATTACAGATGCAAGCTGCCCCAGAAGCAACCACCACAGAACAACACAACATCTCTTCCCTAAGTGACTTATGGTCCTACCCAGAGGCTGTTGCCAGTTTCCTGGAGGCTGCAGAATTTCTGCAAAAGAGACCAGAAACATATTGACTGAAATTATGTGAAAGAATTGTGATAGATTGAAGGGTGAAATATCTTAAAGAGATGAACATTTTTACAGATAGTTTGACTTTAGATTGGGAAGGTCATGTGTGTCAAGCTTTTTAAAGTTTTTACTTGAAAATCATTGATGTGTTACAAGAGAGGGAGAGCCGGGTGGACTGTGTATATCTATATCTAAAGATGGCTTTTGATAAAGTACATTACAATTGATTTATGTAAAAACTGAAGCATATTGGGGTACAAAGTACATATACCAAAGGCTTTCTTCCCCCTTACAAGGGAGGCAGCCAAAAAACAAAGGCATAAAAACCATTCCCACCCATTCCATCCCTATCACACTCCACTCCCCTCTACCCTCTTCCTTCCCTCTTATCTTGGCACCTCCTGGATAACGGGTCATCCCTGTATCTTGTCCACTGCCCTGGGTTAGAGGCAGTGTTGCAAGACACAGCACATCCACAGCAAGGCCACTTCATTAAGTCAGTGACCCCCCTCTCCATCCCCTCATGCAGGAAAGGAGAAGACTGGGAGAAATCCCTTTGGGCTGCGTCAAATTTTTCTCACACATACTCCCATACACCTCATGGATCACAACATCCATATACAACTATTCTCCATTCACCCATCTTCTGTCCTCTCTCATCCTTCCTCAACAGACATTCCCCTCTTCCCCAAAGCCCCTTTTACCCCATCTATCCATCTCATTCAAAGTAATTTGCTCAAATGGATGAAAATTATTTTGAAGAGAGGGTACATGAGGTCAGTAGTAAAGGATAAGATATTAGGATGGATAGGGGACAGGGGTTGACCCTTCACCAAAAAGGTGCTAAGATAGAAGGGACAACAAATGGATTTTGGATGAAGGGTGACTGTGTGCTTTGACTTGGTCATGCCCCCTAATACAAGGGAATTTCTATTGGTTATATGTACATTTACATTATTCATTTCAAGCAATGAGTACTTCTTTTACAATACTGTAATAACATTACTCAGAAGCACACTTTTCCTGAGGGGATGGAGAGGGGGGTCGCCGACTAAATGAAGTGGCCTTGCTGTGGATGTATTGTGTCTTGCTGCATTGCTTCTGACCACGGCAATAGGTGTGATGTAGGGATGACCCATCATCCAGGAGGATCCAAGGAAAGAGGGAGGGAGGGAGGGATAGTGAATGGGAGTGGAGTGGGTGGGGATGAAATGGGTGGGAGCGGAATTATGTCTTTTAACTTTGGCTACCTCCCATGTAAGGAGGAAAAAGCCCTTGGTATATATATGTATGTACCCTTTTCAACATATTTTGATGAATACATGGCATCATATTGTAATACTGAATCAAAACAAAAGAGAAAATATCTTCAGACCTCAAAAGATGATGGATCATTAGCTGACTCCAAAAACAAGGCAATGTCTTTTCCACTGGTCATTTGCCTTATCTCCTCTTCAGTGCAATGAACTTTCTTCTTTGCTTCTTGCTTTTTTTCATATTCTCTCTCCACTTCCATCATAACCTATGGAGAACAAGAAAAGGAAGGATACAGATGAAGCAATTCTGAAAATGAGGCTAATAAATTTCAGCATTTCTAAATATCATTGCATTAAGTTTCACTAAATGGGAAACCTGTAGCCCAACAGTGACTGTCAATGGTCCTTGGGGCCCACCCACAGATCTCTCTGGGAAGAAACTTTGGACTACTGTCTACATTGCATCACTTTGTATCTGTTTCTATGTCACTGAATGAAAGTGGAACAGGGAGGGGAGCAGTTGTCAGTTGTCAGCTCCTCATGCGTGAAAAAGTGAAAGAGAGGGAGGGAGAGAAAAGGTGAGAGAGATAAAGAGATAGAGAGGAGAGAGAGAGAGATAGGAGTGAGTGAGTGAGAGAGAGAGATAGGAGAGAGTGAGAGAGATAGGAGAGAGTTGAAAGAGGGAGGGAGAGGGAGAGAGAAAGAAAGAAAAAGTGTGAGGGAGAGAAGGAGAGAGAGAGATCTTGATTCCACCATGCATTTTTCTATCTCATCACCAACCAGTAGAGCCACTCTTTCCCTCTCTTGTCCACTCATCCCTCTTGACATCCTCTCCACCACACTCCCAAACTCAAGACTTGTACCTCCCTTTCTACTTAGTTTCACTTAACACCAACATCTTCCTTCTCACAATCATACTGCCTATATCTTCCATTTTACTCTCATCCACACCATAGCTATGCACACTTAATGTGGTTCAGGTTGAATTCTGTTCCTCTGTTATGCTGTCTCCCCACTCTTAATACTGTCCTGTACCACTTCTCTGAATATACATTTCCTTTTTCACCAAACCATGTGGTAGGGGAGAAAGAATGCTGCCACTGAGTGTTCCCATTTGAGTTGTAAAAGGCAACAAAAATGGGATGGGGATAGGACTAGGCATACTACTGTCTGTAGCCCCACATGGGACATTCCTAAAAAAAAAGTAAAGGTATAAGAGGGTCTGGGAGTTTTCCAAACAGAACCCTAAGGTTTGGGCTTTTTAATGTACATGGATGTGGCGCAGATGAGAGTCAAAAGGGAAGAGATAGGCAGTATGTTTGTGAGAAGAAATATGGATGTGTTGACATCGAGTGAAACTAAGTTGAAAAGGTGGGTGGGTTTGAGTTTGGGAATGTAGTTGGGAGGGTGTCAGGAGTGAAGAGAGGAGGAAAGAGAGAAGGGGTGGCTATATTAGTAAGTGAAGAGATAGGTAAGTGTGTGGTGGAGTGGAGGGAGGTTTCTCCAAGGCTAATATGAATGAAGGTGAAACTGGGAAGGGAGATATGTGTCTTTGTAAGTGCATATGGGCCTGGTTGTTAGAAGAGTGTAGAGGAAAGGGAGTTTTTTTTTTTGACAGATTTAAATGAGTGCATAGAGGGTTTAGGAAGAAATATCAATGTGGTGGTATTGAGAGATCTCAATGCTAGAGTAGGAGACAAACCAAGAGACGGAGTGGTTAGGAAGAAAAAATCATAGTGGAGAGTTGATGGTGGAGATGTGTCTTGAGAGTTAATCATAGCAAACACAGTGTTCAGGAAGAAAGTCAAGCATAAGTACACATGGGAGAGGGTGGTGGATGGAAGGGTGGTAGATAGGGCTTTAATGGACTATATAATGGTAACCAGGAGAAGAGTAGGAAGAGTTTTGGATGTACATGTTCTTAACCCCTTCCATACGGTGACGCCTACGTAGGCGTCATGAGGAGCAAGGGGTACGCAAGGATGCTGACGTCGGCGTTTTGATTATATTTATTGTAGTCATACCTGCGTGACCCCCATACTCTGTAAACTGGCTTTATCATATTTTCTATGGTTATCAAAATTCATGGGTGAAAGAGAACGAGCGATAGAGTAGTGACTTTATTTTTTATAATGCGAGTATTATGAAGCAACATTGCACGTAGTGAAGGGGTTAAGGGAGAGAGTGGGGAAATATCAGATAATTTTTTGGTGTAAGGTAAGTTGAGATTGGATATATGGAGAAAGAGGAAAAGGACAGTAGGTAGGGAGGTGCTTAGACTAAACTGCTTAAATGAGAAAGAAGGAGTACAAGAAGAAGCTGAGAGAAGAATGGAAGAATGAGAGGGAGTGAAGGATAGAGTAGAACTAGGAGTGCAGGAGGAATGGGGATGGTTCAAGGAGGGAGTCACAACATGTGCAAAGATGGGGTGTGGAGCAAGGACAGGAGGAAGTAGAAGGAAGGTTAGTGAGTGGTGGGATGATGAAGTAAAAAAGGTTGAAGAGAAGAAATGAGCATTCACAGATTGGTTACAAAATAGGATGAGAGAAGCATATGAGAGGTACAAAGAAAAGAGAAGTAAAGCATAAGATAAAGGAGGAAAAAAAGGAGAGTAGATGTGATAAATACTAAGAGTATGACAGAAAATATTGAAAGTAATAAGATGTTTTGGAAGTAAATTAAGAGAGGAAGAGGATATGAATCAAGTAGAGAAGAAAAGGTAAAAGATGCTGGAAGATGATAATGGAATAGATGACAGTATGAGGAAGATGGACAGAATATTTTAAGGAGTTGCTAAATGTGAAGGAGGATAGAGAGGGATAGGTATTTGCAATGGAAGCACAAAGAAAATGACATTGATCAATGAGGAAAGTGGAGGATAAACAAGAAAAGATGAGATGAAAGCTGTTATTAAAATGGTGAGAGCAAGTAAGGCAGCTGGGTTAGATGGATGTCTTGTAGTTTCTAAAAAAAAAAAAAAAAAGGAGGTAGAGTGCCAGAGGACTGGAGTTGTGCCTGTATAATTCCACTTTACAAGGGAAAAGGGGACAAGCATGAGTGTAGTAGTTTTAGAAGGATCAGTTTGTTGAGTGTAGTTGGGAAGACTTATGGGAGGGTTTTGATCCAGATGATTAAGAGAGGAACAGAAGGAGTAATTGGTGAGGAACAATGTGGGTTTAGGACAGGTAGGGGTTGTGTGGATCAGATTTTTGTGGTAAGACAGATATGTGAAAAATCTATAGGAAAAGGTAAGGATTTTTTTTGGCGCCTTTATGGATTTGGAAAAGGCTTATGACAGGGTAGACAGGAAGGCACTATGGGAGGAATTGCAGATATATGGAATAGGAGGAAAGCTATTAACAGCAGTCAAGAGCTTTTACGACAGCAGTAGAGCCTGCGTTAGAAATGGAGAAAGTGGTTTGTGGTAAAGGTGGAACTTTGCCAGTGATGTGTCATGCATGACATAGATGTTTAATTTATACATGAATGGGGTAGTACAAGAGGTAAATGCAAGGGTAATGGGTTGGGGATTGGAAATGGTTAAAGAAAATGAAGAAAAATAGATGAGCCAGTTGTTGTTTGCTGATGACACTGCTCTTCTAGCAGGATCAGAGGAGAGATCAAAGAAATTAGTGACACAGTTTGGGAAGGTATGTGAAAGAAGGAAGTTGAAGATAAATATGGGTAAAAGTAAGGTGATGAGATTTACAAGGGGAAAGAATGTCAACAAATTGGAAGTGAGTGTTAATGGAAAGTGGAGGAAATGGATAGTTTTAAATACTTGGGAGTGAATGTGGTGGCAAAGTGAACAGTGGGGATGGAGATAGAATGTAGATTAAATGAAGCAAGTAAATGCCTTGGGGGATTAAAAATTGTAATGAGAAATAATCATTTGGGAATGGATGCTATGAGGAGATTGTATGAAGAGGTGATTCTGCTGACAGCACTGTCTGGGGCAGAAAGATGGATAATAAGGGAGGAAGTGAGGAAGAGTTTAAATGTGTTTGATATTAAATGCCAAAGAAGTATGGTAGGGTTTACCAGGCTAGATAGTGAAAAACAAGGAGGTGAGGAAGAGAGTGGGGGTGGAAAGGGAGATAGGATAGATGAAAGAATATTGGGATGGTTTGGACACATAGAATGAGTGAAGAAAGATTAGTTAAAAAAGGTGTGGAAGGCAGAGGTGGAAGGAGTGAACATGAGGGGGAAACAAAGGATGAGATGGATGGATGGAGTAAAAGGGGCATTGGAAAAAAGGGGATGTCTGTTGAGAGGAAGGAAGGGAGAAGACAGAAGATAGGGGTGAGTGGAGAATGGTTGTGTATGGATGATGCTGTGATGCATGGAAAGGAGTGGGTGGGGGATGGATGGGGGTGAGGGAGTATGTATGATATTTTGATGCAGCCCGAAGGGATTTCTCCCCTTCTCCTCTTTTACTACATGAAGGGACAGAGAGGGGGAGGGGGGTCCGCTGATTAATTGAAGAGGCCTTGCTGTCGATGTGCTGTGTCTTGCTGCATTGTTTCTGACCCAGGGCAGTGGGTAGGATGCAGGGATGACCCGTTATCCAGGAGGAGCCAAGAAAAGAGGGAGGGATGGTGAATGGGAGTGGAATTATAACTTTGGCTACCTCTTTTATAAGGGGAAAAAAGCCCTTGGTATATTATGTACGAGTATGTATAGTTGAATTCCTCCCACCATACCCTCTTATGCCTAGACTTTTTGTAGGAGGAGAATGCATGATGGACAATCCCTGGTCCCCTCATTCTGTATATGCAGTCATTTTTTATGACACATGTGAGAACCACTAGTCAGGAAGTAGTCATAAAAGTGGTAATGTACATATTCAAGGGTAAAGCATAAAAGGACAGCAGTAGTACAAAAGCAACATCATTCCTTTATGAGCACAGCTTTTAACTTCTAACATACATTCATATACCAAAGGCTTTTTTCCCCTTACAAGGGAGGTAGCCAAAGTCAAAGGCATAAATCCAATCCCACCCATTTTATCCCCACATACTCCACTCCCATTCACTATCCCTCCCCCCCTCTTTTCTTGGCTCCTTCTGGATGATGGGTCATCCCTGCATCTTGCCCACTACTCTGGGTCAGAAGCAATGAAGCAAGACATAGCACATCCAAAGCAAGGTTGCTTCATTTAATTGGCAGCCCCTCCTCTCCATCCTCTCATGCAGAAAAAGAAAGGATGGGGAGAAATCCCTACAGGCTGCATCAAAATATCATTTACACATACTCCCTCACCCCCACCTACTCCTTTCCATGCATCACAGCATCATCCATACACAACCATTCTCCATTCACCCCTATCTTGTGTTTGCCCTTCCTCAACAGATATCCCCTTCTTTCCCACTGCCCCTTTTACCCCATCCATCCATCTCATCCTTGGCTGCCTCTTCATGTTCACTCCATCCACCTCTGCCTTCCACACTTCTTTTACTAATCTTTCTTCACTTGTTCTTTCCATGTGTCCAAACCATCCCAATACTCTTTCATCTACCCTAACTGCCAACCCCCTTTCCACTCCTGCTCTCTTCCTCACCTCCTTATTTCTCACTCTATCCAATCTAGTAACCCTTATCATACTACTCAGACATTTCATCTCAAACACATTTAAACTCTTATGTTCCATATTTCTGCCCCCATACAGGGCTGTTGCACAATTGCCCCTTCATACAATCTCCTCATAACATCCATTCCCAAATGTTTATTTCTCATTACACTTTTTAATCCCCCAAGGCATTTACTTGCTTCACTCAATCTACATTCTGCTTCCACTCCCTTTCCTGCCACATTCGACCCCAAGTATCTAAAGCTATCCACTTCCTTCAGTCTCTCTCTCTTAATACTCACTTCCAATTTGCTGTCATCATCTCCCTTTGTACATCTCATCACCTTACTTTTGCCCACATTTATCTTCAACTTCCTTCTTTCGCACACCTTCTCAAACTGTCACTAATTTCCTTAATCCCTCTGATCCTGCCACAAGGGCAATGTTGTCATCAAACAACAACTGGCTTATCTCTTATTTTCCTCCATTTTCTTTAACCATTTCCAATCCACAGTCCATTATCCTTGCACTTACCTCTTGCACCATCCCCATCCATGTATAAATTGAACAGCCATGGCGACATGACATATCCCTGACAATGTCCCTACTTTACCTCAAACCGCTTGCTTTCTCCATTTCTAATTCTAACAAAGGCTCTACTACTCTTGTAAAAACTCTTGACTGCTCTTAACAGCTTTCCTCCTATACCATATATCTGTAATACCTCTCACTGTGCCTTCCTGTCTACCCTGTCTTAAGTGTTTTCCAAGTCCATGAAGGCTAAAAAAAATATATCTTTTTCTTTTCCTAAAGCTTTCTCACATATCTGACTTACCACAAAAATCTGATCCATGCAACCCCTACCTTTCCTAAACCCACACCATTCCTCACCAATTACCCCCTCTGTTCCTTTCCTAATTCTAAATCAAAACCCTCCCATCAGTCTTCCCAACTACACTCAACAAACTGATCCCTCTGAAACTACTATATTCACAAATTTGTCTCCTTTTCCTTTGTAAAGCAGAACTATAAAGGCAGTCTTCCCATCCTTCAGCACGCTACCCTCTTTAAGACAAACATTAAACAATCTCACCAGCCAGTGCATCATCACCTTTTTTGACACTGCATGACATCCATCTAACCCAGGTGCCTTACCTGCTCTCATCTTTTTAATAACAGCTTTCACCTTTTCTTATTACTCCTCCATTTTTCTCATTTATCACTCTCATTTTCTTAGTGCCTTCCACTGAAAATACCTTTCCCTCCCTATTTTCATTCACATTCAGGAACTCCCTAAAATATTCTGCCCATCTTCCTCTTACTGCTGTCTTTTCCATTATCATCTCTCCTTCTGTACCTTTTACCTTTTCTTCTCTACTTGATTAGCCTCCTCTTTCTCTTTTAATTTCCTTCAAAAACATCTTTTTATTACTTTTAAAAATTTCTGTCATACTCTTCCCCCATTTCATATCTGCTCTCCTTTATCTTATGCTTTACTTCTCTTTTCTTTGTACCTCTCATTCGATTTTCTTGTATTTTGCAACCAATCTAAGAATGTTCATTTCTTCTCTTCTACAACCTTTTTACCTTCATTATCCCAACACTCACTACCTTTCCTTCTATTGCCTCCTTGTTCACACCATCTGTACTTTGTGATTTCCTCCTTGAAGCATCCCCATTCTTCCTCCACTCCTAGTTCTACTCTATCCTTCACTCCCTCTCACTCTTCTCCTAGCTTCTTCTTTTACTCCTCCTTTTCTTTCTCATTTAAGCAGTTTACTCTAAGCACCTCCCTATCTTCTGTCCTTTTCCTCCAATCTCAACTTACCTTCCACCAAAAAATTATCTGATATTCCACGACTCTCTCCCCTAAGAACATGTACATCCAAACTCTTCCTACTCTTCTGGTTACCACTATATAGTCCATTAAAGACCTATCTACCATCCTTCCATCCACCATCCTCTCCCATGTGTACTTAAGCTTGATTTTCTTCCTAAACACTGTGTTAACTATCATCAACTCTCTAGACACATCACCATCAACTCTCCACTACAATTTTTCCTGGCACTCCACACTTCCCTAAAATAGCATCTATTGTTTCATCTTCTACCCTCACACTGAAATCTCCCAATGCCACTACATTGACATTTCTCCCTGAACCCTCTATGCATTCATTTACATCTATCCAAAAAGCCTCCCTGTCCTCTACACTCTTCTCACTACCAGGCCCATATGCATTTACAACCCACATCTCCCTTCCCAGTTTCACCTTCATCCACATAACCATTGAGGAAACCTCTTTCCACTCCACCACATGGTTGCTTATCTCTTCAATTACTAATATAGCCACCCCTTCTCTCTTCAAGCCAGAGACCCTCTCAATTACACTCCCAAACTCAAACTCACCACTCCCTTTCATCTTAGCTTCACTGTATGCCAACACATCCATCTTTCTTCTCACAAACATACTATCTTTTCCCTGTTACTCTCATCTGCACCACATCCACACACATTAAAAGACCCAAACCTTAGGGTACTGGTTGGAAAACTCCTCCCAGACCCTCTTATGCCTTTGCTTTTTTAGGAATGTTCCCTCTGGGGATACAGAGAGTAGTATGCCTAGTCCTATCCCCATCCCATTTTTGTTGCCTTTTACAATTCAAGTGGGAACATTCTGTGGCAGTATTCTTTCTCTCCTACCACAGGGTTCAGTAAGAAAGGAAATGTATATTTAGAGAACTGGTATAGGACAGCATTAAGAGTGGGAGGACAGCGTAATGGAGGGACAGTCACAGTATAATAAAGTGAATATTCCTCTATCACAGACAAAATGATGAGTGGCTCTGGAATGTATGGGTGCCCCATGTAGACCTTAAAGTATCAGCTGCATGCTACTGAGCAGATTTTAACCTCACAATAACATGCAACCAATACCCCAGATGGGGAGGGTAACATAAACCTCTAACAAAAATGAATGAAGTGTAGCTCTGGTCTGTTGGGGCACCCAGAACAGTCTATAATTATTGGCTGCAAGTTACCATGCAGTCAATATCTGATTATGGGGAACTAAAGCTAATGAATGAAATCTAGAGATCAGTATGATATTTCAAAGTTTTCTTTACCTTATGAGTCTTCTGATCCCTGAAGGCCAGTGCTTCCCGCTGGAGAACCTGATGGGCACGTTCCCCTACTGCACGCATGCTTCCCTTGATGCGTTGCAGGTAAACAGTTGGGTATACTCGAACAAGGGCTACAGTTATCTTCCCAATAAGTCCTCCTTTATCCACAACAGAACTAATGCGGGAAAGTATTGGTTTGTTCCCATAGCCTCCACCAAGCCTTGCCCACCATCGAGCAACACGGACCATATTTGTGTGAAGACGCAATTTCATGCTGTGTGCCTAGTGAAAGAAAAATAAAATGATGCATGAAAACTACAGACAAGAAGAAAAAGAGAAAAAGTAGTTTCCCATTTAACTAAATGTAAAAAAAATCTTCAGCATCAAGACATATGACAATAGGGGAATTTATTTGTTTGTGGCAGGGTCAGAGGAGGGATTAAGGCAGTTAGTGACAGAGTTTGGGAAGGCATATGATAGGAGAATGTTGAAGGTAAATGTGGGTAAAAGTAAGATGATGAAATGTACACAGGGAGAGGATGGTAGCGAGTTGGAGGTAAGTCTTAAAGGAGATAGGCTGAAGGAAGTGGATAGTTTTAAGTATTTGGGGTGATATGTGGCAAGAAATGGAGGAGTGGCAGTGGAGGTAAACTATTGATTGAGAGAAGCAGGTAAATGCTTTGGGGAACTGAAAAGTGTCATGAGAAATAGGCATCTGGGAATGGATGAAAAGAGGTTATATGAAGGGGTGATTGTGCCTATGATACTGTATGGGGCAGAGACTTTGAATTCAAGAGTGGCAGAAAGGAGAAATTTAAATGTGTCTGAGAAATATGGTAGGGGTTACAAGTAGAGTGAGAAATGAGGTGAGGTGGAGAGCAGGGGTGGAAAGAACTGGCAGATAGGGCTGATGAAAGATTATCGGGATGGTTTGGACACATGGAAAGAATGAAAGAAGAAAGGTTGGCAAAAGAGGTGTGGAAAACAGAAGTATATGGAGTAAACTTAACGGGATGACCAAGGATAAGATGGATGGATGGGGTGAAAGGGGCTTTGAGCAAAAAGGGAATGTCTATCGAGCAAGAAAGGGATAAGGCAGGGAATAGGAATGAGAGGATGATGATTGTGTATGGATGATATTTTGATGCTTCCTGAGGGGATTTCTCCCTGCCTTCTCTATTTTCTGCACAAAGGGATGGAGAGAGGGGTTAGCCATCTAAGTGAAGTGGCCCTGCTGTGGATGTGCTGTGTTTTGCTTCACTGATTATGACCCAGGTAGCTGGTGGGAGACAGGGATGACCCTTCATCCACAAGGATCTAAGAAAAGAAAGAAATAAGGGTGGTGGATGCAAGTGGAATGGGTGGGAGTGGGTGTGTGCCTTGACTTGGCTACTTTCCTTATAAGGGGAAAGAAACCCTTGGTATATAGTGTTGATGAAGTAGCCATCCATGAATCCATGTTGGTTTAAGGAGGTTGGGATCAATCAAGCAATCTCTCTTGCAGAAGACCAGCAGTCTTTAGGTAACTGGCAACAACATCAGGGATGGACCATAAGTCATTCAGGGAAGATGTCTTGTATTATTGTCTGGGGACTGTTAGTGTGGGGCATCGTTGTATGAAGTGTTCTTTGTCCTGAGTGTAGTGGTTGCATCTGGGGCACTTTGAGTCTATGGGCAGGTGTATTTTGCGTTGATACTGTTTTACTGATGGATGGTGTCCTGAATGCAGGCATGTCAGTTTAATTCTTATCAGGCATGGGATATATATATATATATATATATACATACATATATATATATATATATATATATATATATATATATATATATATATATATATATATATATATATACATTTTTTTTTCTTTCTTTTTTTCTTTTAGGAATTTCCCCTGTGGGGCTACAAGGAGAAGGATGCCTAGTCCCAATCCCCATCCCTTTCTTCTCGCCTCTTACGATCCAAGTGGGAATACTTGGTGGCAGTATTCTTTTCCCCCACCACAGGGAATTTTCCCCCACCACAGGGAAAAGGAGCTGGGAGATAGGGTTGATGAAAGAATATTAGGATGGTTTGGACACATGGAAAGAATGAGTGAAGAAAGACTAGTAAAAGAGGTGTGGAAGGCAGATGTGGAGGGAGTGAACATGAGGGGACGTCCTAGGATGAGGTGGATGGATGGGGTGAAGGGGGCTTTGGGGAAGAGGGGAATGTCTGTTGAGGAAGGACGGGAGAGGACAGAAGACAGGGTTGAACGGAGAATGGTTGTATATGGATGATGTTGTGATTGCATGAGGTGGAATGGGCGGGTGGATGGGGGGTGAGGTAGTATGTGTGAGCAAAATTTGACGCAGCCTGAAGGGATTTCTCCCCGTCCTCTCATTTTATGCAATGGGGGGACGGAGAGGGGGGGTCGCCGATTTAATGAAGCGGCCTTGCTGTGGATGTGCTGTGTCTTGCGACACTGCTTCTGACCCAGGGCAGTGGACAGGGTGCAGGGATGACCCGTCATTCAGGTGCTAAGATAAGAGGGAGGGTGGAGGGGTGTGGAGTGTGTTCAGGGATGGAATGGGTGGGAATGATTTTATGCCTTTTTCTTTTTGGCTACCCCCTTGTATGGGGGAAAAAGCCTTGGTATATGTATGTATATACATTTTTTTTCTTTCTTTTTTCTTTTCTTTTTCTTTCTGTGGGGCTTCATGTCTGGAGGTGTTTGAATGTACATACATACATATACCAATGGTTTTTCCCCTTACAAGGTAGCCAAAAACAATGGCATAAGATCCACTCCTACCCATTCCATCCCTACATACTCCACTCCCATTCATCCCTCCCTCCCTCTTATCTTGACTCCTCCTGGATGATGAGTCATCCCTGCATCCCACCCACAGTCCTGGGTCAGAAGCAATCTAGCAAGACACAGCACATCCACAACAAGGCCACTTGTATATGCTTGTATGTATATATGTATTTACCTAATTGTAGTATACAGGAAAGAAGCAGTGTTTGTTGGGTCCTAACTCCTACTCTCCAATTTCATCATACCTAACCTCAAATTCATGAACAATTCCAACTTAATCTATATCCTTGATTTCCAATTACAATATTAGATTTTAATTCATACATCGTTCCAGCTTAGATTATATCACCTTCTAAGCTATTCCAAGTATCTATGCATCTTTATGGAAAATTGTATTTCTTCATATTCTTTAGACATGTGGTCTTTATTTGTTCCCATGTCCTCTTAAAGCCCTCCCATCCTTAATCAAGAGATCTCTTCTGCCAATGTAATCTATCCCCTTTAGTGACCTGAATACAGTAATATCACCTCTTTCTCTTCAATCTTTCAAAGTTGGCAGACCCAGTGCTCATAGATATCAAATCTGCAAAACTTATTTCTATTGAAGGGATGCTAATGCAGTCCATAAAAATTATGAAAAAACACAATTACATGTTAACTATCCTACATTTTAAAAATGTAGGTCATGTTAAATCCTTGCACTTAAGTTATAATCTATTTATCATTGCTAGACCTGGATTTCAATTGTGGGTCAACCACTAGACAGAAAGGGTCCAAATAATTTCAAACTTTTCAACACACCAGGATAAATGATCACCTTTGCTTTAGTTAATGTTAATGTTTCAGCAGGCAGCCAGCAGCCGATAAACTGAACACACTGAAAAAGTAAAATACAATACATCTTTCTTGAGTAATTTTTTACCTCTAAGGGATGGCATGCAGCCAAGGACCCTACGAGTTCTGCCCCATGCACAACTAGCTTGGAGCCTATTCGCACCCGTCCTTCTTCTATTTGATGAACCATGCCTGCATCCACCACACATTCTGCAAATAAATTTGAGTGTAGTGATATATGCTCTTACATCTTTCACAAGGGTGATGTTTGCAAAGCAAAATATAATCATCTGGAGTTGGCAACACAGTATGTCAATACAATAGTGAAAGGGCTAACCAAAGCAGCCCAACCCCTTGCTATAGTGACAAACCCGAAGCTAAATAAAATATCTGACATTAATTAGTAAAAGAAGTGTGGAAGACAGAGGTGGATGGAGTGAATGTGAGGGGGCGACCAAGGATGAGATGGATGGACGAGGTAAAAGGGGTGTTGGGAAAGAGGGGGATGTCTGTTGTAGAAGAAGGGGAGAAAACAGAAGTTGGGGTGAGTGGGGGACAGGGGGGTTAGGGAGTATGTATTTACCTAGTTGTAATATACGGGAGGGGAACTATGCTCGTGGTGACCCGTCTTTGTATCTCTACGCATCAAGTTTTATCTTAAAATCTTGTATAGTGTTAGCACATACTGTTTTGTTGTCTAATTTGTTCCATGTATTTATCGCTCTTTGTGGGAAACTGTTCCTTTTCAAGTTTTTTCTATAACTATCCTTTTTCAAGTTTTTTCCGTGTCCTCTTGTGTGAATGATATTTTGATGCAGCCTGAAGGGATTTCTCCCCATTTTCTCTTGTTTTGCATGTAGGGACAGAGAGGGGGGGGTTGCTGATTAAATGAAGTGGCTTTGCCATGGATGTGCTATTTCTTGCTGCATTGCTTCTGACTCAGGGCATTGGGTGAGATGCAGGGATGACCCATCATCCAGGAGGAGCCAAGAAAAGTGGGAGGGAGGGGTGGTGAATGGGACTGGAGTATGTGGGGATGAAATGGGTGGGAGTGGATTTTTGCCTTTAACTTTGGCTATCTCCCTTGTAAGGGAAAAAAAATCCTTGGTATATGTATGTAGAAAGACAATATCTCTCTTACAGGTCCATTACAAGACTGCCAGCATATCCTTGGGGGAAATAACAGTATCTATACCTGGCTATGGTGGCTTAACCTGGCCTGGTAAACTTGTATGTCTAAGCCTGGAATTAGCTAGGATAAAAATACTTCATCATGATAGTAAAACACTTTTCTGTATCAACATTTCATTCTTAAAGCAATTCAATTCAATTGTTGCCTCAAATTTCACTCAATCAACAGTTGCTTTGAGTTTCACTACATGAAAAACCTGCAGTCCCACAGTAGCTGGCAATGGTCCTCATAATTTCCCATAGATCTCTTGGTAAAGACACTTTGGAGAGCTGTCTGTGTTTTATCAAAGAGGGACTGTTTCTATGTCACTGGCTGAAAGTGGTAGTAAGGGGAGAGCATTTGTTGATTGTCAGCTCTGTGTGAAAATGTGTGAGAAATACAGTTGAAACTGAAAGAGAGATCTTGGGCCCTGTCTAGAGACAGTGTCAGCCCCTCAGGGTTACACCTACTGATGGAGGCACTTGTATCTGATGGGCTTTGAAAATGGGGAGCTCTATTGTCCATCTTGTAGGACCACCACAAGTAGGTCAACACTGTTGGTTCCTCTCAAAATAAAAATGGAGTGAGCTTAAGCCTATCTTTTTTTTTTTATCTAACTAACCAATATAAAAACAAATGAGAACTGACAATAAAATAACATATATACCAAAGGCTCTTTCTCCCTTACAAGGGAGGTAGCCAAAAAACAAAGGCATAAAAACCACTCCCACCCATTCCATCCCCAATATACTCCACTCCCATCCATCCTCTCCCTCCCTCTTATCTTGGCTCCTCCTGGATGATGGGTCATCCCTGCATCTCACCCACTACCCTGGGTCAGTAGTAGTGTCACAAGACACAGCAAGGCCACTTCATTTAATCACCAACCCCTCTGCCTATCCCCTCATGCAGAAATGGTGAAGACGGAGAAATACCTTTGGGCTGCATCCATTTATTTTTCACATCCACTCCCTCACCCCCATCCCCCACCCACTCCCCCTCATGCATCACAGCATCATCCATACACAACCATTCTCCATTCACCCCTATCTCCTGTCCTCACATCTTTCCTCAACAGACATTCCCCTCTTTCCCAATACCCATTTTACCCCATCCATCCATCTCATCCTTGGTTGCCCCATCCTTCCATCTCTGCCTACCACATCACTTTTACTAATCTTTCTTCATTCATTCTTTCCATGTGTCTAAACCATTCCAATACTCTTTCATCAACCCTATCTCCCAATTCCCTTTCCACCCCATTCTCCTCACCTCCTTGTTTCTCACTCTATCCAGCCTAGTAACCCCTATCATACTTCTCAGGCACCTCATCTCTGAAAGGGACCTAGGAGTAACTATCACCAATGACATGGCACCAGACAAACATATCAACAAAGTCAGAGAAACTTTCAATTTATTAAGATCAATGAAAGTTGCCTTTGAATACATGGATGAAGAAATGGTTAAGAGTTTGAAGCTGAATTTAATATTGTGGGATTTAAACACTTTCATCAGGATAGAAACCACAAGAAAGGTGGGGGTGTTCTGTTATATGTTAAAAGCAATGTCCATGCCTGTGTTTTAGAGAAAGTAAAACAGGATGCATATGATAGTTTGTGGGTAGAATTAACCCAAACAAATGGACAAAAAATGAATGTAGGTGTAATATATAGGCCAAAAACATTATCATTAGCAGACGACAAACTGTTGTTTCAAGAACTGTCTAGTTTCTGCAACTGGGACTTATTGATAATGGGTGATTTCAATTTTACTAACATTGATTGGATGACCCTTGAACATGGCCATATAGGTAGTCATTCAATAGATTTTCTCAGTGACAATTACTTAGTTCAGCACGTAAAAGAACCCACAAGACATGGAAACTTACTCGACCTATTGATCACTAGCCATGAAAGCATGAGAGCCGATGTGGAGGTTGGTGAAACTATTGCAAATAGTGTCCACAACATTTTTAGAATAGATACATGTGCATCTAAAATAGCCGATTTTAGTAAAGCTCAGTTCATAGGACTATGTCAGGAGCTTCAGCTTACAGATTGGGAGGCAATTTTAAGCGAAAGAACTGTAGATCAGATGTGGGAAATATTTCAAAATATGCTAAGATGATTCATACATCCTGTTTTAGGACAGATGTCCCCCAAATCAGGCTCGCCCAAAATGGCTCGACAAAGAAAGTGAAAAAAGTATTGCTAAAAAGAGACAGGCTTATAAGAAATACAAGTGCTTGGGTGCACCTAACGCCTATCAAAGTTATGTAATAATACAGGTTTAATGGATCTGGAAAAGGCTTACGACAGGGTAGACAGAAAGGCACTGTGGGAGGTTTTGTGGATATACGGAATAGGAGGAAAGCTTCTAGGAGCTGTCAAGAGTTTTTATGAGGGTAGTAGAGCTTGTGTTAGGATTAGAAATAGAGAGAGTGAGTGGTTTGAGGTAAAGGTGGGACTTCATCAAGGATGCGTAATGTCGCCCTGGCTGTTCAACTTATACATGGATGGGGTAATGCGAGAGGTAAATGCTAGGGTAGTGGGTCAGGGATTGGAGATGGTTAAAGAAAATGGAGAAAAGTGGGAGGTGAGCCAGGTGTTGTTTGCGGACGACACTGCGCTTGTGGCAGGATCAGAGGAGGGATTGAGGAAGTTGGTGACAGAGTTTGGGAAAGTGTGTGATAGAAGAAAGCTAAAGCTAAATGTGGGTAAAAGTAAGGTGATGAGATGCACAAGGGGTGAAAGTGGCAGTAGACTGGAAGTGAGCATTAAGGGAGAGCGACTGGAGGAAGTGGATAGTTTTAGATACTTGGGTGCAAATGTGGCAGGAAAAGGTTGAGTGAAGGTGGAGGTAGAATGTATATTGAGAGAAGCGAGTAAATGCCTTGGTGGATTAAAAAGTGTAATGAGGAATAGACATTTGGGAATGGATGCTAAGAGGAGACTGTATGAAGGAGTGATTGTGCCAACAGCACTGTATGGGGCAGAAACATGGAACATAAGAGAGGAAGAGAGAAGGAGTTTGAATGTGTTTGAGATGAGGTGTCTGAGAAGTATGATGGGGGTTACTAGGCTAGATAGAGTGAGAAATGAGGAGGTGAGGAGGAGAACAGGGGTGGAAAGGGAGTTGGGAGATAGGGTTGATGAAAGAGTATTGGGATGGTTTGGACACATGGAAAGAATGAGTGAAGAAAGACTAGTAAAAGAGGTATGGAAGGCAGATGTGGAGGGAGTGAACATGAGGGGACGTCCTAGGATGAGGTGGATGGATGGGGTGAAGGGGGCTTTGGGGAAGAGGGGAATGTCTGTTGAGGAAGGACAGGAGAGGACAGAAGACAGGGGTGAATGGAGAATGGTTGTATATGGATGATGTTGTGATGCATGAGGTGGAGTGGGCGGGGATGGGGGGGTGAGGTAGTATGTGTGAGCAAAATTTGACACAGCCCGAAGGGATTTCTCCCTGTCTTCTCCTTTTATGCATGAGGGATCGGAGAGGGGGGGGGGTCGCCGATTTAATGAAGCGGCTTTGCTGTGGATGTGCTGTGTCTTGCGACACTGCTTCTGACCCAGGGCAGTGGACAAGATGCAGGGATGACCCGTCATCCAGGAGGTGCTAAGATAAGAGGGAGGGTGGAGGGGTGTGGAGTGGATTCAGGGATGGAATGGGTGGGAATGATTTTATGCCTTTTCCTTTTTGGCTACCTCCCTTGTAAGGGGGAAAAAGCCTTGGTGTAGGTATGTAAAAAATACATACATACATATACCAAGGCTTTTTCCCCCTTACAAGGGAGGTAGCCAAAAAGGAAAAGGCATAAAATCATTCCCATCCATTCCATCCCTGAATACACTCCACACCCCTCCACCCTCCCTCTTATCTTAGCACCTCCAGGATGACGGGTCATCCCTGCACCTTATCCACTGCCCTGGGTCAGAAGCAGTGTCGCAAGACACAGCACATCCACAGCAAGGCCGCTTCATTAAATCGGTGACCCCCCCTCTCCGTCCCCCCAATGCATAAAAGGAGAAGACAGGGAGAAATCCCTTCGGGCTGCGTCAAATTTTGCTCACAAATACTACCTCACCCCCCATCCCCCCACCCATTCCACCTCATGCATCACATCATCCATATACAATCATTCTCCATTCACCCCTGTCTTCCGTCCTCTCCTGTCCTTCCTCAACAGACATTCCCCTCTTCCCCAAAGCCCCCTTCACCCCATCCATCCACCTCATCCTAGGACATTCCCTCATGTTCACTCCCTCTACATCTGCCTTCCATACCTCTTTTACTAGTCTTTCTTCACTCATTCTTTCCATGTGTCCAAACCATCCCAATACTCTTTCATCAACCCTATCTCTCAACTGCCTTCCCACCCCCGTTCTTCTCCTCACCTCCTCATTTCTCACTCTATCTAGCCTAGTAATCCCCATCATACTTCTCAGACACCTCATCTCAAACACATTCAAACTCTTTCTCTCTTATGTTCCATGTTTCTGCCCCATACAGTGAGGTTGGCACAATCACTCCTTCATACAGTCTCCTCTTAGCATCCATTCCCAAATGTCTATTCCTCATTACACTCTTCAATCCACCAAGGCATTTACTCGCTTCTCTCAATCTACATTCTACCTCCACCTTCACTCCACCTTTTCCTGCCACATTTGCACCCAAGTATCTAAAACTATCCACTTCCTCCAGTCGCTCTCCCTTAACCTCTTCAGTACGGGCCTTAAATCTCCCGGGCAGCATTAGCTGCCAGACGTACAATGTGTTGTAATAATACTCGCATCATAAAATATAGTCACTGCTTATATCGATCGTTCTCTCTTTCACCCGTGAATTTTGATAACCATAGAAAATGTGATGAAGACAGTTGAGAGAGTATGTCATTACGCAAGGGCAACTACAATAAATATCATCAAGATGCCGATATGGCATCCTCGCGCATCCACTTGCTCCTCATGCCGCCTACGTATGCGGCATCGTATGGAAGGGGTTAATGCTCACTTCCAGTCTACTGCCACTTTCACCCCTTGTACATCTCATCACCTCCTGAACAGAACTGAACAGGTCGTGTCGAATAATTACAGGTACCCTAAAACCAACGCCATTACATACTATCTACAGACTGGCAGGGATTCCACCTCCCCACATTCGGCGCGAAATAATGACCAAGATAGAAAAATATAAACAACAAAATGATCCCAGGCATCCACTATACGGTCACCTTCAGGTTGGACAGAGACTGAAGTCTCGCCAAAGCTTCATGACGGTGGAGGGACTGGATCCAACCCAAGCTGTGGCCCATAGACTAAAATGTTGGCAGGAATATGACAATCTGGGCCATAACGAGGCCATACCATGCCCAAACGAGACCTTGCCCCCAGGAGCAAACCTAACCAGGAAGGACTGGGTTACCTTAAACAGAGGAAGAGCCAAGGTGGGCAAAACGAAAGAAAACAAACACAAGTGGGGATACACCAATAGCCCCCAATGTCCCTGTGGCGAAGTACAGACGATGGTCCACGTCCTCCGGGAATGTCCATTGAGTCCCCATTGCTCCGACCAAGACCTTAGGGAAGCAAATGAAACTGCCCTTATATGGACACGGTTCTGGTGCGACAAGATATGATGATGATCTCATCACCTTACTTTTACCCACATTTATCTTTAGCTTTCTTCTATCACACACTCTCCCAAACTCTGTCACCAACTTCCTCAGTCCCTCCTCCGATCCTGCCACAAGCGCAGTGTCGTCAGCAAACAACAGCTGGCTCACCTCCCACTTTTCTCCATTTTCTTTAACCATCTCCAATCCCTAACCCACTACCCTTGCATTTACCTCTCGCACTACCCCATCCATGTATAAGTTGAACAGCCAGGGCGACATAACGCATCCTTGACGAAGTCCCACCTTTACCTCGAACCACTCACTCTGTCCATTTCTTATCCTGACACAAGCTCTACTACTCTCATAAAAACTCTTGATAGCTCCTAGAAGCTTTCCTCCTATCCTATACATCTGCATAACCTCCCACATTGCCTTTCTGTCTACCCTATCGTAAGCCTTTTCCAGATCCATAAAAGCCCAAAAAACATCCTTCCCCTTTCCTATAGCTTTCTCACATATTTGTCTTACCACAAAGATCTGATCTACACCACCTCTACCCGTCCTAAATCCACACTGTTCCTCACCAATTACTCCCTCTGTTCCTCTCCTAATCCTCTCAATCACGATCCTCCCATAAGCCTTCTCAACTACACTTAACAAGCTAATCCCTCTGAAACTACTACATTCACACTTGTCCCCTTTTCCCTTGTAAAGTGGAACTATACAGGCACTCCTCCAGTCCTCCGGCACTCTACCCTCTCTCCAACAAACATTAAATAACCTCACCAGCCAGTCCACCATCACTGTACCTCCTTTTTTTAGACATTCTGCATGGCATCCATCCAGACCAGGTGCCTTACCTGCTTTCATCATCTTAACAACTGCCTTCACTTCTTCCTTCCTTATTTCTCCTCCATTTTCCCCATTCATCACTCTCATTTTCTTAGCATTTCCCACTGCAACTATCTTTCCCT
Source organism: Oratosquilla oratoria (assembly GCF_046742065.1). Lineage (NCBI taxonomy): Eukaryota > Metazoa > Arthropoda > Malacostraca > Stomatopoda > Squillidae > Oratosquilla > Oratosquilla oratoria. The sequence goes on along the minus strand of NC_134787.1, from coordinate 70,219,125 downwards.
CCCTATCCTCCTTCACATTTAGCAACTCCCTAAAATATTCTGCCCATCTTCCCCTTACTGCCTTCTCTTCCATTATCATCTCTCCATCTGCACCTTTTACCTTTCTTCTCTACTTGATTTGCCTCCTTTTCCTCTCTTAATTTCTTTCCAAAATATCGTTTTATTACTTTCAAAATTTTCTGTCATACTCTTACCCCACTTCACATCTGCTCTCCTCTTTGCCTCCTTTACCTTTTGCTTTACTTCTCTTTTCTTTTCTTTGTACCTCTCATATGACTCCCTCGTCCTATTTTGTAACCAATCTGTGAAAGCTCGCTTCTTCTCTTCTACAACCTTCTTTGTTTCCTCATCCCACCATTCACTACCCTTCCTTCTATTTCCTCCTGTCCTGTCACAAAGTGTGCAAGGATGGTGTGTATGTAAAAAAGACAATAAAAAAATGAAAACAACAATATGAAATGAATATCGCTATAAATCCAAAGAGAATCCCAAAGAATTCTACAGTTACATTAGAGATAAAGAGGTTATTAGGAATCACATTGGCTCACTATTATCTGCTCACGGTCAACTTGAGTATTCAAACAAAGGAATGTGTAATATTTTAAACAACTATTTTAGCTCAGTATTCATAAACGAAACACCTCGAAATGAACTCCGAACTGAAAGCTGTAAAAAATCTAGAGTAAACTTACTATGGTAAATATAACAAAAGAAAAAAATTAAAAGGTGAATAGAGAAACTCAAAATTAATAAAACACCAGGGCCTAATGGTTGGCATCCAAGAATCTTAAAGGAAATGAAAAATGAGATTGTTGTTCTATTAGATATTACAGACGCTCCCCAACTTACGTTTTAGTCACGTACTGAACGGCCGAACGTAACGTGAAAATGAACGCAAGTTGTTACTGTACGTTCCAGTAATGTATGACCATTCATACTGTACTATACATCCATAAATCCTATTACCGTATCTTATAAAACACCCCTAAATCATTAATTATAAACATAATATTGTAAAATAATAACATTAATTTAAAATAAATTAAATTCAAGCAACATAAAGCGAGATGGTGGAGGAGAAGGAGGGGGAGGAGGAGGCAAGGCACGTTCAGTCTGTCATTTGTGCCATGTAAACAATGGACGCAGCATCATGCGTAAATATCGTTTGAACGTCTCATACTATGGAGAGTGCGCTAAACTAAAAAATTCACTTTTTTTTTTTTTATTACAGTCAGTTCAAACGTAAAATCGAAAAAACGTAAAACGAATGAACATAAGTAGAGGAGCGTCCGTACTTTTAAAAAATCCATCATATCCGGAGATGTCCTAAGAGAATGGAAGCTAGCTAACATCACTCCAATATTCAAAAAAGGTGACAAAAAGAAACCAAATAACTACAGGCCTATAAGCTTGACTTCAATCATAGGAAAAATGATGGAAACTATCATCAGAAATGCTATCGAACATCATTAAGAAAATAACTGTTTGATAAATGATAGCCAGCATGGATTCAGACGGAAATGTTCTTGCATGACTAATTTACTCGAATTCTACAACACAGTCATCTTGAGTTATGACAAAAGAAACAATATAGATTTAATATATTTAGACTTTGCAAAAGCTTTTGATACTGTCCCCCATGAAAGACTATTTACTAAATTAGCTTCACACAGAGTTTTGGCTAGTTCATCTCATATTTCTGGCTCCATTCCCATACGATAACAGGTCATCTTGTAGCGATCTGCAATCTTCTTCTGTTTTCACTCTCTTGAGTTTTGGCATCATCGGCAAAAAAAATTATGTAACAATTTACTCCTTTGTCCATATCATTTATGTATATGGCAAACATTAAAGGAGCCAAAACAGAGCCTTGTGGGATGCCACTTTTTACATTTTCCCATTTCGAACTTTTGTCTCTAAGTACCACTCTCATTTTTCTCCTAGTTAAGAAGTCCTTCACCCATTCCAATAGTTTACCTTGAATTCCTCTGTGTGGTGGTTGCATCTGAGGCATTTTGGATCTGTGGTCAGACCTATTTAGTGTTGGTACTGCTCTAATACTGGATGGTGTCCTGAATGCAGATATGCCAATATAATTCTTATCATATATATAAGAGGGTTTTTTTTTCTGTGGGGCTTTTGTCTGGGAGCTGTTGGATGGCTTGTCACGTGTTTTTGTGTGGATCTTTTGTGAAATGGGTGGTATGTTGTTATAGATATTTAATAGTATAATGCTAGTGTATTATACTATTTTTTTTACAAAAAAAAAAAAGAAGAAGAAACAAAAATGAATAAACAAATAAATGAAATAAATATATTTTATCTCACCTATGGAATACCAGCCATCTGTCAGTTCCAGTGTGACATTTTGAGGTGAGCTACTTGTTTCCCTTATGTCTTTTGTGTCCATTGCAGAGCACTAGAATAAAGAAAATGAATCTTTACTGAAGAATTGTGATTACCTAATGGACCGCTGCACATCTAGCATTTCAGGTCTTGTAAAGGGCTTGAATACACATTATGAGGTACAGGCAAAGCAAGATGAAGATACAGTGAGATCTCTCATTAATGGACATTAATTAGCTGTGTTTGTGGTGTTTTTGCTGTGTTTTCGGAAAGATGAAGTGAAGGCAGTTTTTAAGATGATGAGAGCAGGTAAGGCACCTGGGTTGGATGGATGTCATGCAGATTGTCAGAAAAAAGGAGGTACAGTGATGGACTGGCTGGTGAGGTTATTTAATGTTTGTTTAAGAGAGGGTAGAGTACCAGAGGACTGGAGTAGTGCTTGTATAGTTCCACTTTACAAGGGAAAAGGGAACAAGTGTGCATATAGTAGTTTCAGAGGGATCAGCTTGTTAAGTGTAGTTGGGAAGGCTTATGGGAGGGTCTTGAATAAGAGGATTAGGAGAGGAACAGAGGGAATAATTGGTGAGGAGCAGTGTGGGTTTAGGACAGGTAGGGGTTGCATAGATCAGATTTTTGTGGTAAAAGAGATATGTGAGAAAGCTATAGGAAAAGGTAAGGATGTTTTTTGGGCTTTTATGGATTTAGAAATGGCTTATGACAGGGTAGACAGGAAGGCACTGTGGAAGGTATTGCAGTTATACGGGATAGGAGGAAAGCTGTTAAGAGCAGTCAAGAGTTTTTATGAGAGTAGTACAGCATGTGTTAGGATTAGAAATGGAGTGAGTGGTTTAAGGTAAAGGTGTAAAGGTACCATAAGACTGGAAAAATGCAAACATTGTACCAATATATACAGGAGGAAACAAGGAAAATCCAACTACAGACTTGTCTCCCTAACAAACACAGTAACTAAAATATGTGAAAAAGTGATCAAAAGTGGATGGGTTAAACACCTGGAAGAAAAATCTATACTAAACCCAAACCAATTTGGATTTAGACAAGGAAGATCATGTACAACAAACTTGATCTGCTTCTACTTGAGACTAATAGATATAATATAAGAGAGGGATGGATGGGCAGACTGTCCCTATCTAGACTTACAAAAGGCATTTGACAAAGTACTACACAAGAAATTAATTAGAAAATTAGAATCAATATGTGGCATCGCAGGTAAAGTATTAGAATGGATGGAGGACTTCCTGACTGGGAGAAAAATGAAGGTAGTAATTAGAGACAAATACTCAAAATGGGAAATGATATGTGGTGTTCCACAAGAGTCTGTGCTGGCTCCACTCATGTTTGCCATATACATAAATGACATGGATGAAGGAGTTGAATGTTATATGAATTTTTTCACAGATGATGCAAAAATATTGAAGAAAGTAAGAACAAAAAGGACTGTGATTCATTACAATCAGACCTGGACAAAATCTGGAAATGGACTCAAAAGTGGGAAGTGAACTTCAATATTAAGAAGTGTAGCACAAAGGAGCTTGGAAAAAGTAAAAACATAATTTCAAAAGATTATAAAATTGGTGAAGAAGAAATAAAAAAAGTGCACTCGGAAAGGGACTTTGGAGTAATAATCAGGCAAAGACATGACACCGGATAAACATATAAACAAAATAATTAAACTTTCAACCTATTAAGGTCAATGAAGGTGGCATTTGATTACATGGATGAAGAAATGATTAAAAAAATATTAGTCACATTGATTAGACCAAAACTGGAAACTACGCAACAACACTATGGACACCCAGTACTAAAAAGAATATAAGGAAACTAGAAAGAATACAAAGAGCAACAACAAAGTTGCCACCAGCTCTTTCCAAATTAACATACGAACAAAGATTATCCAAATTGGAACTACCAACACTGGAGCAGAGAAGAGAAAGAGGTGATCTACTGACTATATTTAGAATCATGAAAGGAATGGAAATCCTTGATAGGAATACATACATACATATACCAAGGCTTTTTCCCCCTTACAAGGGAGGTAGCCAAATTGGAAAAGGTATAAAATCATTCCCACCCATTCCATCCCTGAATACACTCCACACCCCTCCACCCTCCCTCTTATCTTAGCACCTCCTGGATGACGGGTCATCCCTGCTCCTTGTCCACTGCCCTGGGTCAGAAGCAGTGTCGCAAGACACAGCACATCCACAGCAAGGCTGCTTCATTAAATCGGCGACCCCCCCCTCTCCGTCCCCCCATGCATAAAAGGAGAAGACGGGGAGAAATCCCTTCAGGCTGCATCAAATTTTGCTCACACATACTACCTCACCCCCCATCCCACCTCATGCATCACATCATCCAATACAACCATTCTCCATTCACCCGTCTTTTGTCCTCTCCCGTCCTTCCTCAACAGACATTCCCTTCTTCCCCAAAGCCCCCTTCACCCCATCCATCCACCTCGTCCTAGGATGTCCCTTCATGTTCACTCCCTCCACATCTGCCCTCCATACCTCTTTTACTAGTCTTTCTTCACTCATTCTTTCCATGTGTCCAAACCATCCTAATACTTTTTCATCAACCCTATCTCTCAACTCCCTTTCCACCCCTGTTCTCCTCCTCACCTCCTCATTTCTCACTCTATCTAGTCTAGTAACCCCCAACATACTTCTCAAGACACCTCATCTCAAACACATTCAAACTCCTTCTCTCTTCCTCTCTTATGTTCCATGTTTCTGCCCCATACAGTGCTGTTGGCACAATCACTCCTTCATACAGTCTCCTCTTAGCATCCATTCCCAAATGTCTATTCCTCATTACACTTTTTAATCCACCAAGGCATTTACTCACTTCTCTCAATCTACATTCTACCTCCACCTTCACTCCACTTTTTCCTGCCACATTTGCACCCAAGTATCTAAAACTATCCACTTCCTCCAGTCGCTCTCCCTTAATGCTCACTTCCAGTCTACTGCCACTTTCACCCCTTGTACATCTCATCACCTTACTTTTACCCACGACAATGGAAAAACAAGAGATCATGAAAAGAAACTCAAAAAGGTTAACTATAGAAGAGATCAGAAAAAGAATAGCTTCCCACACAGAGTGCTGGATATCTGGAATAACTTAGATAAAGAAACAGTGTGTGCAAATACTATTCAAGATTTTAAGAAAAAACTTGATGCTGAAAGATACAAAGACAGGTAACCACAAGCATAGCTCCCTTCCCATGTAATACAACTAGGTAAATCTAACAGTGACCCCTCTGAAACTATTATTTTCATTCGTGTCCACTTTTCCCTTGTACAGTGAGTCCTCCTTATATGGTAATTCTTTATCCGGTAAATTCACAGTTACAGTATTTGGTAATTACTACCCTTGATTCTATTTATGGTAAGAAAAATTCACGGATACGGTATCCATTCGTGTTTTGTTTACACCATACCGTAGCGCCACCACTCCGTGCAGCCACCACAACAATCAGTCTCTTCCCGCATTCGGTATACGGTAATTTCAATTTGCGGTTAAGGTTTTCAAGAACACATATGTACCGTATAATGAGGACTTACTGTATAGTATTTTCATGCCCTTAATATCTTAGATACATCAAATCCCTTCAGATTAGAGTCATACAACAGTCTTTTATGTCTGGAGGCAAATTTTCAATCAAGAAAGAATGTTGATAACTTTTAACTTCTACTGTACTCCCTTTCTGATGCTCTTCTTAAATCTCTCTTTTATAATCTATATATCTCCATTTCTTTAATGCTATACTGTCCCCAAGGTTAGAAGTGTTGGTTGTTGGCAAAGAAATCATAAATTTTACTTACTTTGATGGCTACAACACAAAGAACCATGGTTTTCTGAGGAATATCGTCTTGCTCTGTAATCTTCCTCAAAACAGGTCGCTGAGCTCTATCTATCTCTCTGTCATATCGGTACTTCAGGTTGGACATAACATTTTCAAGGGTTAGGACTCTAGCAGGTTTCAGGATGAAAAGAAAATATATTTTATGAACATGTGAAAACCATACCCTACTGAAGAAGTTTTAACCTTGGTGCAAGACATTAAGGTGTGTCCACTTAAGTTATTTGCAGGGGATAATCTGATGGCATTATGAGGTGGGTACATACCACACAATATGGAGAGGTACTGGCCTTATACAAAATTTCCTATGTTTAATTGTTTGTCTGTTGGTGACTCATGTGGATGCACACTAATGACAGAAAAACCATTAACCAATTAAACCAATATTATTTTTACTTTTATCAAATTAATGAGCTAAACCTTAAATACTACATATCAGATTACTGTACAATGAATAACCATATTATAAGGAGAATAGCAGATCTGAATTGTTTATAATGTATCTTTCAGACCATAAGGCACTTCTTACCATAAGGCGCACCCGTAATCTACTATTCCCCGTCCTTACATAAGACGCACCTGGTCTTGCCATCGGATAATCATGCACATGTGAGTGCATTCAGAACTGAACACTTTCGTTGTTGAATGAGAAAAATCGGTTGGGATTTAGCAAAATTATAAAAATAAATTAAATATCTTTTTATTTTGGTCAGTGAAATCAGACCACCTCCATGGATGGTCTCCCCTGCCAATACCCCTATAAAACAACATAAACATGTTACGGGAATTGTGGGGAATAAAACCAACATTAGCAGTTTTGTTCCTGGAATTCTCTATTCACTTAAAAACACAAGATTTATTACAAATGACGGTAAATTTTTATTTTCTACCATGGGCGCAATATAGCAATAGAAAATTATCAATTTTGTAAATTATAATATATCAACGTAATATGCAATTTTGTGAGTGGAAATAAAAAACAAAAAAGGTGTTAAAACAGATTTCGTAAGTAATGAAGCCGTGTCGGACGAATGTTATGCCATGTTTGTTATGATAGATGCCGACGTCGAAGAAATGAAAGGATGATAAATTTGTCTAACCTAACCTAACCTAACCTGTGTTTAATAAATCATTACCTGCAAATTAAATGTCATCTGGCTTGTCCTCGTTGTCGTCGTCCAGAGAGACGTTGGCGAGCTTTTCAACCACTCTCTCAGCTTGCGGGGTATACAAAGTTCTTGCAGCAAGGAATGCATGTATCTCCACTCCATAACATTCCTTCCAGAAAATGTACCTGGCGAGGTACTGTCGGAAGTACCGAGGCCATCAATTGACAGACGACAAGATGGTGTCCTGATCCTATGCTACCGACTTTGTTCATTAGCATATTTGCTTGTAGCAAGGTATTTTTTTTTTTCATTTCCGCCCACAAAATTGCATATTATGTTGATAAATTTTAATTTACAAAATCAATAATTAATTTTCTATTGCTATATTGCCCCCATGGTCGAAACTAAAAAAATACCCAAATGACTACAGTCAGAGTGGAGCAAGACTAGACCAATGCAAAATGGCTGTCTGTGTTGTGGACGCTATCTTGTCATAGCCATGATAGCGTGAATAAATGAGGTGGCATGGACTCGAAAACTGTCGAAGTTTTTGCAATTTTCTTGTCAAGATACATGCATCTTGGTTATAACTTGGTTGTAACTTTTGCTAGGCCTATGCATTGTCGCTGTCAGCAGGCTAGCTACAAAACGTGTCAAAATAGTACGTCACTGTCCGAGGCTTTTTGTTGCACTGAAGCTACACAAGGCACACCTCATGATAAGGCGCACCACCCGATTTTGGCCGATTTTAAGGATTTTGCCCACTCCTTATGGTCCGAAAAATACGGTACAAAAGAATCAAATTCCTCACTTGCTGTTCATATAATATCCTAATCTCCTCTCTGTGGCAGCCAGCTTCCAAATGATCCACCTGTAGTGATTGGCCACCCACTTGGGTGGAACCAATTTTGGATGAACTCCTGGTGCTGCCAAGAAACCTCTCTCCACCTCTTCAGCACCCAAAGAGTTGTCCTTGGCCAAAACCACATTCATATTGTCTCTACACTGCACTGCCACATCCCTGTGCAGGAGTAGTTATCATGCATTTTAAAATTAGTTTGAGATCATATACTGTATTAAAATTTATTAACACAATTAAAATCTATTGGTAAATAAAAACTAATATTAAAGTGACAATTAAAATAAATATATAGATCAGTGTTTCTCAAACTTTTTTACACCAGGGCACACCTATGAATTAATCAAAACTTTTGGGTGCACCTATAAATTAACCAAAACTTTGGGGCACATCATTGATTCTACCCCAAAAAAGGAACTAGTTCATTACAAACTCCCACAAATCATGTAAAACGAAAATATAAAAAATAAACAGAAAGTATTAAAAGATCAGGATTGTCATTCAATAATCAGTTGAGAGAGAGGGGGAAGGGGGGATCAGAAATGACTCATTTAAATCCCCTAGGAAAGAAAAAGGGAAAGGATTTACCATGCCATTGCTTTTTAAAGATTAAGGAATTTACCTTTCAGTTCAAAATGTCAAATGGCAAAGAATTGATGCTTATTATTAAACCACACTTTAGGTGTCTCTAAAATAATGAAAATTATACAAATTTTTAAAATATAAGCATATTTTATTAATCAAATCTTCCATTATCTTGGGGGCACCTGGCTACCTTCCAGGGCACATTAGTGGGTCCGGGTGCACCGTTTGAGAAACATACCATCCAGACACTGAAGCGAAAGGAAGTGCTGCATTGTGAGCGCACCTATCTAGTGGTTTCATCGCCAATAACAAAGGAAACCTGTTGTTATTGTGCAGGATGGATACGCTATGGTACTCGTTGTGACCGGTAAAAGTTTTTCCAGTTCTTGAATTAGGTATAGTTCTGGCAAAATGGAGATAGATAAAGAAGAATAACAAATGAACCAACTAAGAGAGCACTTGATGTAAGTATAGTAGAAAGCCCTAGAGGTGTCATCCCCAAACGCCACTGTTTAACAGATACTCCTAGAAAAAATCCAAGGTGGGAAAATAATGTCTTTTCAGGATTTAAAAGAACCCCAGGTGAAGTAGGTAAAAGTTTGGATAAAGACAGAGAAATTAGATATAGTAATGCACTAAGAAATCACGAATTAATGACTTAACCCCTTCCATACGGTGCCGCACACGTAGGCGTCATGGGGAGCGAGTGTATTCGCGAGGCTGCCATATCGGCGTCTTGATTATATTTATTGTAGTCGCCCCTCCATAATGACATTCTTTCTAATTCTTTTGTAATCGCATTTTCTATGGTTATCAAAACTCACGGGTGAAGAGAGAACGATCGATATAAGCGGTGACTATATTTTATGATGCGAGTATTATTACGACATGTCGTACGGCTGGCATTGGCTGCTGCCACCGAGATCTAAGTCCATGACGCCTACGTGTGCGGCACCGTATGGAAGGGGTTAATGGAAGAAGTCATAGATTTGAAACTGGATTACTGAGCTGTACACTGGGAATTGATTACATTGCAAAAGAGTAATGTGCAAACAATTAAAGAATTAAGTGACCTAAAGAGTGAAATTGAAATTCTTAAGAGAGAAAACAAGAGGATGAAAAATGAGGATAAAAATAAAAATGATGAACTGAAAAAGGAGGTCAAAGAGCAGTTGCAAGTAGTGACTGGATTAGTGGCGGAGTCAATCAAAGAAACTGACCTCATTGAAATAAAAAAATCAATGGAAACAAGAACAGGAAAATCAAGACATATCTTTCAGAGAAATATTACAAAAGCAGATGGAGGAAAATACAAAAGAAACAGTTACGAAAGTAATTAAAGAAAAGGAAAATTGGGTGAGAGATACAGCTGACAAAGGTAAGTGCATTGTGGTCCATGGTATCCAGGAAAAGCATAAGTATAGATACCAGAGAGAAAAGGAGAAGGAATTAGCTAAGGAAATTCTGAAAGAAATACAAGATGAAGGTCAGAATCTCGATTAAGAAATTGACGAAATCCACAGGATAGGCAAATATTCAAAAGAAAAACATCACAGACCTCTAAAAATAAAACTAAGAACACAAATGATAGCAGTGGAGGTATTATCGAAAGTGGTCAAACTGGCAAACAGCGAGAAATTCAAACATATAAGGATACAAAAGGAAATGAGTGATGAGGAAAAAGAGAAAGACAAAGTGCTCAGAATTGAAGCCAATGATCGGAATGAGAAGAGAACAAAGACATAAAAAAAAAGTTTTTTTGGAGAGTGCTGGACTTGAGACTGAAAAAATGGTACATCAAAAAAATGAAAACTTAAACCAAAAAATAAAATAAAATATGAAAATAAAAGTGGCATACACAAATATTGATGGTATGATCTCTGGAATCAATGAACTAAATGTCTATCTAGAAACAGAAAAACCTGATATGGGCATAATAGAGACAAAATTGATAGGACCGCTATCAACAAGCATAGTGGGACATGGTCTACACAACCACTGGGTGAAAAATAGAACAGACAAGCAAGGAGGAGGTGTCATGATATTGACCAGAAAAGGTTTAAATGTGACAAAGATTATTAAAGGCTAAGGCAATGTAGAAGTAATTATGATTAAAATTGCAAACAAAAAGATGAAAAGCAGAGAATTTGTAGCAGTGTATATACCACCAAAAACCCATGCGTGTTCAGACGGACAGCAAACATTCTAAATTACTGGAAGAAACAATGAATGTGCTAAACAAGTTACTGAAAGAGGGTGGAAAAATAGTAATTATAGGCGATTTCAATGCCAAAAACATATTTTGGGAAGAAATGATAGTTAAAGGGGGAGATGAACTTTGGAGCAATATTCTACTGGATATGACCATCAAATACACCCTAACACAAAGGGTTAAGGAAAATACTAGATATAGAAACAACAAGGAACCATTGAAACTAAACTTAATATTAACTTCTGAACTATTGTGAACAAAATGGTGTATAAAACACCAATTGGAAAGAGTGACTATATACTAATAAAGTTTAAATTAAAAGAACAGAACAATGTAGATAGGAATGATAAACATAGAGATTGAAGATTTATGTACAACAAAATGGATTTTGTAAAACTAAGAAAAAAATTCCAAAACACAAATTGGGATAAATTTTCTAAAGAGGAAACAAAGATGGAAGACAAATGGAACATATTCAAAGAAAAGTACAAAGAAGGAATTAATAAACATGTACAAAAATCAAAACAAAAAGAGATTTATATAAAATGTTGGTTTAACAAAAGGCGTAGTGAGGCTAGAGCCAGGAGAGACAAAGCCTGGAAAAAATGTAAAAAAGATAGAAAAACATCTAAATGGCAAACATATATAAAACTTAAGAAAGAATATGTAAATATACGCAGGAAAGAAAAAAGAGAATATGAAAGGGATATCATAGACAAATGTAAGGATCAACCCAAACTCTTTTACAGATATATAAATGAAAAAGTAAAGGATAAACATGAAATAGTGAAACTGCATAAAGGAGATAAAGAATACATAGATGACACAGAGATGGCAGAAGTTATGATCAGACATTTCAGGTCTGTTTTTACAATTGAGAGCTCACAATCTTGGGAAGATGGACAACAAGAAAGATCACCCATGATGAAAGAAATAAAGATAACACAAAAAGAAATAGGAGACCAAATTAAAAGCCTAGATGTCATGGACCCAATGGAATTGCAAATTGGATACTGAAAGTGTGTATAGATGAACTGACAGACAAACTATACAATATAATTGACTTCTCACTCAAAGAGGGAAAGGTACTGCAAGATTGGAAAGATGCAAACATAGTACCAATATATATGGGAGGAAATAGGGAAGATCCTACAATCTTCAGACCAGTATCCCTCACAAGCACAGTAGCAAAAATATGTGAAAAGGTCATCAGGAACAAATGGACCAAACACTTGGAAGATAACAAAATAAAAAACCCCAAACAATTTGGCTTTTGGAGTGGAAGATTATGCAACACAAACCTAATCTGCTTTTACTCGAGATTAATTGAGATAATACAAGAAAGAGATGGATGGGCAGATTGCACCTTCTTGGATTTGCAGAAAGCATTTGACAAAGTACCACACAAAAAATTACATACATACATACATATACCAAGGCTTTTTCCCCCTTACAAGGGAGGTAGCCCAAAAGGAAAAGGCATAAAATCATTCCCACTCATTCCATCTCTGAATACACTCCACACCCCTCCACCCTCCGTCTCATCTTAGCACCTCCTGGATGTAGGGTCATCCCTGCACCTTGTCCACTGCCCTGGGTCAGAAGCAGTGTTGCAAGACACAGCACATCCACAGCAAGGCTGCTTCATTAAATCGGCGACCCCCTCTCTCCGTCCCCCCATGTATAAAGGAGAAGACGGGGAGAAATCCCTTCAGGCTGCGTCAAAATTTGCTCCCACATACTACCTCACCCCCCATCCCCCTGCCCATTCCACCTCATGCATCACATCATCCATATACAACCACACAAAAAATTAATGAGTAAAATTGAAAAAATAGGAGGAATACAAGGCAAACTGTTGGAATGGGTGAAGGATTTCTTAACCACTTCCATATGGTCACGCCTACGTAGGCGGCATGAGGAGCAAGTGGGTACTCGATGATGCCGACATCGCCATCTTGATTATATTTATTGTGGTCGTACCTACGTAGTTCCCATTCTCTCTAAACTGGCTTCATCAATTTTCTATGGTTATCAAAATACACGGGTGAAAGAGAACGAACGATTGAGCACTGACTTTATTTTTAATGCGATTATGACGCAACATCGCACGTCGGGCAGCTAATGCTGCCAGACATGCGATGTGCCCCAGAGTGAAGAGGTTAATTGGGAGAAAAATGAGAGTGGTACTTAGAGACAAAAATTTGAAATGGGAAGATGTGAAAAGTGGCATCCCACAAGGCTCTGTTTTGGCTCCTTTAATGTTTGCCATATACATAAATGATATGGATGAGGGAGTAAATTGTTATATGAACTTTTTTGCTGATGATGCCAAATTACTCAAAAGAGTAAGAACAGAAGAAGATTGCAGATGGCTGCAAGATGACCCAGATAAAATATGGGAATGGAGTCGGAGATATAAGATGAACTTCAACATTAAAAAATGTAGCATAATGGGACAGGGACCTAGGAGCAACCATCTCAAGTGACTTGACACCTGACAAACATGTAAATAAATTATTTGGAGAGACTTACAACTTATCAAGATCAATGAAAGTGGCCTTTGACTACATAGATGAGGAAATTGTTAAAAAAATAGTAGTTATACTGATAAGACCAAAATTAGAATATGCTGTATCAATGTGGGCCCTTAGCACAAAAAAGAACATAAGAAAATTAGAAAAAATCCAAAGAGCAGTGACAAAAATGACACCTACACTGTCAAATCTGACATATCGACAAAGATTGGAGAAATTACAGTTGTCAACACTGGAACAGAGAAGGGAAAAAGGCAATTTGTTGATTATTTTCAGAATTATGAAAGGGATGGAAATTCTTGATAGAGACAACTTATTAAAGTAGGACAGAAGAGAAACAAGAGGACACGAAAAGAAACTAAAGACAGTTACAGAAGAGACCTGAAAAAAAATAGCTTCCCACATAGAGTGATCGATGTCTGGAACAAACTGAACAAAGAAACAGTGAATGCTAGAACTATATACGACTTTAAGATCAAACTGGATGTGGAGAGATATGAAAACAGGTCATTACGAGCATAGCTCTTGTCCCGTAAAATACAAACATACATACATATATCAAAGGCTTTTTCTCCCTACACAGGGGGTAGCCAAAAAGAAAAAGGCATAGAAACCACTCCCACCCATTCCATTTCCTATATATTCCACTCCCCTCCACCCTCCTCTTATCTTGGCACCTCCTGGATGACGGGTCATCCCTGCATCCTGTCCACTGCCCTGGGTCAGAAGCAGTGTCGCAAGACACAGAACATCCACAGCAAGGCCGCTTCATTAATTCAGCAACCCCCCCTCTCCGTCCCCCCATGCAGAAAAGGAGATGGGGAGAAATCCCTTTGGGCTGCATAAATTTTTTTTCTCATACATACTTCCCCCCCCCCATCCCCCACCCACTCCTCCTCATGCATTACAGCAGCATCTATACACAACCCCTCTCCATTCACCCATATCTTCTGTCCTCTCCCGTCCTTCCTCCACAGACATTCCTCTTTTGTAATGCCCCTTTCACCCCATCCATCCAGCTCACCCTAGGACGCCCCCCTCATATTCACTCCTTCCACCTCTGCCTTCCACACCTCTTTTACTAATCTTTCTTCATTCATTCTTTCCATATGTCCAAACCATTCTAATACTCTTTCATCAACCCTATCTCCCAGTTCCCTTTCCACCCCTGTTCTCCTCACCTCATTTTTCACTCTATCCAGCCTAGTAACCCCTATCATACTTCTCAGACATTTCATCTCAAACACATTCAAACTCCTTCTCTCTTCCTCTCTCATGTTCCATGTTTCTGCCCTGTACAATGCTGTTGGCACAATCACTCCTTCATATCAGAAAGTATAGTACAGATAAGACCAGACCAATTAAGATTAAATTCAGGTCACAAATGACAGCAGAAAATATCTTAGCAAAAACAGGGAAAATAGCAACAAGTGAACACTATAAAAAGAGAAATGAATAAAGAGGAAAGAGAGGAGGAAAAAATGAAAATACAAGAAGCTAAGGAAAAAAACGAGAATAGAACAGAGTCAGAAAAAGAGAAATTCTATTGGAGAGTAGTGAATATGAAAGTAAGGAAATGGGGGATACTAGAGAAAACAAAAGGGAAACAGAAAATACAATGGAAGTAGCAGAAAATTAAAAGTGTCTTACACAAATATAGATGGCTTAATAACAGGATTGAATGAGCTGAATGATTATCTGAAGGAAAAAGAACCGGACATAATGGGAACTGTAGAAACAAAATTAAAAGGTCCACTACAACCCAACAGTGTAGGACATAATGCATATAATTATTGGATTAAAAACAGAGAGACAAAACAAGGGGGTGGAGTGATGTTCCTGACTAAGAAGGATATAAACATGAGGTGTGTCACATATGGAAAGAATACAGTAGAGATGATTATGATCGAAGTGGAAGACAGATAAGAAGAGCAGAAAGTTTGTAATAAACTATGTGCCTCCAAAAACAGCCTCGTGGGAAGAGAGTGAACATAAAAGTATGTTAGAAGACACAAGGATAACATTAAATAAGATAATGGAAGATGGAGGAAGAATAGTTATAATGGGCGACTTTAATTGCAAAGAAGTCTGCTGGGAAGAGATGACAGTAAAGGGTGGAGACGACTCATGGGGAAATGTTCTACTCGAGATGACTATTGACCATACAATGACACAATGTATACAAGAGAACACTAGGTATAGAAATGAAGAACCATCGAGACTAGACCTAATAATCACATCTAAACCTAGAATTGTGGAAAAGATTGAATATAAGACACCAATAAGTAAAAGTTGCAACATATTGATTGAACTGGAAATAAATGAGGAGAAATACATGAAAAGAAATGAACAATATAGAAAAGGAAGAATGATGCATGATTTTTTTTTTTTTTTTTTTTTGTAATAAAATAAGAGAATTCTTTCAAAAAGAAAACCGAGAAAGAATATGCAAAGAAATAACAGTGGAAGAGAAATGAAATATTTTGACAAAAATCTATAAAAAAAAAAGGAGTGAAGTATGTCCCAAGACAAAAACAAGAAAAAGAATATGTAAAGTGCTGGTACAACAAAAGTTGTAGGGAGTTAAAAGACAAAAGAGATAAAGCTCGGACCAAATTGAAGAAAGACAAAAGACCTGAAAAATGGAAAATATATACTTGTTATAGAAATGAATATGTACAAGTGTGCAGAGAGGAAAGGAGAAAATATGAAAGAGATGTCATAGAAAAATGTAAAGATCAACCAAAACTACTTTACAGATTTGTAAACAACTGAAAAACAAACAAGATTTGGAGAAATTAAGACAAGGAGGAGTTGAATACACAGAGGAAATAGAAATGGCAGAAATTATGAACAAGCATTTTAAATCAGTGTTTCCAACCTGGGGAGATCGAATGGAAAGAGAAAGTCCCCCCATGAAAGAAATAGAAGTAACAAAGAAAGAAATAATGAAACACTTGAGTAATCTTGATGTCAGAAAATCGCATGGACCAGATGAAATAGCAAACTGGATTTTGAAAGAATGCAGGAATGAACTGGCAGACAAAATACACAGCATAATAAACAGTTCCTTGAAAGAAGGAAAAGTTCCAAAAGATTGGAAAAAAGCAAATATAGTACCTATATATAAAGGGGGAAATAAAGAAGACCCTACCAACTATAGACCAGTCTCTCTAACAAGTACGATAGCAAAAATTTGTGAAAGAATTGTCGAAAGTAGATGGGTAAAATATTTAGAAAAAAACAATGTGCTAAATCCAAGGTAATTTGGATTCAGACAAGGACGATCATGCGTCACCAATTTATTGTGTTTCTATTCAAGGCTAATAGATATAATACAAGAAAGAGATGGATGGGCTGATTGTGCATTTCTAGACCTAAAAAAAGCTTTTGACAAAGTACCACATAAGAAGTTGCTTAAGAAATTAGAAACTGAAGGAGGAATACAGGGCAAACTGCTTAAATGGATGGAAGACTTTTTGCAAGAAAGAAAAATGATAGTGATAAGAGACACTCAAAATGGGATGAAGTAATAAGTGGTGTTCCACAAGGAACAGTTCTGGCCCCAATAATGTTTGCTATATATATTAATGATATGGATGAAGAAATTGAAAGTTATATGAGCTTCTTTGCAGATAATGCAAAACTATTCAAACAAGTGAACACGGAAGAAGATTGTGAGTCACTACAGAGAGATCTAAATAAAGTATGGGAATGGAGTAGGAAGTGGGAGATGGAGTTCAACACTAAAAAGTGTAGTATAATGGAATTTGGAAAAAGCAAAAACAGAATAACAGGATCAAATAAATTGGGAGAAGAAGAAATAAAAAAAGTTGAAAATGAGAAGGACATGGGAGTCATTGTTATGAATAATATGTCACCTGAGAAACATATAAATAAGATTTTTGGAGAAACTTATAACTTAATAAGAACAATCAAAGTGGCATTTACATACCTGGATGAAGAAATGGTGAAGAAAATACTAATCACTCTGATAAGACCAAGATTGGAATATGCAGCAACGATGTGGTCATCAAGTACAAAAAAATGTATAACAAAACTTGAAAGAATACAAAGAGCAATTACAAAATTGGCACCAACAACTCTCAAAACTATCATATGAAGAGAGACTAACAAAACTTGAGCTACAGACACTAGAGCAAAGAAGAGAGAGAGGAGATTTTATAGCTATTTACAGAATCATGAAAGGCATAGAAATTATTGATAGAAAGGATCTAATAAAATGGGATAATAGAAATACAAGACACAGAAAGAAAATCAAGAAAGACAGCTATAGAAGAGACATGAAAAAGAATAGCTTTCCTCACAGAGTAATAGACAGTTGGAACAAGTTAGATGAGAAAGTGGTGTGTGCAAAAACAATACATGAATATAAAAATAGTTTAGATACAATGAGATATGAAGACGGGACACCACGAGCCTAGCTCCCCTTCCCGTAAAATACAACTAGGTAAATATAACCTCCTCTTAGCATCCATTCCCAGATGTCTATTTCTCATTACACTTTTCAATCCACCAAGGCATTTACTCGCTTCTCTCCATCTACATTCTACCTCCACCCCCACTCCCTTTCCTGCCACACTTGCACCCAAGTATCTAAAACTATTCACTTCCTCCAGTCTTTCACCCTTAATGCTCACTTCCAGCCTGCTGTCATTCTCTCCTCTTGTACATCTCATCACCTTACTTTTGCTGTAAAATACAACTAGGTAAATACTGATATAGATGCAAACATGCTGTGTCCCACACGATGACAACATCAATGACACCTTGTATGAATCAAGAGTAATCATGAATTTCCATTTATCTTCCTTTATTTTTTAAACAAGGGAGTAGGGAGGGTTGCCATTTAAATGATGTAGCTGGCCATACTGTGGATGTTGTGTCTTGCTGTCTTGCTTCTGACCTGGGCAGTGAGCAGGGTACAGGGATGACCCTTCATCTATGAGAAACCAAGATGAAAGAGAAATTGGTATGGAATGGATGGGGTTGAGTGTATGCTTTGGCTGGCTACCTCCCTTGTAAGGGCAAAGAAGCCTATTAGTGTATGGATATGTTCACACTGATTAATAAGATAAACATTACTTACTCATTATACTTGGCTTCACTGAAATTGAACCGAAATGTTGCTGCATTTTCTGCAGTAACACAGTGGGCTGCTGATCTCTTTCCACAATATAGCTATGAAAAGAAATTAACTCTGAGTGGAGATCCTTAGTGGAATAAAATTGGCTGGTATCAGCCAAAATAAAATAAATGGATATAAATGGAAAATTACCAAATTAATCAAGATTACTGACCTTACCCATAGCGACAATAACTTTCTCTTCAGCTAAACTATTAAAAAAATAAGTTTAATTGTTTTAGTATAAAACATATACAAACAGAAAAGTCAAGGAGAGTTACCCCTATCTTAACCACTTCAGTACGGGACTTAAATCTCGCGGGCAGCAGCCAATGCCAGCCGTATGACGTAACGAAATAATATTCGCATCATAAAATATAGTCGCCGCTTATATCGATCGTTCTCTCTTTCACCCGCGAATTTTGAAAACCACAGAGAATGGGATTCAGGGCGCATTTGGGAGAATGTAAAAACACAGGGGCGACTACAATAAATATAATCAAGACGCCGATATGGCAGCGTCGCGAATCCACTTGCTCCTCATGACGCCTACGTGTGCGGCACTGTATGGAAGGGGTTAACCACTTCCATACGGTCACGCCTACGAAGGCGGCATGGGGAGCAAGTGGGTACTCGATGATGCCGACGTCGGCATCTTGATTATATTTATTGTAGTCGTACCTACGTAACTTCCATTCTCTCTAAACTGGCTTCATCATATTTTCTATGGTTATCAAAATACACGGGTGAAAGAGAACGAATGATTGAGCACTGACTTTATTTTCCATAATGCGATTATTATGACGCAACATCACAGGTCAGGCAGCTAATGCTGCCAGACGTGCGATGTGCCCCGGAGTGAAGAGGTTAAGGGCAAGTAAGGGATTAGGTCAAAGCTATCTAAATCAATCATCCACAAACTAGAAACAATATATATAAAGATACTTGCATGTGAATAATGGATAATAACATGTTTTAACAAGAACATCAAACACAATATACTTACATTCTGAAGAGGCCAAAATGATTTTAACTTGACCTTTTTTCTAGATGGCTGTAAATTGTCTTTATTTGCATTATCAGTATCTTTTTGGGATATTTCATCTTTTCTTTTATTATTATTTCTAATTTTCTTTCTCTCCTTCCCATCCATTTGATCTTCAATATCACTGAATTCATCAGTTATGTCTTTTTCATCTTCAGTCGCTCTATCGTGTTTTCTTTGTCCATTTTGAAGGTCTTCTTCCTCCTTCACTTCCATCTTCAACTTGTGCATCCAACCCTGGATTTGAGGAACTGATCGGTCTTTTTTGAAAGCAATCGCCTTGTCTTGTTTAAGTCTTGCTAGCTGACGTTTTTCTGAGATGTCTTGGTCTATCATAATTTTGATAAAAGAGAAATGTAAATATTGTACTGTGCTCCACTAAAGGTAAAAAAATATGTAAAATAACTATGCAAAAATTCAATCATATTACTAAAATATATATGCACATATGAGATGTCCAACACCCATTCCCTAATCAGACTGGAGAAAAATAACCTTACATGCCCAGAGATTATCTGTGCTTCCAGTGTAATGTAAGCATCTCAGCATGTGATGTATGAAGTATGTATTTATGGAAAGAAATATGAAGAAAAGCTGATGACAAAGGTGAAGGATTCATAGACAACAGGATGAAGATAAAAGATGGTATGAGGATGCTGAGATTGCTCTGCAGAGAAAGGATAAACATGGAGTTAAATGCACTACTGCAGGTACAAGAGATACTAAACAGGTAAAGGCAGACATGCAGGGCATAGGAGGGAAAATTGTAAAGGAAAGTTATTCTGGAGGTAAGGACGTGACAGCTAAAAGGTATTTAGGTACAAGTAAATACTAGTAAACTAAGCTGTTTAACATTAATTCTTGTCCATGTCTCTTCAACCTCACCCCACCCCTACTTATAACTTTTGTGAGTACTTATGATTAGGAGAGTGGGGCTGGAAAAAATGGACAAAAATTAATGATAAAACAGTTTAGCATATAATTATGACAGCTCTGTTATCAGAGAGGTTAGTGAATAAATTTGGTTGGGTTTGCTGGAGGACCAGTAATTGGCCCTTTGGGGCCACAACTTTCAATGGATGTAGAGAAAATGGTGGTGCTCTGGACACTGGTAATTCTCCCGGAGGGTCTATGCCTTTGAAGAGATCCATCCTCTTTCAACTGTTTTAGCATGCTGATTGAAAGCACACCTTTTTGACTGGGTATGGACAGCAATCAATCAATTCCTTGCCACCAGGCCTCTCTTGCAGGAGACTCACAGCTTCCAAGTGGCCAGTGACAGGCAACTGCCACTGGGCAGGCCCATAGTTTACTCAGGGGCTTGTCTAAGGATTGTTAGTGCAGGGCCTTGTGATTCACCATGGTCTTTGGACTACGTGTTGGACTCGTGATCGACAGCTATTTCCCTCCTGGTGTCTTCTGTGTGGTGAATGCATCAAACACTCTTGCTCTCATCTCCTAATATGAAGTCTACTTCATTCTTTGTAGTTCCATTTGGACTTCTCCAGGTCCATTTACGACCTACACCCTTTTGGAAGAAAGTGTTCATTATCCTCATGTTGTAGTTCTCTGCAAAATTTATTAACATCTTGCCTCTGTCATTTCTTTCACATATTCCAAACTTCCCGATGCACGACTCATCTGCCATCTTCATCCCAACTTTAGCATTGAAGTCGCCTATTACCAATGTGTACTTGCTTTTTTCTTGATCCATTACCTGACTTAAATCATCATAGAAGGATTCAATTTCATCATCTGTACTCTGTGAAGTTGGTGCATAAACCTGAACTATTTTTAGAGTGTACCTTCTACATAGCCTAATCACAGTCCAAGCTACCCTGTCTGATAAACTACTGAACTTGACTACATTACCAGCAACTTCTCGGCTGATCAAAAATCCTACTCCACTAGATCTTTGTCCTTACCTCTATAGAACAGGTGGTGACCATCTTGTAATTGTATCAGCTTTTCTTCTGTTCTTTAGACTTTGCTCAGTCCTACGATGTCCCACTTTATATTGTCTAGTTCTTCCATTTGACTCTCCAGCCTGTGGTCTTCTGAGAGAGTTCTTACATTGTAAATATAGATTTTCATTTTCTTCATGCTGTTTAATGTCCAAGGCTTGGATCTGCTTGGACAGTGCTTACTCCCATTTGGTGGCCTGTAAGCACATGAGGCAATGCAGTTGGAAGGAGATGATGATCCAACAGGAATGCCTGGTTTTGTTTTGTTTTTACTGTTCATAGTTGCTATGAAGGGCTTTTTTTGGCAGTAATCTCACCTCCCTGTCAACTAGTTTCTGGTGAGATATTTCTCTGGTGTCACCTTATCATATTCAGTGAAACCCTATATATCTATAGGGTGCCCAATGGTCCATGCCATCATTATGACGGTACCCCATATATCTATGGGGAGTTTCCTTGTTCGCCATCAGGGATGTGCTAGTTAGCAGTGGGTCCTCCGACTGTGTATGCGAGCTGCTCTTTGTCCTATCCGAGAGTTGAGGCTTGAGAATCTTGATTACAAAAGCTATGTCGATAGAGAGGAAATCTCTGCAAGGTCACCCATATCGAACAGGTTTTGTAAGAAAGATCAGACAAAGAGAATGTATCAAGGGCAGTTTAATTCCATGGCCAATCCCACTCTTTGCTTATACTGTCCTTGAGCTGGACAGTCCCAAATGCAAGAGTATCAATGTGGCTCCTACCTCTCCTAAGTTTGATCCACCAATCTTTCACATAATTTCACTGTTGTGCTAGTTAGAGATATAGGTCTGTAGTTCAGTGGTGTCTCCTTACTTCCAACTTTGTGAATTGGTACCACATCTGTATGTATGTACCTAATTGTAGTATACAAGAAAGGAGAAAAAGTCATGGGTCCTATCTCCTACTTTCTTATTGAACATAGCTAGCCTCAAATTCATATATGATTCCAACTTGTTCTATATCCTTACTTTGCAATTATCATGAGTGTGATTCATCAGCCTTGAATTACATACTATACTCATGATTGATGCAAGCTCAGAACTCATATATGGCCTAATCTATGGGTAATGCTGCATTTACCTAGTTGTATTCTATGGGAAGGTGAGCTATGCTTGTATCTACCTAGTTGTATTTTACGGGATGGGAGC
The DNA here is from genome assembly GCF_046742065.1 of Oratosquilla oratoria. Lineage (NCBI taxonomy): Eukaryota > Metazoa > Arthropoda > Malacostraca > Stomatopoda > Squillidae > Oratosquilla > Oratosquilla oratoria. Next base: position 70,196,270 of record NC_134787.1, on the reverse strand, counting down.
TATGCTCATTGTGACCCGTTTTCGTATCCCTCCATGTCCAGTTTATTCTTGAAATCATGTATAGTTCTGGCATTCACTGTTTCACTGTTCAATTTGTTCCAGACATCGATCACTCTGTGTGGGAAACTATTCTTTTTCAGGTCTCTTCTGTAACTGTCTTTCTTTAGTTTCTTTTCATGTCCTCTTGTTTCTATCTTCTCCCACTTTAATAGGTCATCTCTATCGAGAACTTCCATCCCTTTCATAATTCTGAAAATGGTCAACAAATCGCCTCTTTCCCTTCTCTGCTCCAATGTTGACAACTGTAATTTCTCCAATCTTTGTTCATATGTCAAATTTGATAGTGGGTGCCATATAACTTTCAATTCCTTTATCCATATCATTACTATATATAGCAAACATTATTGGGGCCAGAATTGTTCCTTGTGGAACTCCACTTATCACTTCATCCCAATTTGAGTGTTTGTCTCTTATTACCACTCTCATTTTTCTTTCAGGCAAGAAGTCTTCCATCCATTTTAGCAGTTCACCCTGTATTCCTCCTGCAGTTTCTAATTTCTTTAGCAACTTCTTATGTGGCACCTTATCAAAAGCTTTTTTCAGGTCTAGAAATGCACAATCAGCCCATCTATCTCTTTCTAGTATTACATCTTGAATAGAAACACATTAAGTTTCTGATGCATGATCGTCCTTGTCTAAATCCAAATTGCCTTGGATTTAGTACATTGTTTTTTTCCAAATGCCTTACCCATCTAATATTGATTATTCTTTCATAAATTTTAGCTATCGTACTTGTAAGAGACTCTATAGTTAGTAGGGTCTTCCTTCTTTCCCCTTTATATATTGGTACTATATTTGCTCTTTTCCAATCTTCTGGAACTTTTCCTTCTTTCAATGAACTGTTTATTAGACTATGTATTTTGTCTGTTAGTTCATTCCTGCATGGGATATAATGACAGTGGAGGACAAAAGATCACGATGGGAAGTAATGGTAAAGGAGAACAAAATATCACGATAGGATGTAATGATAATGGAGGAGAAAATATCACGGTAGGATATAATGTCATTGAAGGCCAAAATGTAATTTTAGGAAGGGATACCGGACAGAATGTCAATGAAGGCCAAAATATCATGATAGGATGTAATATCGCTAGAGGACAAAAAGACACATTAGGATGTAATGTCTTAGGACAAAATGTCACAATGGGATGTAATGACAGTGGAGGACAAAAGATCACGATGAGAAATAATGATAGTGGAGAACAAAATATCACGATAGGATGTAATGATAATGGAGGAGAAAATATCACGGTAGGATATAATGTCAGTGAAGAACAAAATATAATTTTAGGAAGAGATACCGGACAGAATGTCAATGAAGGCCAAAATATCAAGATAGGATGTAATGACAGTGGAAGACAAAAGATCACGATGGGATGTAATTATAGTGGAGGAAAAAATATCACGGTAGGATATAATGTCACTGGAGGACAAAATATAATTTTAGAAAGGGATGCCGGACATAATGTCACTGAACGACGGGAGGCCGGCGTGAATCACGGTGACGTAGGGGGACAAAATGTACAAAATAGATCGGATGACCGTAATCGACCAGATGTCCGTGATGGGGGAAATGTTAATGTTAATTTTGATAGGAGAAATGTTAATGAGGCATTGAATGTCAATGAAGGACCAAATAATAATAATATAGAGCAAGGCATAAATAAAAAACAAAATGATAATATAAGACATGACATTGAAACTCAAAATGTGTCAAAAAGAAATAATCAGGAGTTTCTTAAAACTATGTACTTTAATGCTCGTAGTATTAGGAACAAATTTCAAGAAATACAGGCGTATGTCAAAAGCGAAAATCTCGATATGATAGGAATAACTGAGACATGGTTAAATGGTACAGAGTTCGAAGCTGAATTTAATATTGCGGGATTTAAACACTTTCATCAGGATAGAAACCACAAGAAAGGTGGGGGTGTTCTATTGTACGTTAAAAACAATGTTCATGCTTGTGTTTTAGAGAAAGTGAAACAGGATGCATATGACAGTTTGTGGGTTGAGTTAACCCAAACAAATGGACAAAAAATGAATATAGGTGTAATATATAGGCCAAAGACATTATCATTAGCAGACGACAAACTGTTATTTCAAGAACTGTCTAGTTTCTGCAACCGGGATTTATTGATAATGGGTGATTTCAATTTTACTGACATTGATTGGATGACCCTTGAACATGGCCATATAGGTAGTCGCTTGATTGATTTTCTTGGTGACAATTACTTAATTCAGCATGTAAAAGAGCCCACAAGATATGGAAACTTACTCGATTTATTGATCACTAGCCGCGAAAGCATGGCAACTGATGTAGAAGTCGGTGAATCTGTTGCAAATAGCGATCACAACTTAGTCAGATTCAAACTCCTAAACAATTTTAGAATAGATACTTGTGCTTCTAAAATACCCGATTTCAGTAAAGCTCAGTTCATAGAACTACGTCAGGAGCTTCAGCTTACAGATTGGGAGGAAAAATTAAACGAAAGGCCTGTAGATCAGATGTGGGAAATATTTCAAAATACGCTCACTAAGATGATTCAAACTTACATTCCTTTTAAGGACAGACGTCCCCCAAATCAGGCTCGCCCAAAGTGGCTCGACAAAGAAACTGAAAAAAGTATTGCTAAAAAGAGACAGGCTTATAAGAAATATAAGTGCTCAGGTGCATCTAATGACTATGAAAGTTATGTATCAATACAGAGAGATTTAAAAAAGACAATAAGAAAAAGAAAACGACAATACGAAATGAACATCGCTGAGAAATCCAAAGAGAATCCCAAAGAATTCTATAGTTACATTAGAGATAAAAAGGTTGTTAGGAATCACATTGGTCCACTATTATCTGCTGACGGTCAACTTGAATATTCAAATGAAGGAATGTGTAATCTCTTAAACAATTATTTTAGCTCGGTATTCGTAAACGAAACACCTCAAAGTGAATTCCAAACTGAAACCTGTGAAAAGTCTGGGGTAAACTTACTCACTACGGTAAATATAACAAAAGAAACAATTAAAAGGTGTATAGACAAACTCAAAGTTAATAAAACACCAGGGCCTGACGGTTGGCATCCAAGAATCTTAAAGGAAATGAAAAATGAGATTGTTGTTCCATTAGAAATTATTTTCAAGAAATCCATCATATCCGGAGATGTCCCAAGAGAATGGAAGCTAGCTAACGTTACTCCCATATTCAAAAAAGGTGACAAAAAGAAACCAAATAACTATAGGCCTATTAGTTTGACTTCGATCGTAGGAAAAATAATGGAAACTATCATCAGAGATGCTATCGAATATCATTTAGAAAGTAACCGTTTGATAAATGATAGCCAACATGGTTTCAGACGGAAACGTTCTTGCGTGACTAACTTACTCGAATTCTACAACACAGTTGTCTCGAATTATGACAAAAGAAACAATATAGATTTAATATATCTAGACTTTGCAAAAGCTTTTGATACCGTCCCACACGAAAGACTACTTACTAAATTAGCTTTGCATGGAATAAGTGGTAGCCTATTAGGTTGGACTAGTAATTGGTTGAAAGGTCGAAAACAGAGAGTTGTTTTAAATGGAAAAACTTCTGGATGGAAAAGTGTTGCAAGTGGAGTTCCTCAGGGTTCCGTTCTTGGGCCACTTCTATTCATAGTATATATAAATGATATAGACCATGGACTAAAATCTACTGTTTCCAAATTTGCTGATGATACAAAACTGTGCGGAGTGGCAAATGATCACTCAAACCAATTAGATATTCAAGAAGATTTAGATAAATTACAGCAATGGTCTGAAAAGTGGCTAATGAAATTTAACACAAGTAAATGCAAGGTAATGCACATAGGTAAAAATAACAGCAAGTACGATCACAAGTTATTTGGAAATTCGTTAACAAAAGTGGATAGTGAAAAAGATCTCGGCATAATTATCAGTAACGACCTCAAATCATCCAAGCAGTGTATTTCAGCCTCTGAGAAAGCAAATAAGATTCTAGGATTGATTGCGCGATCTTTTGATTTCAAAAGTCCATCACTCATTAACAAGCTATATAAATCGTTAGTTCGTCCACATTTGGAATATGCTGTTTCCGTATGGTCACCGAATCTCATTAAAGACATTGACAGACTGGAAAAAGTACAACGGCGAGCCACAAAACTGATTCCAAATATCAAAAATAAATCATACGAAAATCGACTTAAGCACATGAATCTGTTTTCCCTAAAAAAGCGTAGACTCAGAGGTGACTTGATACAGGTCTTTAAGATTTTAAAGGGAATTGACAACATCAAAAGTGACCAAATTTTCACATTGAATGAGAATCAGACAAGAAACAATGGTCTCAAACTGTCCGGAAATAGATTCAATTTGGAAGTAGGTAGAAACAACTTTGCCAACCGTGTAGTTAATGAATGGAATAAACTTCCTGCACAGGTAGTGCAATGTAGTTCAGTTCGAAGCTTTAAGAATCATTTAGATAAATACCTAAGTAAGATGCTGTAATTATTATAATTTATGTTATATTATTTGTTTTTGTTTTGTTATAATTTGTCTGTCTGATTTTCATTTATTATTAGTTATATGTCAATTTATTATCATTTACTATTTACCTGTTTGTTTGTTATTCAACTATACCAATGCATTTATTTATGTATTTTAATTGTTATTTACATTGTTATAGTTTTAATTTATAATTAATATGATTTTTTTTTTTTTTTTTTTTTGCTGCATCCGACCTATATATGGATCAAAAGGTCTCCTGTCGGCATGCTTTGCCTTTGTAATCCTTTGTTTTCTCTCAAAATCCAGTTTGTCATTTCATCTGGACCATGAGATTTTCTGACCGAGATTTCTCAAGTGATTCATTATTTCATTCCTTGTTACTTCTATCTCTTTCATAGGGGGGCTTTCTCCTCCCATTCGATATCTCTAGGTCGTATGTTCTCCCTCGTAAACGCGGATTTAAAATGCTTGTTCATAATTTCTGCCATTTCTATTTCCTCTGTATTCAACTCCTCCTTGTCGTAGTTTCTCTAATTCTTGTTTGTTTTTCAGTTTGTTTACAAATCTGTAAAAGAGTTTTGGTTGATCTTTACATTTTTCTGACATCTTTTTTGTATTTTCTCTTTTCTTCTCTGCACACTTGTACATATTGATTTCTATAACTAGTATATATTTTCCATTTTTTTAGGTCTTTTGTCTTTCTTCCATTTTATCCAAACTTTATCCCTTTTGTCTTTTAACTCCCTACATCTTTTGCTGTACCAACACTTTACATATTCTTTTTCTTGCTTTTGTCTTGGAACATACTTTTCCACTCCTTTATAAAATTTTGTCATGATTCTGTAGATGGTCAGCAGGTCATCTCTTTCTCTTCTTTGTTCCAGAGTCGGTAAATTCAGTTTTGATAATCTCTCTTCATATGACAGGTTTGAAAGTGTTATGTATCTACCTAGTTGTATCTCACCATATCTAATTTGCTCTTAAAGTCTTGTATTGTTTTTGCACACATTATTGTTTCGTCTAGTTTGTTCCATACATCCACCACTCTGTGGGGAAAGCTGTTTTTTTTTAGGTCTCTTCTATGATTGTCCTTTTTGAGTTTCTTTCCATGTCCTCTTGTGTTTCTCTTATTGCAATTTAGACCAATTTTGAATGCCTTCTCTACAAAGGATTTCTACACTTTTCATAATTCTGTAGTTGGTCAACAAGTCACCTGTTTCTCTTGTTGTTCCAGAGTCAGTAGTTCTAATTTTGACAATCTTTCTTCATATGACATTTTTGATAGTGTTGGGGCCATCTTCGTAGTTACTCTCTGGATTCTCTCAATTTTCTTTATATTCTTTTTAGTACTGGGGGACCAGTGCCGTGCTGCATACTCCAATTTAGGCTTTATCAGTGTGACTAACATTTTCTTTACAATTTTTTCACCCAAGTAAGTAAAAGCCACTTTTATTGATCTTAGCAAGTTATACAAGCTGCAAAGCCATATGTGAGGGGCACCGTCCTACCCTTCCGATACGGGGGCATTTGTGATGTTAAACCATATCATCATCAGCAGCAGCAAGTTATAGGTTTCACCAACAATTGTGTCTATATACTTATCAGGGGACATATCTTTTGTGATGATCACTCCCAGGTCTTTTTCAGATCACACTTTCATTACTTCTTTTTCACCAATTTTATATTGTCCTGATATCCTTTTTTTACTTTTTCTAAATTCCATTATACTACATTTCTTTATATTGAAGTCCACTTCCCACTTCTGACTCCATTCCCAGACCCTATTCAGATCTCTTAGTAGTGAGTCACAGTCCATTTCAGTATTCACTCTCTTTAACAATTTTGCATCATCTACAAAGAAGTTCATGTAATATTCCACACCACTGTCCATGTCATTCACATAGCAAATATCATTGGAGCCAATACTCCTTGTGGAACTCCACTTATTACCTCCTCCAGATTAGAGCTCTTATTTCTGAGCACTACTCTCATTTCTCTTCCATGCAAAAAGTCCTACATCCATTACAGGAGAGAGAGAGGAAGGAGAGAAGGAGAAAGAGAAAGAGAAAGAGAGAGAGAGAGAGGGAGAGAGAGAGGGAGGAGAGAGGGAGGGAGGGAGGGGAGAGAGAGGGAGGGAGGGAGGTGGAGAGAGAGGGAGGGAGGGAGGGAGGTGGAGAGGGGGAGGGGGAGGGGGAGGGGGAGAGGGGGAGGGAGAGAGAGAGAGAGAGAGAGGAAGGGAGACAAAGGGAGGGAGGGAGAGAGGTAGAGTGTGGGAGGGAGAGGTAGAGAGAGGGAGGGAGAGAGAGAGAGGGGGGGGATGGAGAGAGAGAGAGGGGGGGGATGGAGAGAGAGAGAGGGGGGGGGATGGAGAGAGAGAGAGAGAGGGGGGGATGGAGAGAGAGAGAGAGAGAGAGAAAGAGAGGGACATAGAGAGAGAGAGGGACAGAGAGAGAGGGACAGAGAGTGAGAGAGAGATATAGAGTTTTGTTACCTGCTTACTGTTTAACTACTTACCTATGAAACTCTGTTCTAATGTAATACTATCAATCTCCTCCATAGTTTCAGCATCATCCAGTAGTTCTGATGTTACTGGACTATGTGAACTCCTTCTGGTAATTTTTGGCTTTACTTCTGACATGACATTTTCCTGATCCCAAGAATTGTCCAACATAAATATTTCTGTTATGTCTGAAATTTCTTGTGTTTCAATTTTGCTGTGTTCATTAGAATAATTTGGAGGGCTACACATATTACTACAATCTTCAAAAGAAATGTTTCTGTTCCTTTCCTCATGAATACTCTTCTGCAATGTCTCAATATCACTTTGCTTATAATCTTGTTCACTTGTAGGCTTTTTATTGGACTGCTCAGCATCACTTTGAATAGGACTACCCTTCTCACCATGCATTTTGTCAATCACATTAAAATGCATATTTTTTTCCAATCTCTTTACTATGAAATTTCTGGAAATAGCCTGACTTCTTTGTGAACCTAATATTGGTGAAGCACAGCCTAATACTGGTGATGCACAATGATCATCCCAGGCCGCCTCTTCTACTTCACATTCACCCTTGTCTTCTATTTTCGACAAATCACAAAGTTCCTTCTCTTCATCCTCAGTGTCAGACTTTAATTTTTGTTTTTCTGGAGCACCATTTTCAATGCCAGTTAAATCATAACTAAGTTCTTCCTGTGGACTTTCTAATTTTAAATCTTCCTTTAGAAAATCAACATCTGTAAACAAGTTTTTGGCTCTCTCAAGAGCTGCATTATCAATAACTAAGTTTTCTCCCTTCCCTGTTCTGAATCCAAAACAAGCTACATCTTTCTTTTGATACTGGTTTAATTTAAGGTCAGGACTTGAGGTAAGAAAATTTTGTACTAGAAGTTCCTGTTCTAAACCAGCACCTGGCAGTGCTTTTTCCAGTGGTTTCTGGTATACATCTCCTAGCTCTAACTCCATTAAAGTTTTTGCCTTTAGTAATGCCTTTTCACTCACCATAACCTGGGACCCAGCTGCTGTTTGAAATCCAAAATTTGATGATTCTTTTAATACAAGACCTGATGTAAATTCACTACCTTGTCCTTGAATATTCTTAGTGAGTGATGATGATGATGATAATGATTCCTTGTGAAAGCTTTTAAGTTTGGTTTCATTTTCTGTAGTTGACCTCTGATTCACAAAATTATCAAGAATTCTATTTAACCTGATTTCTTCACCAAGACTGTCCTTATCAGCAACACTATTCAGAGTTTCCACATGTTCTGGAACCTCACTATTACTACCTTTGCCAACTTCTCCAAGCTTTCTTAAATTATCAAAATTGCTAGAGTGTGCTTTATCACTCAGATTTGCAATGACTCTATTATTTTCCTCCATGTCTTGATCTTCTTCAAACAATAATCTAGCCCTATTTAGAGCTTTCTTGCTTATAATGACCCGAGACCCTTGAGCAGTCTGAAATCCTGTGGAAGCTATCTTTTCTGAAAATTTATTCTTTCCTGCACTTGAAACTTCAAAATTTCTACAGTGTGCTTTATCATATTGATGTGCAATGACTTTGTTTTCTTCCTCCATGTCTTCATCTTCTTTAAATAATAATCTAGCCCTATTTAGATCATTCTTGTTTACATCAACATGAGACCCTTGAGCAGTCTGAAATCCCATGGAAGTTATCTTTTCAGAAAATGAATTCCTTCCTGTATTTGTGACTTTCATATGGTCTAAAGCCTCATTGTTTTCATTGTGGCTAATTCCTCTGACCGTCTTGAAATCTCGATCATTTTCTCTATGAAGAGAAATGTTTGGCAGATTGATGCAAATTTCTTCTGTATCTTGGTCCTCCATAAACACTGACTTAACTCTATTTAGACCCTCCCTATTTGTGTGGACCTGTGATCCTTGTGCAGTTTGAAATCCAATGAGAGGTATCTTTCCTAAACCTACACAGTTTGGTACATTCTTATCCTTTTCTTCCTCTGGTTCTGTATTATCACGAAAATTTTGGATGACATGCAATGTGTTTTCTCCAAAATCATTTCTTATTACCTCATTTATTTTCTTTGTGGTATTGGTTTTCTCAAATTCTGTATCTAGTACCTCATCACCATCCATTTCTATATCCTTCCATAGATTCCTGGCACATTCTAAAGATTTGTTACTTACTTGGATGGACTTCCCTAAGCCAGTACTAAAGCCAATGCTAAAGTCTTTTGTCACATCAGGCAACGTGAAGGAACATTTATTCAACGAGTTCAATGATTTTATATTCTTTCTGTTGGCTTCCTCATGAGTGTATACACCTTTTACCTTTTCTCCAGAATTTTCTGGGTTAAAGGTTTCTGCAGCATCCAAGTTATTCATTTCTACATCATAAGTTGGCAAAATAGGTAACTGTGGTTTCCTTGATTCCCATGATAATGTGTTTGGCTCAATGTGAGCGTTCATTTGTTTTGCTATAGATGTCTTAACTTGATTTGAAGCTTTTGAATTCCCTTTTGCAATGACATCCTTACAAATAAAATTCTCAACCTCTTTTCCATTTGACTCAGTCTTTACATTCAACTGTTCTTTAAATCTGCTTAATGCTGTCAAGTGACATTTAGTAGAAGCTGTAATTTCATCCTGTTTACATTTCTCAGAATCCTGTGCCACATTGGTCGAATACGATCCTTTGGCCACATTTTCCTGTATTGATGTTTTGGATGATATTTCTTCATTGAATACTGGCATAAAATTGGAATCCTCATGACTAGAACTAGAACTGTCCTCAACTTTAACACCACCTCTTTCTCTGCCAGTGTTAATTATTCCTGGAGCACAATTATTTTTCCCAGGAAATGAACTGTCTTTTATACTCTGTAAAGGCACATGATTACTGATTTGTCCATCCATTTCACCTTCAGTACATTTTACTTTATTCATTTCTTCTTCCCACATTTGTTTAGCATGCCTAAGAGCTACATCATTAATTGCAACATTAGAACCTCGTGCAGTTCTAAATCCAGTACATGGTTTTGATAATCCTTCAAACCCTACACTTCCTCCCTTCTTAATTTCAGAATCAGAATTAGCTTCTACATCACAGCCATAATTTTGTTCTATTTCTTTTTCTCCATCTACAGGACTTGTAACATTTTCTGGTTCATCAAGGTGCTCATAAGGAACAATAAAAAGGTTTTCAAGGCATGTATTATCCATGTCTTCCTGTGTGGAACTTTTAATACCTTCATTCCTATCAGGAACTGCCCTAGCATCTTTCATTCTTTTCCTAATATCATCTTTATGATGCAAAGAACCTTCATGACCTCCTTCAACCCAAGGAACAACATAAGGTTCTTGAACATCTCTGGGAAATGGACCAGTGATACTACGCTGACTCCTCACATATTTGATGGCGGTGCTGCTGATGGTAACCTTTTCTCCAGCAGCTGTCTGAAACAGCTGTGGAGCCTCCTGTGGCCTTTCAGCACCTCCTTTAGAAGATTTTGATACGTCTTTATGACTTTCACTTCCTCTTAATCCATCTTTGATACCACCATTTTTATCCTGGAACTTTTCAGATCTTGTTATTTCCATATCTATATCTTTATGGTTTTGTATAAACCTTTTTTGTTTTTCAAGAACTGAAAGACTAATGAAATTCTGTTGCATATTGGCCATCCTGTGGATGTTATTTGTTGTTTGGGGAGACTCCTCTTTTGTATCAACCTTTGGCAAGTTTATACATATTCTCTTTTCTATATTTTCTATAACTTGTTCTTCAGTGCTCCTTGGGGTTTGAACTTTTGAAGAGTTCACAATGTTGTCCTTATATGTCATATGTGAATGCTCATAATCTTCATTTTTGGTTGGGTAGAAAAATGTCCCTGAAACTCTCTTTTTCTTTAACGAAAACTTTGTAATGCTTTTGGACAACTTTGGGGTTGTGATTTCTTTCTCAGGCACTTTCTTCTTTGATGCAATGTCATCCCTTTCATATTTTTCTTCCTTGGTGAACTGATTGCAAATACCTTGTTTTTCTGTATTCTTATCATGAGAAATTAATTCCTGCTCATTTTCACTTGATCCTATACAAGATTTGCTTCCACTTTCCCTAGTTTCTGAAGTGTGCAACATTTCTCCATCACGATACCCATCTGAGACTGTGTTCACATCTTTCATATTTGATTTTTTATTCTGGGGCTCTTCAGCAACCTTATCCTCAGCACAATTCTTTACATAATCAGAGTCCTTTGTTCTGTGTTCACTATACTGTCCTTTACCTGTATCTATGATTTCAACCTTTACTAGTTCTTTACCAAAAATCTTTTCAATATCCCCTTCATCATCCCAGTCATCAGTTAGTTGGCCATGCATTTCATTACCAGTAGTGCCTGTAATGGAAAAGAGATAATCTTCTGACAGAGAATTATCCTTCGCAGCTCCTTCTCTATTTTCAATCTGTGGCTGACAATTGGGTTTACTTTCAACAAGTGGTTTCCAGCTAATCAAGTCTTGTACAATAGCTTCTGGTTTTCTTTCTTGTGATTTTTCTATGATAGCTTCTGCTATTTTATCTGGCAATTCACCTCTTTCAGGACTGTTCACTTTGCTAAAGGTCCTATCTTCAACCTCCAGTGGTTCTTCATGACTATTCTTTCTACACTTCTTAACAGGAGAACATACAAATTGAAAAAAATCCTCCTGAGATTCTGAAGACCTTCCAGGAACCTCTAGTTGTTCTTCCTTCTGTACAACAGCCTGAAAAGGCACTTCGGTACAATCTACAGGTTCTTTAACCTTGGGCTGCGATTTAATGTCTGACACAATACTTGGTACAAAAGCCTGAGTTGTTGAAAAGGAATGTTCAGTTTTTTGGTGTTTGACAACTGAGTTTTCATCACATTCCAGCTTTCTCACAGGGGTACTTGTCCGAATTCTTTTCTCCTGAACATTTGCAAACACCTGTCTCTTCTTACACTTCACTTTTGAACTAATACTGCTTTCATGTCCATCATAAACATCACCGTCAAAATTATTTCTAAGTTCACTTTGATGGCTGTGATCTTTCTGACTGCTGCTATTGCTGGAGCATGAACTGCTATGAGATCTTTTTCTTTTCATTTTCAAAAAGGGCTGAACAGGTGAGTGGCAGTTTATAATGCCCAGACCTGGGCTTCCCACCTCTTCAGAGGAATTGGACTTTCTCCTTCCAGGTGTTCTAGGGCTGAAGAGTGAACGGACTAATACCTGCAATGGAAAAGGAATTATTTCACCTAATGGGACCTTCAATAAATTTTCTTCGATGTACAAGTACAATCTCCCTCATATCCAGACTAATTGTACCAAGGGAGATCTGGATATGTAGAGTTTCAAGATACACATATGATCCACACCACTGCCCAAACTTGTCAATCTATAAAGAGCAAGATGGGGTAAAGAGGTTTAGAATGATAATAAATCACGTCATAATAAACACACTTCTTAAATGACGACACAAAGATGGAAGAGAAATGGAACATATCAAAAGAAAGTTATGAGGGAATAGACAAATATGTACCAAAGCAGAAGCAAGAAAGGGTGTACATTAAGAACTGGTACAACAAAAAATGTAGTGAGGCAAAAGATATAAAAGACAAAGCTTAGAATAGATGGGAGAGAGAGAGAGAGAGAGAGGAAAAAAAAAAAAAAAAAAAAAAAAAAAATAGTAAATGGCAAATATATATCAAACTAAGAAGTATGTAAAAATAGGAAAGAAAAGATATGAAAAAGACATAATAGAAAAATGCAAGGACCAGCCTAAATTGGGGTATTGGCTGCATGTTGTTGTGACAAAGTAGCATGTAGTTGATACTTTAGGGTCTATATGGGGTGGCCCTATGGACCAGAGTCACACATCATTTTGTCTGTGATATAGGAGGACTCTGGTCACAGAGAAATGATGACACTTTTATTATACTGCTACTGTCCCTCTTGTTATGCTGTCCCATTGTTGTTGTCTTGTACCATTTCTCTGAATATTCATTTCCTTGTTTCGCCTACCCTGTGGTGGGGGATAGAATGCTACCACCAAGTATTCCCACTTGGATAATAAGAGGTGAGAAAAATGGGACGGGGATTGGAACTAGGCATCCTTCTCCCTGTAGCCCCACAGGGGACATTCCTAAAAAAAAAGTAAAGGCAAAAGAGGGTCTGGAAGTTTTCGAACCAGTACCCTAAGGTTTGGGTCTTTTAATGTGTGTGGATGTGGTACAGATGAGTAAAAGGGAAGAGATAGGTAGTATGTTTGTGAGAAGAAAGGTGGATGTGTTGGCTTTGAGTGAAACTAAGTTGAGAGGGAAGGGCAAGTGTGAGTTTGGGAGTGTAGTTGGGAGGTTCTCAGGAGTAAAGAGAGGGTGAGGGAGAGAAGGGGTGGCTATACTAGTAAGTGAAGAGATAGGTAAATGTGTAGTGGAGTGGAGGGAGGTTTCTTCAAGGTTAATGTGGATGAAGGTGAAAATGGGAAAGGAGATGTTTTTACCTAGTTGTATTATGCGGGAGAAGAGCTATGCTCATAGAGACCCACATTTGTATCTTTCCAGATCCAGTTCTATCTTAAAGTCATGTATAGTTTTAGCACTCACTGTTTTCTCTTTCAATTTATTCCATGTATCTATCACTGTGTGGAAAGCTATTCTTTTTCAGATCTCTTCTGTAACTGTCCTTCTTAAGTTTCTCCTTGTGTCCCCTTCTATTTCTTCTATCCCATTTAAGTAGATCATCCCTGTCAAGGATTTCCATCTCTTTCATAATTCTATAGATGGTTATCAAATCATCTCTTTCTCTTCTTTGCTCAACAGTTAATAAGTTTAGTTTGTCCAATCTTTGTTCATATGTCAACATGCTAGGTGTTGGTGTCATCTTTGTTAGTGCTCTTTGAATTCTTTCTAGTTTCTTTATGTTTTTTTGTACTGGGTGTCCATAGTGCTGCTGCATACTCTAATTTTGGTCTTATCAGTGTAACTAGTATTTTCTTCACCATTTCCTCATCCATGTAGTCAAAGGCCACTTTCATTTATTTTATTAAGTTGTAAGTTTCTCCAACTATTTTGTTTATATGTTTGTCTGGTGTCATATCATTTGAGATTATTACTCCTAGGTCTCTTTCTGAGTTTATTTTTGTAACTTTCTTTTGTTCCAATTTTGTATTGAACGGATATTCTATTTTTGCTTTTTCCAAATTCCATTATACTACATTTTTTAATGTTGAAATTCACTTCGTTCTTTTTACTCCAATTCCAGACTTTGTCCAGATCTCCCTGAAAGGATTTGCAATCTTCTTCATTACTCACTCTCATCAAGTTTTGCATCATCTGCAAAGAAGTTCATATAGCATTTGTCAGCGCGGACGTTTCGTCCACCACTGACCACGTGATTCAACCCGAGATGGAAGCTTGGAGCTGGTCAGCACGCTCAGCACCTGACCCAGATTCAGAGGAATGTGACCCACGCTGAAGTAGCATGAGGTCATGCGTAGCTGCCCAGGGCTGCCAACTAGGCCCAACTACGGGGTCACTACTGCTGTGCGCATATCATCCCCTCACCCACTCTCCCTCCCCTTCCCAGGTCCACAAAGGAAGGGCATGGAGAACCTGGATTGGACTTCCTTTCCGACGCTCGTCGTCGACGGACCAGGAGAGAACTGTCTGCTTGCCGAGCAGGACACTTCAGCCTCTCTTCCCACTCAGGAAAGTTACAATTATTTAATTCATTTTTTGTGTAAACTAATTTTAGCCTGTGTTATTCCGAATAAACACATCTTAGTTTGTTGTGACATGTGTTTCCCTCTCGCCTTCTTAAATTCCTGAGTATTACCATTCGAACCTATTTGACAGCATTCAATTCCTTCATCCATGTCGTTTATATAAATAGCAAACATTATCAGAGCCAACACAGAGCCTTGGGGGACTTCACTTATCATGTTTACTCATTTTGAGTTCTTTTCTCTAAGTAGCACTCTCATTTTTCTTCCTTCCAAGAAGTTTTTCATCCATTCTAATAATTTTCCTTGTATTCCACATATTATTTCAATTTTTCTTGGTAGTTTTTTGTGTGGTACTTTGTCCAAGGCCTTTTGTAGGTCCAGGAAGGCACAATCTACCCAGCCATCTCTTTCTTGTATTATGTCTAGTAATCTTGGTTGGGGTTTAATATTTTCTTTTTCAAGTGTTTAGACCATTTGTTTTTAACAACTTTCACATATTTTTTACAATTGTGCTTGTAAGGGATACCGGTCTATAATTTGTTGGAGTTTCTTTATTTCCTCCCCTTATATATTGGTACAATATTAGCATTTTTCCAGTCTTGTGGTACCTTTCCTTCTTTGAGTGAGAAGTCAATTATCTCGTGTATTTTATCTGTGAATTTGTCTATGCATTCTTTTAATATCCAGTTCGCTATTGCATCTGGCCCATGTGAATTTCTGACATTGAGTTTCCTTATTTGGTCCCTTATTTCTTTCTGTGTCACCATTATTTCTTTCATTTTAAGGGATCCTTCCTGGTGACTATCATCCCACAATTGTGAGCTTTCAATGGTAAAAACAGACTTAAAATGTCTGGTCATTACTTCAGCCATTTCAACATCTTCTGTATATTCTTGATTTCCTTCACACAGTTTCACAATTTCATGTTTGTCTTTTATTTTGTCGTTTACACATCTGTAAAATAGCTTAGGTTGATCTTTGCATTTTGCTTTTTACCTTTTTCATAGTTTCTTTTTTCCTCTCTTCATATGTCTATGTATTCATTTCTCAGTTTGATGTATGTTTGCCATTTAATCTCTTTTTTGTCTCTTTTCCATCTTTCCAAGCTGTCTCTTCTATCTTTGGCATTGCTACACTTTTTATTATACCAGCACTTTATGTACCCCCTTTTCTATTTCTGCTTAGGCACATATTTATCTGTTCCCTTTTTATATATTTCTTTGAAAATGTTCCATTTCTCTTCTGTCTTTGTTTCATCATTTGCAAATTTTTCCCAACAGGCATTTTGAATTTTTTTTCTTCTAAGTTTTACAAAATCAGTTTTGTTGTACATCTTCCTTCTCTATGTTTCTCGTTCCTTCTTAAGGGGGTACGTGACACCTGGGGGGGGGGGATTTGGTCAAGATATAGCATTTTTCAAAACTGTGTTCAAAATGTTTGTATACCATTTAGAAATAAATCCTGACAAATAATTTTCCAGTGGCACACAATTTAAATGTCTTGGGCGGGGGTTTAAATGGACGGAGTTAAAGGCGCAACCCACACTAGAGGGGGGCGTGCCACTTAGGACCTTCAGGCGCATCAAATAACGTTGAAATTCGATTGAATTTACGCTCGCCCAATGCTTCAACGGCCAGTATGTGAGGGTGGAGGGGAAGGGAGGAAGGTGGAGGGATAGCTTTTGCCAACTTAGAGCTCAGCTGGACATCAGTTACCTACTAGCTTTGAAAGAAAAAGTACGCATGTCTCATGAGCTCTCCTGGCAATATATTACCTTAGCTAGTACATATTACTCATTAGTACAGTCATCATGGGTAGCCCCCAGCAGTGAGGTTTCATATGAAGAAACCGATAAATGTGCAAAAAAGCAAATTATATGATGGTGTCGTCTGTGCGTCGCCAATACTGTGATATAATGTACTTATACTTTAGTTTTTCATTATTTAAAGTACTTATAATTAAAATATGTTGATGATTTTTACTGTACTTATCCATTATATAATAAGAATTAAGCCATGAAAACATCAGTCAAATTGGTGAAACTATAAGCAAATTACAGATACATTTATATTTCAAGTCGTCATATCTCCGTTCAATATTTTTTTTACTTTTTTTTAATCATAAAAAATCTAAAATACATCAGATTTAGATGAAACCTCCAGGAAATATTACATTTAGTAACTGCTAGGGCTGGTCATTCAAATATTTTGAATAAAATGAAAGAGTTAGGAGTAATAATGGAAACAAGACCAAATTTTTTTAATTTTTCACGATTTTTGCCGGACATTAAAATTGAAATGCCTGTATGCAAAAGTATAAAGGAAATTGTTCAATTACTCAATGACCAGCCCTAGGTGTGCCTACTGACTAATCATAGCCAAAATATAAAACAAATTGGTCCCCGTATTATGATGCTGTACACTTTTAAATGTCGCTACTGGTATATGTACATGTGTACATACATCATTCTGTTTCACCTAAAATGTAGGCAACAAGGATAACTATTTACCTGTGAAGTTTCAGCTCTTTACTCTAAATATTTTAGAAAATGACCCCTAGGTGTCGCATACCCCCTTAACACATTTTGTTCCTTAAGTTCAATCTCTATTAGTATGTGGTCACTCTTTCCAATTGGTGTTTTGTAGTTTATTTCTTCCACTATTTCTGGGTCAGAGGTGAATATCAAACCTAGTCTCGATAGTTCTTCGTATTGTCTAAATCTAGTACATTCTTTAACCTATTGCATCAATGTATAATCTATGGTCATATCAAGTAGGACATTGCCCCAATATTCGTCTCCATCTCCCATTGTCAATTCTTCCCAATTTATTCCCTTTGCACTAAAGTCACCCATAATCACTATATTTTCTCCACATTTCAGTGTCTCGGTTAATTCATTCTTTGTGCCTTCTAGTAATTTTGAGTGTTTGCTCTCAGTCCAAGTTCTTAGGTTTTGGTGGCACATATACAACTATAAACCTACTTTTCATACTACTGATTTCGACTTTAACTGTGACTAATTCCACATTATCTTTTCCTTCTGTTGCCTTTATTACATTTAGGTCCTTTCTAGTCAATATCATGAGGTCCTGTTTGTCCTTCCTATTTTTCGACCAAAGATTGTATAATCCTTGTCCCACCATACTTAATTGTATAGGACATTTCAGTTTTGTTTCTGCAATTCCCATTATGTCAGGTTTCTCTACTGATAGTCATGCAATTCATTTAATCCTGAATTCATACCGTCCATATCTGTATATGCCACTTTTAATTCTTTCTTCTCTACTCTTTTTTGGTTTAAGTTTCCATTTTTCTGATGTACCATTTTCTCTGGTTGGTGAGATTATTTAATGTTTGCTGGAGAGAGGGTAGAGTACCGGAGGACTGGAGTAGTGCCTGTATAGTTCCTCTTTACAAGGGAAAAGGGGACAAGTGTGAATGTAGTAATTTCAGAGGGATTAGCCTGTTGAGTGTAGTAGGGAAGGCTTATGGGAGAATCTTAATTGAGAGGATTAGGAGAGGAACAGAAGGAGTAATTGGTGAGGAACAGTGTGGATTTAGGACGGGTAGAGGTTGTGTAGATCAGATCTTTGTGGTAAGACAGATATGTGAGAAAGCTATAGGAAAGGGGAAGGATGTTTTTTGGGCTTTTATGGATCTGGAAAAGGCTTATGATAGGGTAGACAGAAAGGCACTGTGGGAGGTTATGCAGATTTATGGGATAGGAGGAAAGCTTTTGGGAGCTGTCAAGAGTTTTTATGTGAGTAGTAGAGCATGTGTTAGGATTGGAAATGGAGAGAGTGAGTGGTTTGAAGTAAAGGTGGGACTTCGTCAAGGATGCGTTATGTCGCCCTGGCTGTTCAACTTATACATGGATGGGGTGGTGCGAGAGGTGAATGCTAGGGTAGTGAGTCAGGGATTGGAGATGGTTAAAGAAAATGGAGAAAAGTGGGAGGTGAGCCAGCTGTTGTTTGCGGACGACACTGCGCTTGTGGCAGGGTCAGAGGAGGGATTGAGGAAGCTGGTGGCAGAGTTTGGGAGAGTATGTGATAGAAGAAAGCTAAAGATAAATGTGGGTAAAAGTAAGGTGATGAGATGTACAAGGGGTGAAAGTGGCAGTAGACTGGAAGTGAACATTAAGGGAGAGCGACTGGAGGAAGTGGATAGTTTTAGATACTTGGGTGCAAGTGTAGCAGGAAAAGGTGGAGTGAAGGTGGAGGTAGAATGTAGATTGAGAGAAGCGAGTAAATGCCTTGGTGGTTTAAAGAGTGTAATGAGAAATAGACATTTGGGAATGGATGCGAAGAGGAGACTGTATGAAAGAGTGATTGTGCCAACAGCACTGTATGGGGCAGAAACGTGGAACATAAGAGAAGAAGAGAGAAGGAGTTTGAATGTGTTTGAGATGAGGTGTCTGAGAAGTATGGTGGGGGTTACTAGGCTAGATAGAGTGAGAAATGAGGAGGTGAGGAGGAGAACAGGGGTGAAAAAGGATTTGGGAGAGAGGGTTGATGAAAGAATATTGGGATGGTTTGGACACATGGAAAGAATGAGTGAAGAAAGACTAGTAAAGGAGGTATGGAAGGCAGATGTGGAGGGAGTGAACATGAGGGGACGTCCTAGGATGAGGTGGATGGATGGGGTGAAGGGGGCTTTGGGGAAGAGGGGAATGTCTGTTGAGGAAGGAAGGGAGAGGACGGAAGACAGAGGTGAGTGGAGAATGGTTGTATATGGATGATGTTGTGACTGCATGAGGAGGAATGGGCGGGGGGGTGGGGGTGGGGTAGTATGTGTGAGTAAATTTTGACGCAGCCCGAAGGGATATCTCCCCGTCCTCTCCTTATATGCAAAGGGGGACGGAGAGGGGGGGTCGCCGATTAAATGAAGCGGCCTTGCTGTGGATGTACTGTGTCTTGCGACACTGCTTCTGACCCAGGGCGGTGGGCAGGGTTCAGGGATGACCCGTCATCCAGGAGGTGCTCAGATGAGAGGAAGGGTGGGAGGGGTGTGGAGTGTATTTAGGGATGAAATGGGTGGGAGTGTTTTTATGCCTTTCCCTTTGTGGCTACCTCCCTTGGAAGGGGGAAAAAGCCTTGGTATATGTATGTATGTACCATTTTCTCAGTCTCAGATCCAACACTCTCCCAAAAAAACTTTTTTTTTTTTTTATCACCGTTCTTTTCTCATTTTTTTTCTTGGCTTCACTTCTCAGTTCCCTATCTTTATTTAATTCCTCTGCATTCATTTCCTTTTTTATCCATACATTTTTGTGTTTTTCACTGTTTGCTATTTTTGTTGCTTTTGATAGTACTTCTATCATTTGTGTTCTTAGTTTGGTTTTCATTGGTCTGTGTTTTTTTCTTTTCTTTTGAGTATGTACCCATCCTGTGTATGTCATCAATTTCTGTATCTAGATTCTGTCCTTCTTCTTGAACCGCTTTTAGAATTTCCTTTGCAATTTCTTTCTCTTCCTTTTCCTTTTGGTATTTGTGTACATTGTGTTTTTCATTTATACCATAAACTGCAATGTATTTGTTTTTGTCCACTGTGTCTCTCACCCAATTTTCCTTTTCTTTGATCACTGTTTCCTTTGCATTCTCTTCTACCTGCTGCTGTACTATTTCTTTGAATGAGAGTTTTTGACTTTCGCGTTCCTTTTTCCACTGATTTTTTATTTCGTTCAGATCAGTCTCTTTGATTGATTCTTCCATTTTTTCAGTTACTGCTTTCAATTGTTCTTTTACCTCTTTCTTCAGTTCATCATTTGTATTTCTAACCTCGTTTTCCTTTCTTTCATTTTCTCTTTTTATCGCACTTAGTTCACTTTTTAGTTGGTTTAATTTCCTTAGTATTACCTCGTTCATTGTACGTAGGTTGGTTACTTCTAGTTGTAAAGCTTTGTAGTCTAATCTTAAATCAATCACTTCATTTGCTAAGTTGTTAATTTCTCTGTTTCATATTGCTCTGCTAATCCTAAAATCTCTCTCAGTGCCCAAGGTTTTTTCCATTTTTTCCCCTTGCCTCCTAAACCCCAAGAAATACTCATCACTTACATACCTGCTGGTTGTTTTCAGAGTATCATTTAGACATTTTTTTTTTCCCCCCTTTTGCATATTACTCCACATGGGGACTCAATCCTGGATTCATCCAGTCCTCTCTTTGTTGGGTCATCAATTCTTACTTCTTTATTGCTTTCCATGTTGTA
Source organism: Oratosquilla oratoria (assembly GCF_046742065.1). Taxonomy (NCBI): domain Eukaryota; kingdom Metazoa; phylum Arthropoda; class Malacostraca; order Stomatopoda; family Squillidae; genus Oratosquilla; species Oratosquilla oratoria. Next base: position 70,175,276 of record NC_134787.1, on the reverse strand, counting down.
TTAAACTATTTGCCCAAGAACTGGATCAGATACAAACCCTGCCGGTCCCACAAAAACATATTGTTTCTCTCTGCAATAACAAGGCATTTTTGCTAGTGTAGCAATAAAGTGCTCGTGGGTTTGTGTTAGTGCAATATGGACCTGGTAGTGAGAAGAGTGTAGAAGAAATGGATGATTTTTGAATAGATTTAAATGAGTGTATAGAGGGATTAGGGAGGAACATCAATGTAGTAGTATTGGGAGACCTTAATGCTAGGGTAGGAAATGAACCAATAGATGGAGTGATTGGGAAATGTGGAGCTCCAGGAAAGAATTGTAGTGGAGAGTTGATGGTGATGTGTCAAGAGAGTTGATAGCAAATACAGTGTTTCGAAAGAAAGTCAAGCATAAGTACACATGGGAGAGGGTGGTGGATGGAAGGGTGGTAGATAGATCATTAATGGACTATATAGTGGTAGATAGGAGTATAATAGGTCACCACAAGCATACCTCCCTTCCCGTATAATACAACTAGGTAAATACATAGCAATGGCCAAATCAGTCATCTTTGCCCTATGTGCTTGGACTATTGGGGCAGGTATCAGTCACAGCTGGAAATTGTAAGAATGTGGAATTCAAACCTACAACTAAGCAAAAGTTTGGGTTAATTTGCCCCCTGAGGTACAAGAGCACCAAAATATGACCCTACCTTTTGTCTCAGCTTTTCACCCACAAAAGAAGGTTGACCTTCAGACCCTGGTGAGTGTTCTTCTGATTCCTTAGAAGCAGCTGGAGTTGCTAATGCACTTGTCCATACTGTTGATGAATCATCTAGCTGTGCACCAAGGCTCAGGGCAATATCAGAGGTTGTATCTCCAACTCTTATTGTTCTGTTCATGTAGAGTATAGGTTTTGGTTACTGAATGGGCCAATATCAACTAAGAAAACATATGAAAACATAAACACATACATATATAGGTGTTATAGGAAGTACAATGGAATGGGTCAAAGACTTTTTAAATTAACAGACATGTGTGAACCATGTGAGAGATAAGATGCTGAACTGGAGAGAGGTGACTAGTGGGGTACCACAGGATTTGGTACTGGGACTTGTAATGTTCCTATAGTTTATCAATTATATGATGGATGGAATTGGTAGCTATGTAACCTTATATGCAGATGATGCTAAAATCATGAAGAAAAAGAAAAGTGAAGACAATTATAAACTGCTACAAAAAGACCAGGATGAGGTTTATGAATAGAATCAGGAGTGAAAGATGAACTTAAATACAAAGAAATAGAGGGGAAGAGGGAACAAGGCAGGGAAGGAGGGAAAGAGAAAATGTGTATTTACCTAACTGTATTTCCGAAATTGTAGTATACAGGAAAGTAGCAACGTTTGTTGGGTCCCATCTCCTATGTTCTAATTTTCTTACATACCTAGACACAAATTCATGTACAGTTCCAACTTAATCTATATCTTTGTTTTCCAATTATATTTAGATTTGAACTTATGTATTGTTTGAGCTTGGGCTATATCACCTTCTAAACTATTCCACATATCTATACATCTATATGGAAAACTGTATTTAATTACATCCATTTGACATGGGGTCTTTCTTAATTTACTTCCATGACCTCCCATTTTTAATCAGATCTTTTTCTCTCAATTCATCCCCTTTTGTGAACTGAACACTAATCATATCACCCCTTTCTCTTTGATCTTTCAAAGCTGGCAGACCCAGTACCTTAAGTCTTTCCTCATATGGGGACCAGTTTGGTTGCAGCTCTTTGTATTATTTCAATCTTGCTTAAATCCTTCACTCTGTATGGGGACCATACTACTGATGCATATTCCACTTTTGGATGTATCAGGGTTTGACAAGTTTTTTCATCATCTCTTCATCCATATAATTTAATTAGCTAGTTCTATTTTACAGGAAGGGGAGCTATGCTCGTGGTGTCCCGTCTCTATATCTTGTTTTATCCAGACTGTTTTTAAGTTTGTGTATCATTTTTGCACACACCACATTCTCATTGAGCCTGTTCCAAATGACTATTATCCTGTGGGGAAACCTGTTCTTTTTCAGGTCTCTTCTATAATTGTCTTTCTTGATTTTCTTTCCATGTCCTCTTGTATCTCTACTATCCCATTTTATTAGATCCTATCAATATTTTCTATGCGTTTCATGATTCTATAAATAGTTATCAAGTCTCCTCTCTCTCTTTTTTGCTCCAATGTCTGTAGCTCAAGTTTTGCCAGCCTCTCCTAATATGATAGCTCTGAGAGTGTTGGTACCAGTTTCATAATTGCTCTTTGTATTCTTTCAAGTATTGTTATACATTTTTTTGTACTTGGTGACCATGTTGTCACTGCATACTCCAATTTTGGTCTTATCAAAGTGACTAGTATTTTCTTCACCGTTTCTTCGTCCAGGTATGTAAATGCCACTTTGATTGTTCTTATTAAATTAGAAGTTTCTCTAAAAATTTTGTTTACATGTTTCTTGGGGGACATATTATTCATAATAAGGACTCCTAGGTCCTCTTTTTTCACTTTTTTTTTTATTTCTTTCTCTCTCAATGTATACGATCCACTATTCTTTTATTGCTTCTTCCAAATTCCATTATACTACACTTCTTAATGTTGAATTCCATCTCCCAATTCCTACTCCATTCCCATACTTTATTGAGATCACTCTGTATTGACTCACAATCTTCTTCGGCGCTCACTTTTTTTAAAACAATTTTGCATCATCTGCAAAGAAGCTCATATAACTTTCAATTCCTTCATCCATATCAATAACCTCTTCATTCCGGGGCACATCGCTCGTCTGGCAGCATTAGCTGCCCGACGTGCGATGTTGCGTTATAATAATCGCATTATAAAAAATAAAGTCAGTGCTCAATCGTTTGTTCTCTTTCACCCGTGAATTTTGATAGCCATAGAAAATATGATAAAGCCAGTTTAGAGAGAACGGAGGTTACGTAGGTACGACTACAATAAATATAATCAAGACGCTGATGTCGGCATCATCGCGTACCCACTTGCTCCTCATGACGCCTACGTAAGCGTCACCGTATGGAAGTGGTTAATATATATAGCAAACATTATTGGGGTCAGTACTGTTCTTGTGGAGCTCCACTAATCACCTCATCCCAATTGGAATGTTTGTCTCTTATCACCACTCTCATTTTCCTTTCACACAAGAAGTCTTCCATCCACTTCAGTAGTTTGTCCTGTATTCAAACAATATAGAAAAGGGAAGATTGATGTATGGAAAAACAAATTTTGATAAAATAAGAGAATTCTTTCAAAAAGCAGACTGGGAAAGGATACACAAGGAGAAAACCACAGGAGAGAAATGGAATATTTTGACAAAAATTTATGGAGTGGAAAAGTATGTTCCAAGACAAAAACAAGAAAAAGGATATGCAAAGTACTGGTATAACAAAAGATGTAGGGAGTTAAAAGACAAAAGGGATAAAGCTTAGATAAAATGGAAGACAAAAGACTTGAAAAATGAAAAATATATACTGGTTATAGAAATTTACCTAGTTGTATTTTGCAGGAAGGGGAGCTACACTTGTGGTGTCCCGCCTTTGTATCTCGCAGTGTCTAGTTTGCTCTTAAACTCATGAATGGTTTTTGCGCACACTATTTCATTGTCCAGATTGTTCCAAGTGTCCAATACTCTATGTGGAAAACTGTTTTTCTTCAGATCTCTTCTGTAGCTATGTTTATTTTCTTTCCATGTCCTCTTGTGCTTCTCCTGTCCCAGTTTAACAAGTCCTCTCTATCAAGTATTTCTGTGCCTTTCATGAATCTGTAGATGGTCAGTAGATCAGCTCTCTCTCTTCTTTGCTCCAGAGTCAGTAACTCCAGTTTAGCCAATCTCTCCTCATATGACAAGTTTGCAAGTGCAGGTGCCATTTTTGTTGCTGCTCTCTGGATTCTTTCTATTTTCTTTATATTCTTTTTGGTACTGGGTGACCACAATATCGCCACATATTTTAGTCTAGGCCTTATCAGTGAAACCAATATTTTTTTAAATAATTTCTTCGTCCAAATATGTAAACACCACTTTTATTGATCTCAGCAAGTTGTAGGATTCTCCGACAATTTTGTTTATCTGTTTGTCATAGGACAAGTCGTTTGAGATAATTACACCCAAATCTTTTTCAGATCTCTCCTTCTTTACCTCCTTGGTTCCAATTTTATATTGTCCTGATATTCTGTTTTTGCTTTTTCCAAACTCCATTATGCTACACTTGTTAATATTGAAGTCCATTTCCCATTTCTGACTCCAGTTCCATAAATTATTCAGGTCTTCCTGCAGTGATTCGGAATCCTTTTCAGTTTTTACTTTCCTTAACAGTTTGACGTCATCTGCAAAGAAGCTCATGTAACATTTCACATCATCATCCATGTCATTCACATAAATAGTAAACATTATTGGAGCAAATACAGATCCTTGCAGTATTCCACCGATCACCTCTTTCCAGTCTGAATATTTGTGTGTAGAGGAGAAAAGTGAAAATACGAAAAAGATGTCATAGAAAAATGTAAAGATCAACCAAAACTATTTTATAGATTTGTAAACAACAAAATGAAAAACAAACAAGAATTAGAGAAACTACGACAAGGAGTTGAATACATAGAGGAAATAGAAATGGCAGAAATTATGAACAAGCATTTTAAATCGGTGTTTACGAAGGAGAACATACAACTTAAGATGTCGAGTGGGAGGAGGAAGTCCCCCCTATGAAAGAGATAGAAGTAACAAGGAATGAAATAATGAATCACTTGAGTAATCTCGATGTCAGAAAATTGCATGGACCAGATGAAATGGCAAACTGGTTTTTGAGAGAATGCAGGAACAAGTTCCAGAGGATTGGAAAAGAGCAAATATAGTACCAATATATAAAGGGGGAAACAAGGAAGACCCTACTAACTATAGACCGTTCTCTCTTACAAGTACGATAGTGAAAATTTGTGAAAGAATGATCAAAATTAGATGGCTAAAGCATTTGGAAAAAACAATGTACTAAATCCAAGGCAATTTGGATTTAGACAAGAATGATCATGCGTCACAAACTTAATGTGTTTCTATTCAAGGCTAATAGATGTAATACAAGAAAGAGATGGGCTGATTGTGTATTTCTAGACCTGAAAAAAGCCTTTGATAAGGTACCACATAAGAAATTGCTAAAGAAATTAGAAACTGTAGGACAGCGATTCCCAAACTATGGGTCGTGACCCAAACATGGGTCGTGAAGTGTTCAAGAATGGGTCGCGAGACCTTGTTAGAAAAAAAAATACAATCAAAAGCTTCCCTACACTTATGTTTTCAATAAAAGAAGACTTTTGAAATTGCTTTTTGATGCTTGGGTCGCCACATCTTCACCAGATCTGGATTTGGGTTGTGGCCGAAAAAAGTTTGGGAACCACTGATGTAGGAGGAATACAGGGAAACTGCTGAAGTGGATGGAAGACTTCTTGCATGAAAGGAAAATGAAAGTGGTGATAAGAGACAAACATTCTAACTGGGATGAAGTGATTAGTGGAGTTCCACAAGGAACAGTTCTGGCCCCAATAATGTTTGCTATATATATTAATGATATGGATAAAGGAATTGAAAGTTATATGAGCTTCCTTGTGGACGATACAAAACTGTTGAAAAAAGTGAAGTGTAGAAGATTGTGAGTCGCTGCAGAGTGATCTCAATAAAGTATGGGAGTGGAGGAAGTGGGAGATGAAATTCAATATTAAGAAGTGTAGTACAATGGAATTTGGAAGAAGCAAAAAAAGAATAGTGGGATCATATAAATTGGGAAAGGAAGAAATTAAAAAAGTAGAAAATGAGAAGGACCTGGGAGTCATTATTATGAATAATATGTCACCTGAGAAACATATAAACAAAATTTTTGGAGAAACTTATAATTTAATAAGAACAATCAAAGTAGCATTTACATACCTGGATGAAGAAATGGTGAAGAAAATACTAGTCACTTTGATAAGACCAATATTGGAGTATGCAGCAACAACGTGGTCACCAGGTACAAAAAAATATATAACAAAACTTGAAAGAATATCAAGAGTAATTATGAAACTGGCACCAACACTCTCAAAACTATCATATGAGGAGAGACTAGCAAAACTTAAACTACAGACATTAGAACAAAGAAGAGAGAGAGGAGACTTGATAACTATTTATAGAACCATGAAAGGCATAGAAACTATTGATAGAGAGGATCTAATAAAATGGGATAGTAGAGATACAAGAGGACACGGAAAGAAAATCAAGACAGTTATAGAAGAGACCTGAAAAAGAACAGCTTTCCCCACCGGGTAATAGACGTTTGGAACAAATTAGATGAGAATGTGGTGTGTGCAAAAACAATACACGAATTTAAAAACAGTCTAGATAAAATGAGATATGAAGACAGGACACCATGAGCATAGCTTCCCTTCCCTTAAAATACAGCTAGGTAAATACACACACAAGCAGCGATTGAAGAAGGACATCTCGAGAATGTGCTCCGGACTGCTATTTAGCAATTTGCCAACAAACGATTTTGGAACCAACCAACCCCCGCCTGGTTGTTTACATAAAACGGGAAGGGAGTTTTGTAGTTAGAGTGACCAACAATATAGTCTTTGTATCTTTATTCATTTATTCTTTTTTCACGATCAGTGACAATAATGGAAGAAAAGAACGAAGGATTTAAGGAAAAAGAACCTACAAAAAGATGTCTTGACGTAGAAGAGTTAACAAATAAAATATACTGTTACGAGCCTGTAAAAGTGCTTCTCATAAACAACATGGTTTGGGTAGTTTACAATTAGCAGAGGTAGTTAGGCAGGCAGACAAGGAGGAGGAGGAGGTGGAGAAGAGGTGATGTCATAACCAAAATACAGTGGGACAGTCAGACCGTGCTTGTAGCTTAACCAAACTGTGTCGTTAGACTGTTAAAGACATCGCCTCAAGCCAGTGAATTCTTGCACCCCTTTGCCCGCTATTGATAATCTTTTGTTACGTTACCTGCATACAAACTGGAACAGTCAAACTGTGCTATTTATATTTATGTGAATGTGTATATTTTCACTGTATAGATGAATACCCAATTTGTTTGCCTCGTATTAATATAAGTGACCAAGGAAGATCGTGTGTTTTTGTTCACTCATACCATCTTTGTCGTTGCTACTAGGCTTGGCGAATCCTAGAAGTTGTATTTGAACGACATTGTCTGGAGCCATTTGAAGGAGCCCAGGGTGTTCGTTTCACTGGTGTCAGAAGTGGGATATACCAAGTCTTAGTAGCTGCCGCAAAGGTGATTTGAGTGACCACAGGAAAAGGAAGTTGTGTTATTCCTTTAGTGAGTTTTGAAAATGGTGGAAGGTCCCGGTGATGTAAATTGGTCCATTTTGGAGGTGCTTCAAGCCCTGCAGGAAAATATGCAGGCAGTACAAACTAGCGTATAGAGGGATATGCAGGACATACGGGCAACACAAGAAACTTTGAACAGTTGTGTGCAGGGATTGCGTAATCAGCTGTAAGGCTGGAAAGACGAACTGAAACAGTTCATGGTGGCTAGTTGCATTGATGTGAAGAGTGAAGTTAAAGAGGAATTGGCTGAGGTGAAGCGGGACATGAAAGAAAAAGTGGCAAAGTTGGAAGAACGGCTGCAAAATATAGAGGTGTCTACAAACCTGGACAACCCGGCTTCGAGGATGGGAACTCCGGTAGAAAACGCAGATGCTGACATCAACAGCGAACTGGGCAATAATGCTCGGCGGAGACAACACGCTTTGGAGGAAAGCTGTTGTGTTTCCCTAGATGCCTCTTCCACGAAACTCTTCTCAGGCCCCCTGTCGCCATGCTGTTCCCGGAATAGGCAAAAACCACAGGAGTACGATGGACGGGTACCATGGGACGCCTACCTGGCTCAGTTTGAGTTACTGGAGTCAAAACAAATGAGCCATACGACTCGTTTCCTTGTTGAAAGGCCCCGCTGTGGAGGTGCTAAGCCATCTGAATCCTCAACAACGCATCTCCTACCCCTGTATTGTTGCTGTGCTGGAACGCAGGTATGGTCATCTCCACCAGGCTGAGGCATTTCGTGCTAGTTTCTGGACTATGATGAGGGTGCATAGGGAACCTCTGCAACAGCTGGCCCAGGACTTGGAACATCTAGTGAGGAGGGCGTACCCAGGAGCCTCGGAGGATGTGACAGCTGTGCTGTTGGGAGACCAGTTTCTGGATGCTCTGGGAAACCCTCAACTGCAGATCTACGTGAAGCAGGCCCACGTGAAGGATCTACAAGAGGCGTTAGCTCAGGCTCTTGAGTTCGAGTCGTTTGTGAGCTCGAGTAACACAAAACGTGACATGGGTACAGGGACGCCGATGTTACGTGCCAGAAGGAGCATCACAAGGAAGGCGACTATCAGAAATGGTTCCCATAAATTTACTGGTACGTGTTGAAGTGCAGCAAAAAGGGACATAAGAAGAGGGAGTGTACCAAGCAGCCCCGCTCCCATTCCTTAGAGAGAGGGAAGTACGTGTACAAGCCATGCTGCTGGGGATGTGGGCAACTGGGCCCATTACTCTAATGACTGCACGCAAATGTGGACCAGCAACAAAACGGCTTCAGCGGAAAACGACACCAGGCTGGAGAGAGGGGCTCAATCCCAGCCGGAATCCTACTTGCCCCACTCCCGCTGAGATGCCGCAAATCTGCTCCCCAGGCTGTGCAGGTGGAGGGCACAGTGGATGGTGAGCCCTGTTGACTCGCCGCAGATTCAGGATCAGGGAAGACGTTCATGAGGATCGACGTAATAGGGGGACGCCATCTCCCAATGGCGACAAAACAGTTGTGTGGAGTGACTGGCCACTGCACCAAACTTAGAGGGCCCATAGAAGCAGTAATAGGGGTAGGCAACGAGGAAGAAGAGCTGCCAGTGTATGTGGCAGACGTCGAAGACCCCTGTCTCTTAGGCCTCGATTACCTGAAGAAGAGTGGTGCGCAACTCAACTGGACTTCGAGGATATGAAAATGCATACATGGGACTCTGAAGTGCCACTGTTGGAAGAGTTTATGATTTTGTGAGTTAAGGATGGATGGGTCGTCCATTTTTGAAAGGAGGGGCAGTGTTACGAGCACGTAAAAGTGCTTCTCGTACACAACATAGTTTGGGTAGTTTACAATTAGCAGAGGTAGTTAGGCAGGCAGACAAGGAGGAGGAGGTGGAGAAGAGGCGATGTCGTAACCAAAATACAGTGGGACAGTCAGATTATGCTTGTAGCTTAACCAAACTGTGTCGTTAGACTGTTAAAGACATTGCCTCAAGCCGGTGAATTCTTGCACCCCTTTGCCCACTATTGATAATCTTTTGTTACGTTACCTGCAAACGAATTGGAACAGTCAAACTGTGCTATTTATATTTACGTGAATGTGTATATTTTCATTGTATAGATGAATACCCAATTTGTTTGCCTTGTATTAATATGTGACCAAGGAAGATCATGTGTTTTTGTTCACTCATACCATCTTTGTCGTTGCTACTGGGCTTGGCGAATCCTAGAAGTTGTATTTGAACAACATTATCAGGAGACGTTCGAAGGAGCCCGGGGGGTTTGTTTCAATACAATATAATCAAATGCTCGCTCAAAGAAGGAAAGGTACCACAAGACTGGAAAATACAAACATTGTACCAATATATAAAGAAAGAAATAAGGAAAATCCAACTAACTACAGACCAGTCTCCCTAACAAGCACAGTAGCAAAAATATGTGAAAAAGTGATCAAAAGCAGATATTTGCTGTCCCTCATATTTTCTCAATTTCTGCTGGATTCAGGTCTCACAAGATATCCTGAACGTGTTACATATGTCAATACTCAAAGATGACGATGAGGCAGTGCATGGCCCTGGTGTTGGTTATTCTGGTGATATCTCGTCAATTTGTTGAAGTGGAAAGTGCTGATGATGCCTGGAGGAGTGGACCCATGGATGTAAACAAACAGGGCGGCATCATATACAGGTGTGGTTGGAATGAGCTACTGCAGCTGTCTGGTGATACACACAGCTGTCCTACTCCCTTGGACACACCAGGTGATATTAAAAGACGTACAAGACGTACAAGGAAATGTGGAAGACAAGGAGGAGTACGTGTGGGATGTAGAAGGCGAGGCGTAAGAGTACCGGTACCAACAGTGGTGTGTGGAAATGTACAAAGTATACGGAACAAAATAGATGAACTTTATGGCCTCACAAGATGGACATATGAATACCGTGAATCATCCTTAATTTGTTTAACTGAGACGTGGCTACAACATGATAAAGACCCAGACTCTGCGTATATCCTAGATGGTTTCACATTAAAACGGGGAGATAGGTCAAAAGACTCTGGAAAGCAAGCTGGTGGTGGTGTCTGCGCATATGTAAACAACAGGTGGTGTACAGATGTCACTGTGTATGAGCAGTTTTGTAATGAAAATATTGAATACTTAACTCTTGCACTAAGGCCTTTCTACCTATCATGTGAGTTCACTAAAGTATTTGCTACAGTTGTATATATACCACCAAGTGCTGATGTGAAGTTACGAGAACATTTTGTATGCGGCTATAGGTAAGGTTGAAAACGAAAATCCTGATGCTGTCAAAATTATTATGGGTGACTTTAATGATGCATGCAGTCAATACTATAGGGACTATATGGGGCGCCCCTACGGACCAGAGCCTCACATCATTTTGTCAATGTTAGAAGAAATTCTGTTCATAGAGAAATGATGACACTTTTATACTACTACTGTCCCTCCGTTATGCTGTCCCCCCAACCCCTTGTTGCTGTCCTGTACCATTTCTCTGAGTATTATCTTTCTGTGATGGGGGAATTCCCTGTGGTGGGGGAAAAGAATACTGCCACCAAGTATCCCACTTGGATCGTAAGAGGCGAGAAAAAAGGGACGGGGAGAGGGACTAGGCATCCTTCTCCCTGTAGCCCCACGGGGCACACATCCTAAAGACAAAAGTGAAGGCATAAGGGGTGCTGGAGGGCCTCGGGCCAGCACCCTAAGGTTTGGGTCTTTTAATGTGCGTGGATGTGGTACAGATGAGAGTAAAAGGGAAGAGATAGGTAGTATGTTTGTGAGAAGAAAGATGGATGTGTTGGCTTTGAGTGAAACTAAGTTGAAAGGGAAGGGTGAGTGTAAGTTTGGGAGTGTAAGTGGGAGGTTATCAGGAGTGAAGAGAGGGCGAGGGAGGGAAGGGGTGGCTATTCTAGTAAGTGAGGAGATAGGTAAGCAGGTGGTGGAGTGGAAGGAGGTTTCCTCAAGGATAATGTGGATGAAGGTGAAACTGGGAAGGGAGATGTGGGTTTTTGTAAGTGCATATGGGCCTGGCAGTGAGAAGAGCGTGGAGGAAAGGGAGGCCTTTTGGATAGATTTAAATGAGTGCATAGAGGGTTTAGGAAGAAATGTCAATGTAATAGTACTGGGAGACCTTAATGCTAGGGTAGGAAATGGTCCAATCGATGGAGTGGTTGGGAAGTGTGGAGTTCCAGGAAAGAATCGTAGTGGAGAGTTGATGGTGGAAATGTGTCTAGAAAGAGAGTTGATGATAGCAAATACAGTGTTTCGGAAGAAAGTCAAGCATAAGTACACATGGGAGAGGGTGGTGGAGGGAAGGGTAGTAGATAGAGCGCTAATGGATTATGTAGTGGTAAATAGGATTATGATAGGAAGAGTTAAGGATGTACATGTGCTAAGGGGAGAGGGTGGGGGAATATCAGATCATTTTTTGGTGGAAGGTAAGCTGAGAGTGGAGGATAGATGGAGAAAGAGGAAAGGGACAAAAGGTAGGGAGGTTCTTAGAGTGAACTCCTTGAATGAAAAGGAAAAGGAGTACGAAAAGAAGCTGAAGGAGGAGTGGGAGGGAGTAAAGGATGGAGCAGAGATGGGTGTGGAGGAGGAATGGGGATGGTTCAAGGAGGGAGTCTTAAAGTGTGCAAGGATGGTGTGTGGAACAAGAAGGACAGGGGGAAATAGAAGAAAGGGTAGTGAATGGTGGGATGAGGAAACAAAGAAGGTTGTAGAAGAGAAGAAGCGAGCATTCACAGATTGGTTACAAAAGAGGACAGGGGAGTCATATGAGACGTACAAAGAAAAGAGAAGTAAAGCAAAAGGTAAAGGAGGCAAAGAGGAGAGATGTGAAATGGGGTAGGAGTATGACAGAAAATTTTGAAAGTAATAAAAAGATGTTTTGGAAAGAAATTAAGAGAGGAAGAGGAGGCGAATCAAGTAGGGAAGAAAAGGTAAAAGGTACAGATGGAGAGTTGATAATGGAAGAGATGGCAGTGAGGGGAAGATGGGCAGAATATTTTAGGGAGTTGCTGAATGTGAAGGAGGATAGGGAAGGAAAGATAGCTGCAGTGGGAAATACGAAGAAAATGAGAGTGATGAGTGAGGAGAATGGAGGAGAAATAAGGAAGGATGAGGTGAAGGCAGTTGTAAAGATGATGAAAGCAGGTAAGGCACCTGGTCTGGATGGATGTCATGCAGAATGTCTGAAAAAGGGAGGTTCAGTGATGGTGGACTGGTTGGTGAGATTATTTAATGTTTGCTGGAGAGAGGGTAGAGTACCGGAGGACTGGAGTAGTGCCTGTATAGTTCCTCTTTACAAGGGAAAAGGGGACAAGTGTGAATGTAGTAATTTCAGAGGGATTAGCCTGTTGAGTGTAGTAGGGAAGGCTTATGGGAGAATCTTAATTGAGAGGATTAGGAGAGGAACAGAAGGAGTAATTGGTGAGGAGCAGTGTGGATTTAGGACAGGTAGAGGTTGTGTAGATCAGATCTTTGTGGTAAGACAGATATGTGAGAAAGCTATAGGAAAGGGGAAGGATGTTTTTTGGGCTTTTATGGATCTGGAAAAGGCTTATGATAGGGTAGACAGAAAGGCACTGTGGGAGGTTATGCAGATTTATGGGATAGGAGGAAAGCTTTTGGGAGCTGTCAAGAGTTTTTATGTGAGTAGTAGAGCATGTGTTAGGATTGGAAATGGAGAGAGTGAGTGGTTTGAAGTAAAGGTGGGACTTCGTCAAGGATGCGTTATGTCGCCCTGGCTGTTCAACTTATACATGGATGGGGTGGTGCGAGAGGTGAATGCTAGGGTAGTGAGTCAGGGATTGGAGATGGTTAAAGAAAATGGAGAAAAGTGGGAGGTGAGCCAGCTGTTGTTTGCGGACGACACTGCGCTTGTGGCAGGGTCAGAGGAGGGATTGAGGAAGCTGGTGGCAGAGTTTGGGAGAGTATGTGATAGAAGAAAGCTAAAGATAAATGTGGGTAAAAGTAAGGTGATGAGATGTACAAGGGGTGAAAGTGGCAGTAGACTGGAAGTGAACATTAAGGGAGAGCGACTGGAGGAGGTGGATAGTTTTAGATACTTGGGTGCAAGTGTAGCAGGAAAAGGTGGAGTGAAGGTGGAGGTAGAATGTAGATTGAGAGAAGCGAGTAAATGCCTTGGTGGTTTAAAGAGGGTAATGAGAAATAGACATTTGGGAATGGATGCGAAGAGGAGACTGTATGAAGGAGTGATTGTGCCAACAGCACTGTATGGGGCAGAAACGTGGAACATAAGAGAAGAAGAGAGAAGGAGTTTGAATGTGTTTGAGATGAGGTGTCTGAGAAGTATGGTGGGGGTTACTAGGCTAGATAGAGTGAGAAATGAGGAGGTGAGGAGGAGAACAGGGGTGAAAAAGGATTTGGGAGATAGGGTTGATGAAAGAATATTAGGATGGTTTGGACACATGGAAAGAATGAGTGAAGAAAGACTAGTAAAAGAGGTATGGAAGGCAGATGTGGAGGGAGTGAACATGAGGGGACGTCCTAGGATGAGGTGGATGGATGGGGTGAAGGGGGCTTTGGGGAAGAGGGGAATGTCTGTTGAGGAAGGAAGGGAGAGGACGGAAGACAGAGGTGAGTGGAGAATGGTTGTATATGGATGATGTTGTGACTGCATGAGGAGGAATGGGCGGGGGGTGAGGTAGTATGTGTGAGTAATTTTTGACGCAGCCCAAAGGGATTTCTCCCCGTCCTCTCCTTATATGCAAAGGGGGACGGAGAGGGGGGGTCGCCGATTAAATGAAGCGGCCTTGCTGTGGATGTACTGTGTCTTGCGACACTGCTTCTGACCCAGGGCGGTGGGCAGGGTGCAGGGATGACCCGTCATCCAGGAGGTGCTCAGATGAGAGGAAGGGTGGGAGGGGTGTGGAGTGTATTTAGGGATGAAATGGGTGGGAGTGTTTTTATGCCTTTCCCTTTTTGGCTACCTCCCTTGTAAGGGGGAAAAAGCCTTGGTATATGTATGTATGTATGTATGTTAATGATTGTCAATTTGGAAAGTGTGTTCCTCAGTACTAACAATATATAAACTGTCCAACCAGGAAGAATAAATTGTTAGATCCTTTTCTCTGTAATATAAAAGATATTTACATAGCCAAAAAATTAAACCCATTAGACATATCTGATCATGACATGTGTTTTCTCACTCCTATATACAGACAACAATTGAAACGTAGTAAACCAACAGAAAAACTATTATATACTTGGAATAAAGATGTAAATGAGACCTTACTGGGTTGTATGGAGTGTACAGATTTTTATGTATTATTTGACAGTGATGCCTCTACTGATGTTAATGTTGATGTGTTGAACTCATACTTGAATTTTTGTACTGACATAATTGTACCCAAAAAATTGTCAAATGCTTCCCAAACAATAAACTATGGGTAATGAAAGAAATAAAGGATTTACTAAACAAGAAAAAACAAATTCTTCATGCTAATGATAAAAATCAGTTAAATGAGGTTCAAAAAGAAATTGATCAAACTATTTCTTTGTGCAAAAATAGGTATAGAATCAAGGTGGAAAACCTGTTTATGAGTGACATAAAATCAGCTTGGAATGGTGTTAGACAAATGACAGGAATGTAGAAGAACAAGGTCGATTATGGAGTAAAAAATGTAGCAGACTTTTGTAATGATCTTGATGTTTTCTATGCAAGGTTTGATAAATATGACTTCTCTGCTGAACGATCACACATCACAAATTTTCACTGTAACAGGGGAGACTCATGCATTGTTGTCACAACTGATGAGGTACTCAAAGCTTTATAATCTATTAAGATTGGTAAGGCTGCTGGGCCAGATAAAATTAATGGAAATGTACTGAAGTTATGTAGAGAACCATTAGTGCTTTATTTGTGTAAAATTTTTCAGCAATCCTTGGATAATGCCTGTATACCTCCCTTATGGAAAACATCTGAATTAATACCAGTACCCAAAAAATCCCCACCAACCCATAAAAATGATTATTGCCCAGTAGTCTGGACTTCCATTATAATGAAATGCTTAGAGAAAATCGTAAAGAGACTACTTTGTGAGCAGGTCAGACATTTTACCGATCCTTTTCAATTTGCCTATACTAGAAATTGGTGTGTACAGGACGCCACTTTGTCTCTTCTTCATTTTGTACTTAAGCATATGGATAAACCAAATACCATAAACTCTAAACATTTTGCTAAGATATTATTTGTAGATGCAAAAGTTAAATAATATGAATGTAAATGCCAACCTGATATTATGGATTAATGATTTTCTCACATGTAGACCACAATATGTTAAATTTCTTGACCAGATATCATTATTACAAACACAGGTGCTCCACAGGGATGTGTATTGTCACCCATATTATTCACTTTATACACTAGTGACTGTCGATGCCATGCCAATAATTGTCAACTTTTTAAATAGGCAGCTGATACTGCCCTTGCTAGCCTGTGTACTAATAATGATATCATGTATCGAGAAGAAGTAGGGCGTTTCAATGAATGGTGTGACAACTACCTCGAACTTAATGTTAAGAAGACAAAGGAAATGGTTATTGATTTTAGTACTGCACAAGTTGTTCAACAGTCATTAAATACAAATGGGGAACTTGTAGATACTGTTAATGAATACAAATATCTTGGCACAATCATATATAATAAGTTCATTTTAATTGTTATGCGGAGGCAGTGTACAAAAAAGTAAATTCCAGAATGTATTTATTCTATTCCGCTGTAGTACAGTCCGTCATTTCATTCTCTATCACCTGTTGGTATGGCAACTGCAGCGTAGAATTAAAAAATAAACTTACAAGAGTAATAAAGAACTGTGGAAAACTGGGTGTTCAAAATATGATTTCATTGCTGGACATATACAAAAGGAGTACAATCCAAAGATGTCATGTAATTATCAATGGTGCAACACACCCACTGAATGACAGTTACCAAATGTTACCTTCAGGAAAAAGACTGAGATCACTGAAAAGCAGAACAGCTAGGTTTTCTAAATCCTTTGTACCAGCTAGTATAAGAATCCTAAATGAGGAAAAATTAAACATATCATAGGGTAGACTGTTAAGGCTTGAAACTCAGATGGTAATTTTTTGTATTTCTCTAGCTTTTGTGTAAATGAGATTTTGATAACCACTGTAAGATTGTAGTAGCTCATCTATGTACGATTGCCCTTGATTTCTTATGAAAACACACAAGACAATTTTCATGTAATTTATGTGACCAATAAAGAATTTTATCTATTTATTATTTAAATAAATTTGAATATAGACAAGGAAGATCACATACAACAAACCTAATCTGCTTCTATTCGAGACTAATAGATATAATACAAGAGAGGGATGGATGGGCAGACTGCCTATCTAGACTTACAAAAAGCATTTGATAAGGTACCACACAAAAAATGAAGAAGAAAAATAGAATCAATTGGTGGCATCAGAGGTAAATTACTAGAATGGATGGAGGACTTCCTGACTGGGAGAAAAATGAGGGTAGTAATTAGAGACAAATACTCAAAGTGGGAAGAAATGATAAGTGGTGTCCCACAGGGGTTCGTGTTGGCTCCAATCATGTTTGCCATATATATAAATGACATGGATAAAGGAGTTGAATGTTATATGAATTTCTTCGAAGATGATGCAAAAATACTAAAGACCTGGACAAAATCTGGAAATGAACTCAAAAGTGGGAAGTGAACTTCAATATCAAGAAATGTAGTATAATGGAGTTTGGAAAAAGTAAAAACAGAATTTTAAAAAATTATAAAATTGGTGAGGAAGAAATAAAAAAAATGTACTCGGAAAGGGACCTTTAAGTAGTAATCAGCAGACATGAAACTGGATAAACATATAAACCAAATAGCCGGAGAAACCTTCAACCTATTAAGGTCAATGAAAGAGGCATTTGACTATTTGGATGAAGAAATTATTAAAAAAATATTAGTTACATTGATTAGACCAAAACTGGAATATGCAGTGACACTATGGACACCCAGTACTAAAAAGAATATAAGGAAATTAGAAAGAATACAGAGAGCAATGACAAAGTTGGCACCAGCTCTTTCCAAATTAACATACAAAGATTATCCAAATTGGAACTACCAACACTGGAGCAGAGAAGAGAAAGAGGTGATCTACTATCTATAGAATCATGAAAGGAATGGAAATCCTTGATAGGAATGATTTACTAAAAAATGACAATGGAAAAATAAGAGGTCATGAAAAGAAACTCAAAAAGGATAACTATAGAAGAGATCTGAAAAAAAAAAAAACTTCCCACACAGAGTGCTGGATATCTGGAATAACTCAGATAAAGAAACAGTGTGTGCAAATACTATTCAAGATTTTAAGAAAAAAATTGATGCTGAAAGATACAAAGATGGGTCATCATGACCAGAAGATTTATCAAAGTGGGACAAAAGAAAAACAAGAAGACATGAAAAGAAACTCAAACAGGTTATAGAAGAGATCTGGAAAAAAACTTTCTCACACAGTAGTTGAGGTATGGAATAAATTGGATGAAACAATAGTATGTGCAAAAACCATACAAGAATTTAAGAATAAATTTGATGCTGAAGGATACAAAGATGGGTCACTATGAGCATAGCTCCTTCCTGTAAAATACAACTAGGTAATTATATATACAGGGTGTGAGGGATATTTGAGCACACAATATTTTCATTATATATCTATCTTCAATTGGATTAATATATATTTTTGTCTCAACAAACACCCATGACAGACATTATGATAACACAAGAAATGAAAAGACATACAGTTATCATTGCTGTATGTGCAGAATACAGTGATTTAGTAATTGCCAAATTTCTGAATGTTGCAAGATTCTTAATTCACTAAGTTCGTCTAGGAACCACTAGTGACAATATTGCAACTTAATCTAAGAGGAAAAGGCACTAGACATTAGGACACTATAAGAACACTATAGCTTATCCACCAAGTTCAAAACATTATCGATGATGATCCTGGAAAATCAATGAGGGGTACTGCCAGAGAACTTCAGGTGGTGTCAGAGTGGCTTATCAGAACTGTGGTGCACGAGCACATTCGGTACAAGTCATACGTGCTAAGGATGGGTCAGTTCATGTCTCCAAAGACACAGGAAAACCGCTTGATTCGTGCAAAGCTGTTGCTTAGCAAGATTAAAAACCCTAACGAGGATGGCATCCTTTGATTTTTTTTTCCTGACAAGAAGAACTTCGACCAAGACCAAAAGTTTAACAGGAATGATAGATGGTTATGTGCAGATCCTTCAGAGGTTCCCAGGGTAATGCACACTAAATTTCCAGCAAATGTGATGGTTTTAGGAGTTGTTAGCAACGAAGGTTATGTTATGTCACCTCATTTCTTTCAACAGGGTCTTAGGGTTAATGCTGCTGGATACATTGAAGTGCTGGAAACATTTGTCAAGCCTTGGATAGATAAAATATGCAATGGAAGACCGTACATTTTCAGCAAGACGCAACACCTTCTCACAAAGCCCAGTCAACTCAAGAATGGATGTCGGATAATGTTTATGATCATGTAACGCCAAGCATACGGCCTCCAAACTCACCAGAGTTGAATCCTTTGGATTACTGTCTACAGCATTTTTGAAATAGGAACTAATCAACATCCTCATAATAACATAGCTTCACTAAAGACTGCCATTGTTATGGTGATGACCAAGATGAACAAAAACCATTTAGTGCAGATATGTCAAAGATTTAGGTCTTGTATTGAAGCAGTTATAGAAGCTGAAGGTGGATTTATTGAATAAATATATAAAGTTATTGAGACGGCATAAAATTCAATCAAAATATGTTTGTTTACTACTAAATTATAGTTGTTTTAATTTATTACTACACTTGTCCTTAAATACCCTTGCACCCTATATATATATATATATAGTAGAACCTCTACATACGAATTTAATTCGTTCCAGGACCTACTTTGTATGTTAAATAAAATATTCCCATAAGAATACATTAATTCGTTTAATTCGTCCCACAGCCCAAAAACCTATGATAACTCCTTAACAAATACTGTACTGCAGATAATTACACATAGCAATAAAACAAATGCATTACTGTATATAAGAGATGTAAAATTTTTTTTAATAATTTACTGTATAAGGATCACTTATACAAACACCGCTCTCATGCTTTTCCACGATTTCTTGCATTACTTCTAAGGAAAGCATTACTTTCTTCCTTTTTTCACCACTGCTACCACTCGCACTAGTCTTCATGGGATCCATGATGATAAAATAAAAAAGGAAATGTGAAAAAGGAAGGTATTTAGCACTGTTATTTACAATTAGAACAAGGAGAACCACGTGACATGAAGGAGAGCTGTGAATTGACTGCTGTCTAGCGGGCTAACCATGAAACTGCGACACTACGAGAAACTTCGACGCCGTATACTGTATATGTGAAACTTCGACAACTTCGTATGTTGGAAATTACTTCGCGTGTAGAATCAAATATTAGATCGAATTTCATATCGTATGTTGGAAAATTCTTATGTTTAGGCAATCGTAAGTAGAGGTTCTACTGTATGTGTGTGTATATATATATATATATATATATATATATATATATACATATATATATATATATACATATATATATATGTATATATACAGTATATATATATATATGTATATATATATATATATATATATATATATATATATATGTATATATATATATATATATATATATAAAATGATAAACAACTTCATGGAACCAATTTTGGATACAGAGGATCCACCCTATGTACAAAAATGTATTTTCATACATACCCCATCCTTGGCGAAAGAAGACCTCGTAGTAAACTGCTGTTCACTTCAAAATTAGAAGCTCCCATATCTGTAGTGCAAAGTAAAAGACAAGTATAATTCCATTACATATCTATCAGGGGGAAAAAGCCTTTGGTATATGTATGTACAAGAAGTAGGTAACATCTTTAAACTGGGGATATACATTTACTGGCACAGGCAGCTCACCACCTTTGTCAAGTTGATTTGAATAGTTTAAGACAGTGCAAATAATGTGTCATTAGTAAAGGCATGATAGTCTGGTTGCTAGGATTATTCACCCATGACTTACCATTACAGGAGAGCATATTGAGGGGGCTAAGATTTCCTGGAGTAAGGAACTGTGTGTACAATCTGGAATCTGATCCCGGTAACACTTCCTCTTTGTTTTTCTCCAAGTCATTCTTAGTGGTAGAGTTTTTATTTTTGTTCCCCAAATTTCTTCCATCTTCATCCTTCTTAACTTTTGTAGTTACAGGTTCTAGATCTTTATGTTCTTCACAATGTACAGCAATACTTTCTTTCCGACTATGCTGAATAACATTTTTGTTAAATATACCTACTTTTGTCTCATCTTGCGTGAAAAAATCTTCCCTATGTTGCAAGATATCTAAATATTTCTCAGACTCTTTTTGTTGTTCAGCAAGTCTCTTTAACCAATCACAGTGGGAAGTCCCCAAGCCTGTAAAAAATAAAAATAAACAGATAGAACAAAAGTTTGTATACAAGTGATGGCTGAGAATGGAGAAAA
Source organism: Oratosquilla oratoria (assembly GCF_046742065.1). Classification (NCBI taxonomy): domain Eukaryota; kingdom Metazoa; phylum Arthropoda; class Malacostraca; order Stomatopoda; family Squillidae; genus Oratosquilla; species Oratosquilla oratoria. The sequence continues at coordinate 70,154,337 of NC_134787.1, read as the reverse complement.
TGAATAGCTCGAGATGAAGGAGGGGCTACATCAGGGTTGTGTGATGTCACCATCATTGTTCAATGTGCATATGCATAGAGTGGTAAAGAGCTGCTAATCTTTCTCCACTCATTCTTTCCATGTACCCAAACCATCCCAATACTCTTTCATGAGCCCTATCTCATCTCCTTTTCCACTCCCACTCTCCTCTTCACCTCCTTGTTTCTCACTGTATCCAGCCAGTTGTTGTTTGCTAATGACACTGTGCTTGTGGAGGGATCAAAGGAATGATTAAGGAAGTTAGTGATGGAGTTTAGGAAGGTGTGTGAAAGGAAGTTAAAGTTAAATGTGGGTAAAAGTAGGGTGATGAAATGTACAAGGGGAGAGGATGGCAGCAAACTGGAAGTGAGTATTAAGGGAGGGAGACTGGAGGAAGTGGATAGTTTTAGATGTTTGGGTGTGAATGTGGCAGGAAAGAGAGGAGAGGAGGTAAAATGTAGATTGAGAGAAGTAAATTCTTTGGGGGATTAAAAAACATTATGAGAAAGAGACATTTGGGACTGGGTGCTATGAGGAGATTGTATGAAGGAGTGATTGTGTCAACAGCACTGTATAGGGCAGAAACATGGAACATAAGAGAGGAAGAGTTTAAATGTGTTTAAGATGAAATGCCTTGGAAGCATGGTAGGGGTTACTAGGCTGGATAAAGAGTGGGGTTGAAAAGGGAATTGGGAGATAGGATTGATGAAAGAGTATTGGGATGGTTTGGACACATGGAAAGAAAGAGTGAAGAAAGATTAGTAAAAGAGGTGTGGAAGGCAGAGGTGAGGGAGTGAACATGAGGGGGTGACCAAGGATGAAACACATGGTTGGGGTAAAAGGGGCTTTGGGAAAGAGGAGAATGTCTGTTGAGGAAGGGCAAAGACAGAAGATAGGGGTGAGTGGAGAATGTTTGTGTATGGATGATGATATGATGCATAGGAGTGGGTGAGGGCTGGGGGGTGAGGGAATATATGTGAATGATATTTTGATGCAGCCTGAAGGGATGTCTCCTCGTCTTCTATTTTTTCTGCATGAGGGGACAGAGAGGAGGGGTCACTGACTAAATGAAGTGGCCTTGCTGTGGATGTGCTGTCTTGCTACATTGCTTCTGAACCAGGGTAGTGGGCAAGATGCAGGGATGACCCAACATCCAGGAGGAGCCAAGAAAAGAGGGAGGGAAGGGTGGTGAATGAGAGTGGAGTATGTGGGGATGAAATAGATGGGATTGGATTTATGCCTTTGATTTTGGCTACCTCCCTTGTAAGGGGGAAACAGCCATTGGTATATGTATTGTTATTAGGATGGGCACAGAACTAGTTTCACCCTTCTCTACAGTTTCCTTTTGGGGGCCACTAGTGTGACTTTTATAGTAACCCTCTACATGGGGATATCTACTACTGGCTATTAAAGAACAACATATACATGTATATGTCAGGTGTGTAGCTATGGATTTGGATGCCTAGGGGATTATCTCCTTTGGGGGACTTCAAGCATGTTGATATTTAATATTATGGATGATATGAAAACAACTTTTCTTGCTATATCTTTGTGTAATCTGGTATGTCTGATAGTGTCAAATAAAACAAAAATAATGATTAAGACATTTTAATACAGGAAATAAACTATAAAATATAAAATCGAGATACTGAACTAGTATGAATTTATATTATTTCACATTATTTTTTTTTGTGCAGCAAAAACCCCTGATCTAAAATCTAGATCAGGGGTTCCCAAACTTTTGAGCTCATCGACCCCCTAGTAAAGTTTAAGATTTTCTATAGACCCCCAAACTATTAATTCATGAATTATGTCGGTTTATTATTATTATTATTATTATTATTATTGGTGTTGTTATTATTATTAATGCTAGTAATATTATTATTATTATCATAGTTGTTATTATCATTATCTTTATTATTATTATTATTATTATCATCATTATTATTACTATTATTATTATTATTATTTTTATTATTATTATAATTTCAGTTATCAATAGTGTTATCATCATCATTTTGATCCATTATAAAAGGGCTAAATGGCAACATTCATTAAGGCGACGGCATTCCAATAATGATACAGACACTTTTCACATAAGTGTTTTAAGAGATATTTATAATCTACCAATAGCTTTAAGAGTGGTATTATATATTCTTTATTATATTACAATAAGTAATATTCAAGCCAATAATATCACACAAACTTGATGTTCATTTACGATGTGGCTGTGTGTAGAGGAAGTGCACAGGATGGGTAAATATGCAGAATGAAAATGAAAAAGTTGACCACTAAAGATCAAATTAAGGTCACAAATGGCAGAAGAAATCTTTGCAAGAAGAGGAAAATTAGGAAGAAATGAACACTATAAAAATATATAGATAAAAAGAGACATGAATGATGAAAGAGAATTAAGACATTAATAAACAAAGTTAGAAAAAAATTATGTGGGTTTTTGTAAGTGCGTATGGGCCTGGTAGTGAGAAGAGCATAGTGGAAAGGGAGGCTTTTTGGGTAGATATAAATGAGTGCATAGAGGGATTAGGGAGAAATGTCAATGTAGTTGTCTTGGGAGGCCTTAATGCTAGGGTGGGAAACAAACCAATAGATGAAGTAATTGGGAAGTATGGAGTTCCAGGTAAAAATTGTAGCGGAGAATTGATGGTGGATATGTGTCTTGAAAGAGAGTTGATGATACCAAATACAGTGTCTAGGAAGAAAGTCGAGCATAAGTACATATGGGAGAGGGTGGTGGATGGATGGTGGATAGAGCGTTAATGGACTATATAGTGGTGACCAGGAAAATGGTAGGAATAGTTAAGGATGTACATGTTCTAAGGGGAGAGAGTGGGGGAATATCAGTTCATTTTCTGGTGGAAGGTAAATTGAGAGTGGAGAATAGGTGGAGAAAGAGGAAAAGGGCAGAAGGTAGGGAGGTACTTAGAGTGAACTGCTTAAATGAGAAACAAAAGGAGAATGAATACAAGAAGAAGCTGAGAGAGGAGTGGGAGGGAGTGAAAGATTAGAGTAGAACTAGGAGTGGAGGAGGAATGGGGATGGTTCAAGGAGGGAGTCATAAGGTGTGCTAAGATGGTGTGTGGAACAAGGAGGACGGGAGGAAATAGAGGGAAGTGTAGTGAGTGGTGTGATGAGGAAACAGAGAAGGGTGTAGAAGAGAAGAAACAGGCATTCACAGATTGGCTACAAATTAGGACGAGGGAATTGTATGAGAGGTACAAAGTAAAGAGAAGGGAAGTTAAGCATAAGATAAAGGAAGCAGAGCAAAGCAGATGTGAAATGGGGTAAGAGTATGACAGAAAGTTTTGAAAGAAATAAAAAGATGTTTCGGAAAGAAATTAAAAGAGGAAAAGGAGGCGAATCAAGTAGAGAAGAAAAGGTAAAAGGTGCAGATGGAGAGATGATAATGGAAGAGAGGGCATAGAGAGGAAGGTGGGTATAGTATTTTAGGGAGTTGCTAAATGTGAAGAAGGATAGGGAGGGAAAGGTAGTTGCAGTGGGAAGTGCTAAGAAAATAAGAGTGAGGAGTGAGGAAAATGGAGGAGGAGAAATAGGGAAAGATGAAGTGAAAGCAGCTGTTAAGATGATGAGAGCTGGTAAGGCACCTGAGTTGGATGGATGCCATGCAGAATGTCTGAAGAAAGGAGGTACAGTTATGGTGGACTGGCTGGTGAGGTTGTTTAATGTTTGTTTAAGAGAGGGTAGAGTGCCAGAGGACTGGAGAAGTGCCTGTATTGTTCTGCTTTACAAAGGAAAGGGGGACAAGTGTGAGTGTAGTAGTTTCAGAGGGATCAGCTTGTTGAGTGTAGTAGGGAAGGCTTATGGGAGGGTCTTGATTGAGAGGATTAGGAGAGGAATAGAGGGAGTAATTGGTGAGGAACAGTGTGGTTTTAGGACAGGTAGGGGTTGTGTAGATCAGATTTTTGTGGTAAGACAGATATGTGAGAAAGCTATAGGAAAAGGTAAGGATATTTTTTGGGCTTTTATGGATCTGGAAAAGGCTTACAGCAGGGTAGACAGGAAGACACTGTGGGAGGTACTGCAGACGTATGGTATAGGAGGAAAGCTGTTAAGAGCAGTCAAGAGTTTTTATGAGAGTAGTAGAGCGTGTGTTAGGGTTAGAAATGGAGAGAGTGAATGGTTTGAGGTAATGGTGGGACTTCGTCAGGGATGTATTATGTCGCCCTGGCTGTTCAATCTATACATGGATGGGGTGGTGCGAGAGGTGAATGCAAGGGTAGTGGGTCAGGGATTGGAGATGGTTAAAGAAAATGGAGGAAAGTGGGAAATAAGCCAGGACTTTGCTGCTTGCTGATGACACTGCGCTTGTAGCAGGATCAGAGGAGGATTGAGGAAGTTAGTGACAGAGTTTGAGAAGGTGTGTGAAAGAAGGAAGCTGAAGATAAATGTGGGCAAATGTAAAGTGATGAGATGTACAAGGGGAGAGAGTGACAGTAGGCTGGAAGTGATCATTAAGGGTGAGAGATTGGAAGAAGTGGATAGTTTTAGATATTTGGGTGCGAATGTGACAGGAAAGGGAGGAGTGGGGGTGTAGGTAGAATGTAGATTGAGAGAAGCGAGTAAATGCCCTGGTGGATTAAAAAGTGTAAGGAGAAATAGACATCTAGGAATGGATGCTAAGGGGAGGTTATATGAAGGAGTGATTGTGCCAACAGCACTGTATGGAGCAGAAACATGGAACATACGAGAGGAAGAGAGAAGGAGTTTGAATGTGTTTGAGATGAAATGTCTGAGAAGTATAATAGGAGTTATTAGGCTAGAGTGAGAAATGAGGAGGTGAGGAGAACAGATGTGGAAAGGGAGCTGGGAGATAGGGAGGTGGACTGGCTGGTTTGAATATTAGGATGGTTTGGACACATGGAAAGAATGAGTGAAGAAAGATTAGTAAAAGAGGTGTGGAAGGCAGAGGTGGAAGGAGTGAATATGAGGGGGCATCCTAGGATGAGATGTATGGATGGGGTGAAAGGGGCATTACGAAAGAGAGGATATCTGTTGAGGAAGGATGGGAGAGGACAGAAGATAGGGTGAATGGAGAAGGGTTGTGTATGGATGATGCTGTGATGCATGAGGGGGAGTGGGTGGGGGGATGGGGGTGAGGAAGTATGTATGAGAAAAAATTTGATGCAGCCCGAAGCAATTTCTCCCCATCTTCTTTTCTGCATGATGGGACAGAGAGGGGGGGTCGCCAAATTTATGAAGCGCCCTTGCTGTGGATGTGCTGTGTCTTGCGACACTGCTTCTGACCCAGGGCAGTGGACAGGATGCAGGGATGACCTGTCATCCAGCAGGTGCCAAGACAAGAGGGAGGGAGGAGGGTGGAGGGGAGTGGAATATGTGGGGAATGGAATGGGTGGGAGTGGTTTCTATACCTTTTTCTTTTTTGCTACCCCCCGTTTAAGGTGGAAAAAGCCTTTGGTATATACATGTATTATAATGGAATTTGGAAGAAGTAAAAAAAAAGAATAGTGGGATCGTATAAATTGGGAGCGGAAGAAATTAAAAAAGTGGAAAAAGAGAAGCACCTAGGCATCAATATTATGAATATGTCCCCAAAGAAACATATAAACAAAATTTTTGGAAAAACTTATAATTTAATAAGATCAATCAAAGTGGCATTTACATACCTGGGCGAAGAAATGGTGAAGAAAATACTAGTCACTTTGATAAGACCAAAATTGGAGTATGGAGTGATGATGTGGTCACCAAGTACAAAAAAATGTATAACAAAACTTGAAAGAATACAAAGAGCAATTATGAAATTGGCACCAACGCTCTCAGAACTATCATATGAGGAGAGGCTAGTAAAACTTGAACTACAGACATTGGAGCAAAGAAGAGAGAGAGGAGACTTAATAACTATTTATAAAATCATGAAAGGCATGGAAATTATTGGTAGAGAGGATCTAATAAAATGGGATGGTAGAGATACAAGAGGACATGGAAAGAAAAACAAGAAAAACAATTATAGAAGAGACCTGAAAAAGAACAGCTTTCCCCACAGGATAATAGATGTTTGGAACAGGTTAGATAATGTGGTGTGTGCAAAAACAATATATGAATTTAAAAACAATCTAGATAAAATGAGATATGGAGACAGGACACCATGAGCATAGCTCCCCTTCCTGTAAAATATAACTAGATAAATACATACACACGCGACAGTCGAAGTGACGGCGAAGACTGGATTCCAGAAGAAAAAAAAAAATTGTGGATCTCAATGACGAGGGAGTACCTGTGTTGTATTAGTAGGGAAGGGGAAAGCTTGTGTTGTGGGAAGGTGAAGAAAAAGGAGAAGGGGAGGGATTACAGAGGAAAATGGAAGGAAATGAGGAAGGAGACGAACGGGCCACAGAAGTCAGAAGGAATATCAACAAAAGATGCGCAGATGACAGAGGTGAAGTTGAAGAGATTAGTAAAAGTATAAGGATCAGAAACATAGATAAGAGCAGTGCTATGGAAGGTGAAGATAATTATTTCCATGGATTTAATGAGGGAGAAGATGACAACCTCCCCTGATTAGCAAGTCTAGAGGAAAAACTAGCAAAAATTAACAAACATTGGGAGGTTAGGTTCAGTCAACTTACACGGATTACACAAAGAGTTGATAAATTGGAAGAACTAAAGAAGAACCAAAACCTAAATAAATAGAAGAATTAAAAAGACAGTTAAAAGAAATAAAGGATGAGAATGAGAAATTAAAGAAGAATAACAAAGACAATAAAGAGTCCATAGCAAAAGAGGTACAGGGTTGGAGAAAAGTCCTAGATAACAACAAAATTGAATTTAAAGATATAGTAAAACAAAAGATGAAAGAACAAACTAAGGACACAGTTATTAAAGTAATGAGAGAGGAGACTATAGTAAGAGACTTAGTGGATAAAAAGAAATGTATAATTATATTAGGGATGGAAGAGAAGCATAATCCCAATAGAACTACAGGAGTAAAGGAGGAGAAGGAAAAAGTAAACAAGATATTAGTAGTTCAAAAAGCTGAACAAGAAATAGGGAAAGAAATTGAAGAAATATATAGGCTTGGGAAATACAATATAGATAAGACCAGACCAATTAAGGTTAAATTCAAGTCACAAATGACAGCAGAGAATATCTTATCAAAAACAGGGAAACTAGCAAAAAGTGATCTATATAAACAGGTATAGATAAAAGGAGAGATGAATAAAGAGGAGAGGAAGAGAAAACAAAAAGAATAGAAGCTAAGGAAAAAACAAGAACAGAACAGAGTCAGATAAAGAGGAATTCTATTGGAGAGTAGTGGATATGAAAGTGAGGAAATGGTTCATAGCAGAGAAAAACAGAAGGGAAACAGAAAAAAGGATGGAGGTAGCAGAAAATTAAGTGTCTTACACAAATATAGACGGCTTAATAACAGGCTTGAATGAACTGAATGATTATCTGAAGGAAAAAGAACCGGACATAATGGGAATTGTGGAGACAAAATTGAAAGGTCCACTATCACCCAACAGTGTAGGACATGGTACATATAATTACTGGATTAGAAACAGAGAGGTAAATCAAGGGGGTGGAGTTATGTTCCTAACTCGGAAGGATATAAATGTGAGGAATGTCACATATGGAAAGAATAGAGATGATTATGATGGAAGTGAAGGACAGGGATGGGAAGAGCAGGAAGTTTGTAGTAAATTGTGTGACTCCTAAAACGGCTTCGTGGGAAGACAGAGAACACAAAAATATGTTAGAAGACACAAGGATAACACTAAGATAATGGAAGATGGAGGAAGAATAGTTATAATGGGTGACTTTAATTGTAAATAAATCTGCTGGGAAGAGATGACAGTGAAGGGTGGAGATGACCTATGGAGAAATGTACTACTTGATATGATTATAGAACATACAATGACACAATGGATACGAAAGAATACTATGTAAAGAAATGAAGAAGAACCATCGAGACTGGACCTAATAATCACATCAGAACCTGAAATAGTGGACAAGATTGAATATAAGACACCAATAAGTAAAAGTGACCACATATTGGTTGAATTGGAACTGAGGAAAAATACATGGAAAAAAACAAACAATATAGAAAGGGAAGATTGATGTATGGAAAAACAAATTTTGATAAAATGAGAGAATTCTTTCAAAAAGCAGACTAGGAAAGGATCCACAAAGAAGATACAACAGTAGAAGAGATGGAATATTTTGACAAAAATATAAAAAGGTGTGGAAAAGTATGTTCCAAGATAAAAACAAGAAAAAGGATATATAAAATGTTGGTACATCAAAAGATGTAGTGAGTTCAATGACAAAAGGATAAAGCTTGGATAAAATGGAAGACAAAAGACCTGAAAAATGGAAAATATATACTAGTTAAAGAAATCAATATGTACAAGTGTGCAGAGAAGAAAAGAGAAAACACGAAAAAGATGTCATAGAAAAATGCAAAGATCAACCAAAACTATTTTATAGATTTGTAAACAACAAACTGAAAAACAAACAAGAATTAGTGAAACTACGACAAGGAGTTGAATACACAAGAGCAAATAGAAATGGCAGAAATTATGAACATATTAAATCGTTGTTTACAAGGGAGAACATACAACTTAACGATGTCGAGTGGGAGGAGAAAGTCCCCCTTATGAAGGAGATAGAAGTAACAAGGAAAGAAATAATGAACCACTTGAACAATCTTGATGTCAGAAAATTGCATGGTCCAGATGAAATGGCAAACTGGATTTTGAGATAATGCAGGAACGAACTAACAGACTAAATATATTGTCTAATAAGCAGTTCATTGAAAGAAGGAAAAGTTCCAGATGATTGGAAAAGAGCAAATATAGTACCAATATATAAAGGGGGAAACAAGAAAGACCCTACTAACTATAGACCGGTTTCTCTTACAAGTACAATAGCTAAAATTTGTGAAAGAATGATCAAAATTAGATGGGTAAGGAATTTGGAAGAAAAAAAATTGTACTAAATCCAAAGCAGTTTGGATTTAGCCAAGGACGATCATGCGTCACAAACTTAATGTGTTCCTATTCAAGGCTAAAAGATGTAATACAAGAGAGAGATGGATGGGCTGATTGTACATTTCTAGACCTGAAAAAAGCTGTTCCAACCTGGCTTGACTTTGGAACAGCTGGCCAAGCTCTGCAACCTGGCTAAAGAATTGAAAGAGGGGTCACAGGAATGGGACGACGATATGGTTCGTTCTGTGCAATTTTGCAACAAGGTTGATGAAGTCACGAATCCCTACAAGATGCTCTTTGAATGGAAAAAGAAGTAGTGGCCGCAACTTCCTATCACAATGTTTTTGCAGCCTTGCAAAAAAGAGCCAGTTCCTGCTGCTACTACTACAGTTGCACCTTCGGAAGAAGTAGAAGAGGTGTCCCAGGAAAGGGCACCACCATCTGAAGAGACATAAAACACAATCATTGGCTGCACAGTAGAAATCATTATCAGCTTCATCAATATCATTTCTACTGTGCAGCAAATTCATCACCATCATCATTCAAATTTTACTTCAACTTCTTTCATGTTGAGTACAATAACAATCTTTACAAGTCCAAATACATGTTAAATAAATACTGTAAATATGGTGTCCCTCCTTCACAGAAATTCAGTTATCGCGGCCGGTCCCTGAACCAATCTACTGCAATAAACGAGGAATCACTGTATCTGGTACTTACCATTACTTTGAGAAGAAAAGAAGTCATACAAATTCTGACCTCTAATTCCTAACAGGCCAGCCATATCACCAGTAATTTTTCACAACTGGTAAAGAATAGAAAAAGTAAGTTACCATTAATTTCATGGCTGTATTGTATAAATGAGGGTGAGGGTGTGGGTGGGTGACTGACAGACAGACAGATTGGGAGAAGGAGCAGAGAAAGGGGGAGGGAGAGGAAAGGAGAGAATTAGAAGAGAGAGAGAGAGAGAGAGAGAGAGAGAGAGAGAGAGAGAGAGAGAGAGAGAGAGAGAAAGAAAGAGAGGGGGGAGAGAGAGAGAGAGTGAAAGAAAGAGAGGGGGAAAGAGAGGGAGAGGGGGGAGAGAGAGAGAGAGAGAGAGAGAGAGAGAGAGAAGAGAGAAGAGAGAGAGAGAGAGAGAGAGAGAGAGAGAGAGAGAGAGAGAGAGAGAGAGAGAGAGAGAGAGGGGGAGAGAGAAGAAGGGGGAATGTGAAAGGGGGGAGAGAGATAGAGAGAGAGAGAGAGAGAGAGAGAGAGATAGGGAGGGGAGAGGGAGAGAGGAAGGGGAAGGTAAAAGGGGGGAGAGAGGGAGAGAGAGGAAGGGGAAATGGGAGAGGGAGAGAGAGAGAGAGATGAGGGTGGGAGGGAAGGAGAGAGAGAGAGAGAGAGAGAGAGAGAGAGAGAGAGAGAGAGAGAGAGAGAGAGAGAGAGAGAGAGAGAGAGAGAGAGAGAGAGAGAGAGAGAGAGAGAGAGAGAGAGAGAGAGAGAGAGAGAGAGAGAGAGAGAGAGAGAGAGAGAGAGAGAGAGAGAGAGAGAGAGAGAGGGAGGGAGGGAGGGGGGAGAGAGAGAGAGAGAGAGAGAGAGAGAGAAAAGAGAGAATTAGGGATGGTAGAGGGAGAGAGAAAGGGGAAAGAGAGGGGAGAGGAGATAGAGGTGGGGGAGTGAGAAAGAGAGAGAGAGAGAGAGAGGTGGGGGAGTGAGAAAGAGGAGAGAGCAAGAGAGAAAGAGAGCAAGAGAGAAAGAGAGAGAGAGAGAGAGAGAGAGAGAGAGAGAGAGAGAGAGAGAGAGAGAGAGAGAGAGAGAGAGAGAGAGAGAGAGAGAGGTGGGGGAGTGAGAAAAAAAGAGAGACATATATAGAAGAGAGTGAGAGAGGTAGGAGACAAAGGGAGAGAGAGAGAGAGAGAGAGAGAGAGAGAGAGAGAGAGAGAGAGAGAGAGAGAGAGAGAGAGAGAGAGAGAGAGAGAGAGAGAGAGAGAGAGAGAGAGGTGAAAGATGGGGGAGTAAGAGATAGAGGAGAAAGAGAGGGGTGAGGAAGAGGAGGGAGGGAGGGAGGGAGGGAGGGAGGGAGGGAGGGAGGGAGGGAAGGAAGGAGAGAGACAGAGAGGTAGCACCTTTACTGACAGGCCATACAATATATCCGAGTCATTTGTACAAGCCCAGATGTCAGGTTTAGATAAAAGGCAGATGTACATGTCTTCAAAAAACTAGAAGTAAATCAAGAACCACTGATCTCTACATGGAAAATGATGGGGTGAAAAAATGTGATAGGGAAAAAGCCGGGGTTCTTTCTGACAAATTCTTCAATTTTAATTATTTCTAATCTAAACCTGAAGGTGAAATATCAAGGCTCCAACCAATGGCTATACAAGCAAGGAACACAAAAATTACTCCCTAAATTGACAATAGTTGCCATAGCAACATGATAGGTGTTAGTAAGAATAGTATAAAAGGTTCTACATTGTTTTTGACATGCTCAGGTGATTTGTTGACCCATAATTTACTGGATTGGATGGGTACTGCTAAACTTAAGAAAATATTTAAACCAGTTTATAAATGGTAAGGACATGGGCAGATATAATATTACAGAACACAAATTAGTACAACATGCATCTGATACCATGATGTAATTCAGGTTATCCAGCTGGAGCCAGACTTGAAAATAAGTCTCCTCAATAGTGTCGTCACTGTTTTGACGATTGTAGATTTCCAATTCACCTGTTGCCACCACTCACCAGTCCATACCCTATTAACTCAACTACATACGTATGATTTGACCGTAATTTACGATGTTATACCTCCTTTTTTAAACAATTATGTTTCAATACATGTCCAATATTATAACGACAAATAAAAAACACAAAGAATTCTTAGCTATATACCAAATTACTTACCACTGTTTATATTTTTGTAACTTTTGTCAGAGCACTGTATCAATTCTGGCGCGACTGACATTCGTTACTAAATGAATGGCATATAATTACCACCTCTATCATTTACATAAAAGTAATAGATATCAATAATAAGAAATAAAGCAATACAATTATATAAAAAATATAATAAGGTAATGTGGACAATTAACAAAACACATAAACAAGGAAAATAGACGTTAATGCTCTTTCTAAGCAAATATACATCAAATAGGCAATCATACACTTACAATGTATTTTTCCTAGAAGCAAAAAAGAAAAGGAAAAATATATATACATACCTTGTATAAATTTTATTCTAGTTCGAATGTTGTGTAACCCCCCCCCCCTCCCGTAATCACAATTTTATAAACAAACAAACTGTATTGCCGGGTCTTAGTATGAGCTGTTAAAAAATATGTAACAACAGCAACAACCAGTAAACCATACATTAGTTAATATACCCTGGCCATAATTCAGTAACAAAGCATCATAAGATAATCATACTGGTCGTCGGAAGCAGTACTTCGACTTAAGATCATCTGTGTCCTTTGGCAGTGTTCATAATCATAATGGCTTCAAGTAGATTAGAAAAAATTGGTACTATATATACCAGGTGTGTTTTTTTCACTGTTGATATAAATTTGAAGTTGTACACAGAATATGAAGTGTATGTTTTCCAAGTGGGTCCAGGACATGCATGCTTATATACCAGCCCAAGAGTGAGGTGCTCATCACCTGATATCTTTGACTCTATCGTCTATGACAGGTTGGCAAATTCATCCACATACACTCGTAACACTGGTACACTCATACATCATACTGTGCAACCCCTGTATGGTTTGGAGATGTTTTTTCCACACAATTTATTTTAGGAAATTCCATGATGCTCTCTTGAATCTTTGAAGACATCCTTCATTATAATCACACTCATGATGATGATGATGATCTAACTCAATTTTTTTTATTGGAGGAATTGAGCCTGATGCATTATCAACTTATTTGATAATTCCACTTTATCTCTTTGACTAAAACAATCCAAGTGAGCATGGCTACACTCAATGCCATCTGTGGGCTGCCAAGAGTCTTGGACCAAGTAAACTAGTCTAATCTGACCACTGGTGACTATGTGAAATTCAAGTTCTTGCTCATAAAATTGTATGGATTATATTGGTATGAGCTTAAAATTTAAAAATTTGGTTTAACATTTTAATTCTTGATGTATGTGAAAGACCATTTCATTAGAAACAAAATATATTTAAATTTTTTAAATAGCTTGAAAAATAAGGGAAATACTTTTTTCTATTCCAAATTTTTGGCTAAACTATTATAACAAAAGGTGTTATTTAAGAGTGGTAATTTGTAAAGATTTTGGTAAAGAAATACACATAAACTCTAAACCACTGGTTCAATTTTTATAAAAATTTGGAATACATTAGTTTTATGGGTCAAATCATGTGGGTATGTCAAAAACAGTGTGAGACATCTGCATCATACCAAATTTGCATTTCTATGGCAACAATTAAGTTATCAAAATAATCCATAAAATCCAAACCGCTGGTTCAATTTAAATGCAACTTGGCATATGAAGGTCTCATGGGTCTTCAAATCACCTGAGTATATAAAAAACAGTGTATGACCTTTCTTTTATGCTATTCTTACTAACACTGGTCATGTTGCCATGGCAATGATTAAGATGGTACATGCGAATCCGTGGGTAGCATCACCATTGCTGATGGAATTTTGCCACCAGAATTTTGAGTGACCCATTCGACTAGATTCTGAGTTTGAACTGGTAGCATTCAGTGCATGCACAGATGGTTCAAAATTTCTTCCTGTTCTAGAAGTTTACAGTCTTCAAAAATAGGATTGCCGCTAGATGGCATCTAGCAGAAAAACCTGACAATCTAAAATGCATTTCCTGTGGGTAAATGCACAACAACAATCTTGAAATTGCTCATTTCCAGGAAAAAAAAAAATCTGAAAACATATATATCACAATAAAAAGTTCATATACACTCCTCCCTCGATTTAAGAATGCTCCATATACGAATTTTCACTATAATGAACAAAAAGTTGTTGTCCCAAAAATCGAAATACGAACTAAAAATTTGCCATAACGAATAAAATCCTGTTGAAAAAAATTACTGTATTTTTAAATCATAAATATTAAAAAAGAAAATTATTTTTACATCATAAATATTAATAACAACTGCCATATGTCCAGGTAAAAAAAATAAAATAAAAGTGAAAATAGATACATACGTACTGAGAAAGAACCAGCCGCCCAGTTTGTTATTGTTTTCAAAACAATGCCGTGTACTGCTCGGTCTACTCACTCGGTCGCGGTTATTCGTGGATTATTAGCATTATTTCAAATGACATTGTGCCTCCTAAGTGTTATTATCTACTTTGCATATTAATATTTTATGTGTCTGTATGTAATTAGCAGAGAACAGTATTCAAGATTATGCATATTTAATGTTGTGATGACTTTATAGGGACATGAAATTTGTTTGTAAGAACCTATCTCGCATAATGTAATGGGCTTATATGGGAAAAAAGTGCTCGTTTTAAGTATATTCGATATACCAACAGTTTTTCAAGAACATAACTAGTTCCTAAATCGAAGGAGGAGTGTATTGGTTTCTTCCCTTTAAATTTCCACTTGGAAAACTAAACTGCCACTGCAACTATCTAAATTTACATGTAAATCAGTGAAAATCTGTCAATTTTTAAAGAAGTACATCTAAAGTTCTAGAACAGGAAGACATATTGAATTTCCCGAGTATGAGTTGAACACTAACAGAGTTCAAACTCAAAGTATGCCAGTCGAAAGGGTCGCAAGAAAGGCATTGTAAACATTATGTCTGTGATGGTGGTGCCGCTTGCGGAAATGTGCATACCTAGATTATAAGAAGAGATTCTGGACCATCAATGTTTAGAGTCATTGTATTATAATCATTGTTATCATGCCACATATGGGTGACCTTGCTGGGAGCAATTCCCAAGGTGTTGCTGTGGCCGCCAGGAGAAATGTTGGTTTGATTTTGACGGTATACAACATTCTTTTTTGGTAGTGTGGTTGAGAAAAAGTGGCTTGCCGGGTCCTTTGCTTTATTGGTGATTCGTCCAGGCTGCGTCATGCTACAGGCCTGATGACTGGGTCTTATAAAGGGGAATTCGGATGAGTTGCCAACAAGGAAATACATATAATTTAAATTACATGGAGCCAATTTGGCCTGACTAGAGTTGAGCTGAGGCTCAAATACTTGCTAGAGTACATGCATTAAATCCTAGCATTGGAATATATACAATCTATGTCCATGTGGACATATAACTACTAAAATGAATAATTATTACTACTACAATGTTTGGTAGGAGGTAGAATGTAGATTGAGAGAAGCAAGTAAATGCCTTGGTGGATTAAAGAGTGTAATGAGGAATAGACATTTGGGAATGGATGCTAAGAGGAGACTGTATGAAGGAGTGATTGTGCCAACAGCACTGTATGGGGCAGAAACATAGAACATAAGAGAGGAAGAGAGAAGGAGTTTGAATGTGTTTGAGATGAGGTGTCTGAGAAGTATGATGGGGGTTACTAGGCTGGATAGAGTGAGAAATGAGGAGGTGAGAATGGGGATGGAAAGGGAGTTGGGAGATAGGGTTGATGAAAGAGTATTAGGATGGTTTGGACACATGGAAAGAATGAGTGAAGAAAGACTAGTAAAAGAGGTATGGAAGGCAGATGAGGTGGATGGATGGGGTAAAGGGGGCTTTGGGGAAGAGGGGAATGTCTGTTGAGGAAGGACGGGAGAGGACAGAAGACAGGGGTGAATGGAGAATGGTTGTATATGGATGATGTTGTGATGCATGAGGTGGAATGGGTGGGGGGATGGGGGGTGAGGTAGTATATGTGAGCAAAATTTGACGCAGCCCGAAGGGATTTCTCCCCGTCTTCTCCTTTTATGCATGGGGGGACGGAGAGGGGGGGTCGCCGATTTGATGAAGCAGCCTTGCTGTGGATGTGCTGTGTCTTGTGACACTGCTTCTGACCCAGGGCAGTGGACAGGGTGCAGGGATGACCCGTCATCCGGGAGGTGCTAAGATAAGAGGGAGGGTGGAGGGGTGTGGAGTGTATTCAGGGATGGAATGGGTGGGAATGATTTTATGCCTTTTCCTTTTTGGCTACCTCCCTTGTAAGGGGGAAAAAGCCTTGGTATATGTATGTATGTACAATGTCTGGTATCGTGTTGACCGTTGGAGTCGAAATGGCAGCGGAGATAATTGCTCTTTGACCCTACCTGACCTGAGAGGTGAGGTCCTGAGCAGGATCAGTACCACTAACTCTTCATTTGTGTGCAAGTGGATGCATTGGTGCTAGCTAGCATGTCTGCATGTGCAACATGAATGCTCGGTCCAGCTGCCATCCGGTGACCTCACCCAAAATGGTCGTATAGGGCATAAGTAATCACCTTAAAAGTAAAAATAGTCGCATAGACATGGTATATGTGGAATTTTAAGGGTACCATATGAGAGAGATGGAAAACATGAAGATGACATGATGAAAAAGTAGATACAATTCAGTTCACCCAAGGATCTGATCTACAAGGTTGGTCTTTGTCTTAGACTGTATGTAGGAAGAGGAGTAGGAGTTAGGGTGGGTGGAGTGGTAGAATCTTGAACCAGAATGGGTGCTGGAGCAGGTGAGGGGGTATGTGTGAGGTCCAGGCCTCAGGGAACAATCTTACAATTGTCTATGTGGAGGATCTTTTCTGCTGAATGTTGTGAGGAAGGGTGTTGTAAGCAAAGGGTTTTGATTTTATTATTTGGTAGGATGTCAAGAATGTGAAATGGTCCTGTGAACTTTTCAGAGAGTTTTGATGTTGGAGTATGGTTTTGTTCGTACACAATGTCTCTGATTGCAATGTTGCAATGCCTTGCTCCTGCATTATGGAGCCATGTCATATCCATCTTTGATATATTTAGGGAGTCATGAATTCTCTTGAAGAGAGTGTTGAAATTCTGGATTTTGACTTTAACATAATCATTGAAATTATATATGGGGGGTATATCTGAAGTGAGAAGATCATATGGGAACTTTTTGTCTGAACTAAAAAGGACAAAATGTAGAGACTCCAATATTGACCTATTAATTGCACAGTTCATGGAGGCTTGGATCATTGGTACATGTTCATCCCAAGATGAGTGTATGTCTGAGGCAAGGTGTCTGAGAACATTAAGTATTTTCCTGTTTTGACGCTCCACTAGTCTGTTGGAGCTAGGGTGGTAAGGTAAGGTGTTACATTTTTTTATGCTAAAAATGTTGCAAATGTTTGTATTTCATTGTTGAATTCAGTGCCATTGTCTGAGATGAGTGTTTTTTGTGTGGTGTAGGGGCATATGACCTTGTCAACCAGTGTCTGTTCGACTTGTTGTGCAGTCTTGTCTTGCAGTGGCGAGAGAATGGAGAATTGAGAGAAATTATCAACACAGACAAAGAGGTATTGGTTTACGCTAGGAGTACGTGGCAATTTAAGAAGGTCAATAGCAATGGTCTCGAAGGGCTTGCAAGGGGCTGGATATGTTGGAAATTGGAGCTTGACCATTAATGTGACCTTTGTAGGACGCACATGAATGACAAGTATCTACATGATTGTGGATATCTTTCCTCATAGTGGGCCAGAAATATTTCATTCTGGCTTGTGAGAGACACTTGTCCTTTCCTGGGTGACCAGCAATGGGTGAGTTGTGTACCAGCTTTAGTACTTCAGGAATGAGTTCGGTAGGAACTACAAGCTGGAGCACTGAGCGGTTAGGTTCGTGTTTGTTTTTGAGTGTTGTTTTGTGATACAGGACTTCGTCTATCATGGTGTAGTTTTCATTGTTTGGAGGGAAGTCATCAGTGTTTGTTGTATCGCCTGAAGTGAGGAAATATATCACGCATTTCCAAATGGGATCTGACTTTTGTGCTGGGGCAATGTGCGCTTGCATAAGGTTTACTGGAACTGACACTTGACTGATGGTCACTACATGTCTACTTAGGGTGTCAGCGATGACATTTGCTTTGCCGTGAACATAATGGAAGGTGGGCATATATTCTTGAATCATAAGGAACCAACGTGCTAGTTTACCTGTGAGATTTTTTCCTTTGAAAAGGTGCAGAATTGGTCGGTGGTCTGTGTGTATATGTATCTCATAGCCAAGTATGATTTCTTTGGAGTGTCTTTCTAAGGCAATTAAGGGTGCTGCTATGCCAGCGTATCCTTTGATGAACCGTCTGTAAAAGCCTGGGAGACCAAGGAAGGATCGGATGTGATCAGGAGAAGTAGGGCGTGGAAACTTTATGACTGCCTTGACCTTGTCCTGTGAGTTTAATATGCCTTGTAAGTTAAGGACATGTCCTAGGAAGCGTATTTCCTTCTGAAGGAAGGAACACTTCTTAAGCTTCAGTTTAAGACCTGCCTTTGCTAGCCGGGAGAGGACAGTTTCAAGCATGTGTAAATGTTCACTGATAGATTTGGAAGCTATGATAATGTCATCTAAGTACATGAATACTGAATGTCATATGATTCCTTCTAGTACTGTGTACATGAGACGAGTGAAGACAGAGGGCGCTGAAACAAGTCCTATGGCAAGGCATTTGAATTGATAGTGTCCATTGTTTGTGCTGAAAGTTGTGAGAGGTCTGGACTGTGCATCAAGGGGAATTTGGAAATAACCCAACATTAGGTCAAGAGTTGTAAAGACAGTGTTGTTTTCACCGATGTAGTGTAAAATATTGTGGAGATGAGGGAGTGGATATCTTTCGGGTATAGTGAGTTTCTTGATTTCCCTGAAATCAACAGCTGGATGGAATGAACCGTTGTGTTTGGGAACAATGAAAAGAGGGAAATTCCATTCCGACAAGTTGGGCTCTATAATATCCTGTTTGATCATATCTGTGATGAGAGTGTCTACAGTGTTTCATTTACTGTGTGGTAGTCTGTATGCAGGGATGTACAGTGGTTTTGCATTTTCCCGAAGGGGTATATGGTGTTTAATGAGGTTTGTGAATCCAAGAGGTTCACCTGGTAATGCAATTGCATGTCTGAATTTGTTACAAAGAGCAAGTAAATCAACTTGAGCATCAGGAAAATCTATGGGATTGAAATGAGAATCTTGAATTGTTTCCTAAGCTTTGAGGACATTGGAGGTAACTGCATATTTGAGAAGAGGTTTCACTTTTCAGTATTTGTATATGTGCTGGATATACAAGGAAATCACAAATGTTGGTGCCAATGGTGAGATTGATGGGAACATTTGTATTGTTTGCAATTTATATGCACATATGGCCTTAGAAGTGTCACTGATAGCGGAAAAGAGGGATATACCACTTACGCAGCATGTCTCTGGTATGCGTAGTATATCGGTATCTGGGGCTTGAAAAACACGTACGTGTACCTTGGTGTACTCATGAGGGAACAACGTTTTTGGGCTAATGATAACTGCATGAGTGGGAATGAAAGTAGATGCAACTTGAGAGACAGGGCAGTTTGCAGGTTGAACTCTAGCATGAGAGGTAAGGTGTCTGTGTTAGACGCTGATGTGTTTTCAGTGCGCCAGGTGTGTTTTGTGTTGCGTCTAGCCGACTTTGACCTGTGAGCTGCGTTCTTACATCTGTTGCAGGTGTGATGTGTGTCACTCGGTGTTGGCATGTTAGAAGTGGAGTGCTGTGGTGGAACATGAGTTGCTTTGTGTCTGTCTGCTCTAGCTTGGCCATATGTGTTTTGTTGACAGTTTGTGTGTTTGGGGGATTCAAGGCAGGAATGAAATAGTTGGCATATAGGATGCCGTGCTGGGTAGGATATATGACATTGTCGTTCTGCTGCATACAGGTCAAGCCTATAAGGATGTTGGCAGGGAAATAGACATCGGCTATGTAGACCGTAAGTGGAATGGATGGGCACTGAGCGTGGAGGGAAATGTCTAATGAGAATTTACCAAGGATAGGGAGGGGTACACCATCGACATTAGCTAAGTGAATCGGGGGGCTCTAAGATCGTGACTCTCAGTTTTTAAGCGTAGGGTGTCCAAGGTGAATGTGGACATTATGTTCACTGGGGAGCCCGTGTCTAAGAATATTGTTAGTTTGCTGTCATTTGCACTAGCCTTGAAAACCATGGGAGGTGAGGAATTTCCTGTGTTGGTCATGGTAAGTACAGGGAGAGTGTGTGAGTGAAAATCCTTGTACGGTTGAGCCTGTGTGTGGGTGCGTATGTTGCTTCTGTCTGGCAGTCATGCTGAGGTATTATGGTGTGTTTTCCTGGTTGGGGAGTGTTGTGGTGAAACATGTTTCTGCTGTTTTCATTTGGAGAACTCTACAAAATTCAGTGGTGTGGTAGCATGCACCATGGTAATCGCAGTGATGGGTTGGCTGTGTTGGGTATCTATAGAAGCATCTGTTTGTGGTGTGTCCAGGTTTGTTGCAGTAAGTGCAGAAGAAGGATGTTCGTGAGGGTGATCGATGGTGCGAGCGTGTGCGTGAGTGACATTTGTCTTGATCTGTTGGATTGGGCGTGAGATGTATTAACCTTTGCTACTGTGAGGGAGTGAGTAGGGGCGAGAGGAAGAGATTGGTTGTGGATGGAAGAGAGTGTCTGATCTGTGTCTGAAAAATTTCTAGAGAATTCTGCTAAGGTGGTACTTGGTGTAAAAGCGAATTTACCAGCTGCTTGGAGTGTGTCTGGGTGGAGCTGTGAGAGCAGACGAAGTATGTGAGGAGGGAGACAAGGTGTTCGAGGTCGATCTTACCCTCCTTTACCCAAGGAGAGTGGGTGAGGCTTTCCCTAATTTCACTTTTGAAATCACTTGCTATTTTGACTGCTCGTGTTTTTGTTGTGTATGGTCCAGTGCTGTATGTCTTGGCTAGAGTGTAGAGTGGTGAAAGGGAACGGAGTTGATCGAATTTGGCAAAAGTGTGTTGAAATTGTTTGAGAAAGTTGTCGTATGTCTTTGTCTCTTGGAAGATGTCACTCTCCTTGCTCGTGATCTGTAAATACCCCTCTGTAAATTAAATTAGTTTGCACCTCATCATTTTATTTACATCCTGTTAAAGTAAAATCCTATAGTAAAGGCAAGCATGCTAAAGTCGTGACAATGCCTTGGATTAAGAATTGTAATGAGAAATAGACATTTGGGAATGGATGCTAAGAGGAGATCGTATGAAGGAGTTATTGTGCTGATAGCACTGTATGGGACAGAAAGCTGTTAAAATCTGGAAAACTTGATATGGATCTGTGGGGCAGGATTTATTACTATAACAGTACATGTGTGGATAACATCCCTTTGGGTTGCATTAGCTGTTCATCCATTCAGAATCATCTTACATTTTAATCATGTAAACTCTCTCTTCCCTGCTTTATTAATATACTACTTGCATCCAAAATTGATAGAATATGATCCATCTCATTCTTTATTTTCTCAAACTTGCTATTTTACACCCTTTCATTCATGGAGGTATTTGTAGCCTTGGCTGAAGGGGTGTAAAATAATTTACTCGAAGTGTAGATTTGTGTACATACCAACTAGTTCAATACTTTTTTCTGTGTATGTGGGACCAACAACAGGAACCTGCAAGAAGGACATCAGAATCATCTCCTTGCCATCTGTCTTTAAAACCTGTCAGCATTCTCATTTCTATTTGGAGGTCTGACAGTCACACTCAGAACTGTATCCAGGATATCTTTATTAATTCCAAGTGTATTTCCTCCATTTTTCCACACACAGCTGACAACAAGTGGCTGTTTCCTTCCTCCAGTGACAGAGACACAATAATATAACCCAATATTACATTGGCAGAAGAGATCTCTTGATTAAGGATATGAGGGTTTTAAGAGGCCATGGGAACAAATTGTGAAAGACCACATGTCTAAAGGATGTAAAGAAATACAGTTTTCCATATAGATGCATAAACACTTGGAATAGCTTAGGTGATATGGCCCCAGCTGGAACAATACATAAATTCAAATCTAAATATGATAATTGTAAATCAAGGATATAGATTAAGTGAGAACTGTCCATGGATTTGAGGCTAGGTATAATAAATTGGAGAGTAACAGATAAGACTCAGTGAACCTTGCTTCTTTCCTTTATACCAGTGGTTCCCAAACTTTTTTCTGTCATTTCCCCCTGCACCCAGGTCAACTATCCAGATTTTGTATACCATAATTAGGTAAATACATTGCAGACAAAAATTCAGCAATTCTTCCCAGAGAGATTTTTGGGAGGGAACCAAGGACTGTTACTAGTCCCTTAGGCTGTTGGTATTCAGTAGGGAAATATGAGAGAATAATTACTATAATATATATATATTACAGTTGTTATGTGTTACAGAAAATACAGGTTTTGTAATTGTTTAGGTTAATAATGGGCACACCACATCATCACCCCTATAATTGGTTAGGTTGCAGGGGATTTAGGGTTATATGGATTATTACTGATTAAAAAAAATCTGAGTATAGGTCATATGTACATAGCACTGTATTATTATCTTATTATTCTTTATTCATTTATATATATATATATGTATATATATATGTGTACCGGTGTGTATATATATATATATATATATATATATATGTACCGGTGTGTATATATATATATATATATATATATATATATATATGTACTGGTGTGTATATATATATATATTATTTTATTTTTATTTATTATTATTATTATTTTTTTTTTTTTCAGAGTTAATGGTCTCCTTAAGTCTGGAGCAATGAAGCCAAAAGATAAACCACTGTGGTATGATATCTATGAAGCTTTTCCTCCTAAATATGAACCCAATTATGATCGACCAGTAGTAAACAAAAATATTCCACAAATATTGTATCATGAAGATGTTATACGAGCGTAAGTATAATATTTGCCTACATGAAGTTGATTTTTTCTTTTTCATCTAATCATATTACTTGTACGTAAATTCATTTGGTTTTCTGAACAAGGGGTCCCTGTTCAGTGAAAGGGATGCATTCCAATAAAAGGATTTCATGTGAATCTTCATTCAGTGGAACCATTATACCTATTTAAAATGAATAGTTAAGGTGAGATAGGTTGATGGCTCCACAAACATCACCTTACATTATGTAGAAGCATAAAAATACAGTACAGAAATGCATTCTGCATGAGAAAGTGCTGAAATCTTCCAATCTTTCTCTTTCAGCTACATGTCATTCCTGTTATTTTCATCTGTATGTCATGTTATGAAATGCACAGTTGAAGTAGGAGTAAGTTCGTGTATGTCATATATTCATTGGGGACTACCTGTATCGATAATTTTAGATAAAATAAAAGATTATGGGTGTGCATACTAAACCCTTGAACACAAGTAAACCTTTTAGATTTTTGTTCTGGGTAATGTCAGAGAATTGTATGGAGTTGAGAATGTTTTTAATTTTAAATAAGGTTCCATGTGATCAGGACACAAGTCAGGCCAGTATTTAAATCAAATAAACAGGCAGTATCTAGAACCAAAATCTGAAGTAGACCATGGTGCTGAAGGGAGTAAGTGTTTGTGTCAGAGTAATTGTTTAATTTAATTATTTGATTTAATAAAAAAAAGGGTAAATATATAGGAGTACATAGCTTTTCTTGTTTTTAGAATTCTACATACATATACCAAAGGCTGCTTCCCCCTTACAAGGGAGGTAGCCAAAAAACAGGCATAAAAACCACTCCCACCCATTTTATCCCCATATACTCCACTCCTATCCAGCCCCCTTCCCTCCCTCTTATCTTGGCTCCTCCTGGATGACAGGTCATCCCTGCATCTCGCCCACTGCCCTGGGTCAGAAGCAGTGTCACAAGACACAGCACATCCACAGCAAGGCCATTTCATTAAATTGGCAACCACTATTCTCCATCCCCTCATGCAGAAATGGAGAAGACAGGGAGAAATCCCTTTGGGCTGTGTCAAAATATTTTTCACACATACTCTCTCACCCCCACCCACTCCTCCGAATGCGCCACAACATGATCCATACACAACCATTCTCCATTCACCCCTATCTTCTGTCTTCTCCTGTCCTTCCACAACAGACATTCCCCTCTTTCCCAGTTCCCCTTTTACCCCATTCATCCATCTTATCCTTGGTCACCCCCTCATGTTCACTCCTTCCACCTCTACCTTTCACACCTCTTTTACTAATCTTTCTTCACATTTTCTTTCCATGTGTCCAAACCATCCTAATACTCTTTCATCAACCCTATCTCCCAACTCCCTTTCTACCCCCATTCTCCTCATCTCTCACTCTATCCAGCCTAGTAACCCCTATCATACTTCTCAGGCACCTCATCTCAAACTCATTCAAACTCCTCTCTCATGTTTCTGCCCCATACAATGCTGTCAGGACAACCACTCCATCATACAATCTCCTCTTAACATCTATTCCCAAATGTCTGTTCCTCATTACACTTTTTAATTCCCCAAGACATTTGCTTCTCTCAATCTACATTCTACCTCCACTTCTCTCTTTCCTACCACATTCACACCCAGTATCTAAAACTATACACTTCCTCCAGTCTCCCTTAATACTCACCTCCAGTCTGCTGCCACTTTCTCATCACCTTTTACCCACATTTATCTTGAACTTCCTTCTTTCACACACCTTCTCAAACTTTGTCACTAACTTCCTCAATCCTTCCTCTGATCTTGCTATAAGTGCAGTGTTGTCAGTAAACAACAGCTGGCTTATCTCCCACTTTTCTCTATTCTCTTTAATCATCTCCAATCCCCAACCCACTACCTTTGCACCACCCCATCCATGTATAAATTGAACAGCCAGGGTTACATAACACACCCTGATGAAGTCCCACCTTTACCTCAAACCACTCACTCTCTCCATTTCTGATTCTAACACAAGCTCTACTACTCTTGTAAAAATTCTTGACTGCTCTTAAAAGTTTTCCTCCTATCCCATATATCTGCAATATCTCCCACAGTGCCTTCCTGTCTACCCTGTCATAAGCCTTTTCCAAATCCATAAAGGGCCAAAAAACTTCCTTTTCCTAAAGCTTTCTCACATATCTGTCTTACCACAAAAATCTGATACTTATTTTTCCTCCATTTACCTCTTTCATTACTGTAATTTTCTTAGCGCTTCCCACTGCAACTACCTTTCCCTCCCTATCCTCCGTCACATTTAGCAACTCCTTAAAATACTCTGCCCACCTGCCTCATACTGCCTTCTCTTCCATTACCATTTCTTCATCTGAATCTTTTACCTTTTCTTCTCTACGTGATTCATCTTCTCTTCCTCTCTTAATTTCCTTCCAAAACATCTTTCTATTACCTTCCATATTATCTGTCGTATTCTTACCCATTTCACATCTGCTCTCCTCTTTGCCTCCTTTATCTTATGCTTTACTTCCCTTCTATTTTCTTTGTACCTCTCATAAAATTCTTTCATCCTATTATGTAACCAATCTATGAAAGCTCGCTTCTCTTCTACAACTTTCTTTGCTTCCTCCCACCACTCGCTACCCTTCCTTCTATTTCCTCCTGTCCTCCTTATTCCACACACCATCTTTGCACACCTTGTGACTCCCTTGAATCATTCCCATTCCTCCTCCACTCCAAGATCTATTGTATCCTTCACTCCCTCCCACTCCTCTCTCAGCTTCTTGTACTCATCCTTTTCTTTCTTATTTAAGCAGTTCATTTTAAGCATCTCCCTACCTTCTGTCCCTTTCCTCTTTATCCTCCACTCTCAACTTACCTTTCATCAAAAAATTATCTGATATTCCCCCACTCCCTCCCCTTAGAACATGTACATCTTTAACTCTTCCTAATATACTCCTGGTTACCACTATATAGTACATTAATGCTCCATCTGCCACCCTTCCATCCACCACCCTCTCCCATGTATACTTATACTTGACTTTCTTCCTAAACACTGTATTTGCTATGATCAACTCTCCACTACATTTTTTTCCTGGAACTCCACACTTCCCAACCACTCCATCTATTGGTTCATTTCCTACCCTAGCATTAAGGTTTCCCAATACCACTACATTGACATTTCTCCCTAATCCCTATGTGCACTAATTTAAATCTATCCAAAAAGCCTCCCATTCCTGTACACTCTTCTTACTATCAGACCCATATGCACTTACAAAAACCCATATCTCCCTTCCCAGTTTCACCTTCATCCACATTAACCTTGAGGAAACCTCCTTCCACTCCACTTCATGCTTACCTATCCCTTCACTTACTAGTATAGCCACCCCTTCTCTCCCTCATACTCTCTTCACTCCTGAGATCCTCCCAACTACACTCCAAAACTGAAACTTGCCCCTCCCTCTCAACTTAGTTTCACTCAATGCCAACACATCCATTTTTCTTCTCACAAACATACTGCCTATCTCTTCCCTTTTACTCTCATCTGTATCACATCCATGCATATTAAAAGACCCAAACCTTAAGATACTGGTTGGAAAACTCCTCCTAGACCCTGTTATGCCTTTACTTTTTTTAGGAATGTCCCCTTTGGGACTACAGGGAGAAGGATGCCTTGTCTTATCCCCATCCCATTTTTGTTGCCTCATACAACTCAAGTGGAAAGACTTTGTGGCATTATTCTTTTCCACCACCACAGAGTTAGGCGAAAAAAGAAAATGATATTCAGAGAAATAGTACAGGACAGTAACAAAAGTGTGAGGACAGCATAACAGAGGGACAGTCACAGTATAATTATCATCATTTTTCTATGAACAGAGATATCCTCTACCATAGAATAAATGATGTGTGGCTTTGACATATAGGGGCACCCCATATAGACCCTAAAGTATCAGCTGCATGCTGTTTAGCATCTTTTAACCCCACAATAACATGCAGCCAATACCCCACTATTTTTTCAGTGTAATCAAGATTTCTTGTAAAAATAGGATGACGATCTATGTCTTAAGTATTGAGATTTCCCCAAAAAAATTTCAGGAAATTTTACAAGAAATATCACAGCCCAGGAACCATTCACTTATCAGAGTACAAGAGTCGACCAAGCATCTGTCAGGTGTTCATAACAGAATATCAAAAGTTGCAGGCTGACAAATGTGTGGCTGAAGAGGAGCTAATGGAAAAAGCTGCTTTAGCTCTAGAAGCTCATGGCATTTACCTAGATCCTTCAAGGGCACCCCCTAAAGTGAGTAGTACATTTATCTCTCTTAATTTTATTTCCATATAATTGCCCTACTTTGTTTACATTTAGTACTCATATTGACTAGTTTGTGATATGGTATAGATTTTTTAGTTACACATTGTATATATGTGTGTATTTACCTAGTTGTATTTTACGGGACAAGAGCTATGCTTGTTGTGACCAGTTTTTGTATTTCTCTGCATCCAGTTTATTCTTAAAATCTCATATAGTTTTGGCACTCACTGTTTCTCCTTTTAGTTTGTTCCAGACATCAATCACTCTATGTGGGAAGTTATTATTTTTCAAATCTCTTCTGTAACTCTCCTTCTTTAGCTTCTTTTCGTGTCCTCGTGTTTCTCTTCTGTCCCATTTTAATAAGTCATCTCTATCAAGAATTACCATCCCTTTCATAATTTTGTTAATGGTCAACAAATCACCTTTCTCTTCTCTGTTCCAGTGTTGATTGATGTTATTTCTCCAATCTTTGTTTGTATGTCAAATTTGATAGTGTAGGTGCCATTTTTGTCACTGCTCTTTGAATTCTTTCTAATTTTCTTATGTTTATCTTTATGTGCTAAGTGCCCATAGTGTTGCAGCATACTTTAGTTTAGGTCTTATCAGTGTAACCACTATTTTCTTTACCATTTTTTTATCCATGTAGTCGAAGGCCACTTTCATTGATCTTAATAAGTTAAAAGTCTCTCAAATAATTTATTGACATGTTTATCAGGTGTCAAATCACTTGAGATAATCACTCCCAGGTCCCTTTCTGAATCGACTTTTTTGACTTCCTTATTTCCAATTTTATATTAACCTGATATTCTATTTTTGCTTTTTCCAAATTCCCTTATGCCACATTTCTTAATGTTTAAAGTTCATTTCACATCTCTGACTCCATTCCCATATTTTGTCTAGGTCTTCTTGTAGCGATCTGCAATCTTCTTCTGTGCTTATTCTCTTAAGTAATTTGGTGTATGTATTTACCAAGTGTATGCTGACCTGCAACAGCAACAGGCTGGTACCACTGGCCAGCATACACCACCTTCAGTGCCCTTTACAGCCAGCAGGGGGTGGTTTGAGAAGTTTTGGCAACATATGGGCATCCACAGAGTGACACAGACACGGCAAGCACAGACACAGCTGAGGCGTTCGTCAAGGAGTTTGAGGAGTTGGTGCATTGTGAGGGTTACCTGCCACACCAGGTATATAATTGTGATGAAACAGGGCTCTTTTAGAAGAGGATGCCTAACTGCACCTATATTACTGCTGAGGAGAAAGCTTTGCTGGGGCATAAGCCTATGAAAGACAGGCTAACAGTGATGTTGTGTGCTAATGCGAGAAGCAACTGCAAGATTAGCCGCTTGTAGTGTGTCATTCGGAGATGCCACAAGCATTCTAAAGGGGCAATGTCCTGAAGAGCAGACTTCCTGTGATGTGGCTTTCCAACCCGAAGGCAAGGGCAACCCAACAGCTATGCTAGGAGTGGCTCGAAGGGGCATGTGGCTGTGAAGTTTTTGGAGGGGAATGCACTGCCACTTTGGTATATGTATGTATGTGTATGTACATATGTATACATACTGTATATATACATATATATATATACATACATATACCAAAGGTTTTTTCCCCTTACATGGGGGGTAGCCAAAAAGAAAAAGGCATAGAAATCACTCCCACCCATTTCATTTCCCATATATTCCACTCCCCTCCACCCTCCCTCCAATCTTGGCACCTCCTGGATGACGGGTCATCCTTGCATCCTATCCACTGCCCTGGGTCAGAAGCAGTGTTGCAAGACACAGCACATCCACAGCAAGGCTGCTTCATAAATTCGGCGACCCCCCCCCCCCCCTCTCCGTCCCCTCATGCAAGAAAGGAGAAGGGGAGAAATCCCTTAGGGCTGCGTCAATTTTTTTCTCATACATACTTCCTCACCCTCCCCATCCCCCACCTCCCCCTCATGTATCACAGCCTCATCTATACACAACCCTTCTCCATTCACCCCTATCTTCTGTCCTCTCCCGTCCTTCCTCTACAGACATTCCCCTCTTCCCCAAAGCCCCCTTCACCCCATCCATCCATCTCATCCTAGGACACTCCCTCATATTCACTCCTTCCACACTTCTTTTACTAATCTTTCTTCAATCATTCTTTCCATGTGTCCAAACCATCCTAATACTCTTTCATCAACCCTATCTCCCAGCTCCCTTTCCACCCCTGTTCTCCTCCTCACCTCCTCATTTCTCACTCTATCTAGCCTAGTAACCCCTATCATACTTATCAGACATTTAATCTCAAACACATTCAAACTCCTTCTCTCTTCCTCTCTCATGTTCCATGTTCCTGCCCCGTACATTGCTGTTGGCAGAATCACTCCTTCATATAACCTCTTCTTAGCATCCATTCCCAGATGTCTATTTCTCATTACACTTATCCACCAAGGCATTTACTCACTTCTCTCAATCTACATTCTACCTCCACCCCCACTCCTCCCTTTCCTGTCACATTCGCACCCAAGTATCTGAAACTATCCACTTCCTCCAGTTTCTCACCCTTAATGGTCACTTCCAGCCTACTGTCACTCTCTCCCCTTGTACATCTCATCACCTTACTTTTGCCCACATTTATCTTCAGCTTCCTTCTTTCACACACCTTCTCAAACTCTGTCACTAACCTCCTCAATCCCTCTTCTGATCCTGCTACAAGCACAGTGTCATCAGCAAACAACAGCTGGCTGACCTCCCACTTTTCTCCATTTTCTTTAATCATCTCCAACCCCTGACCCACTACCCTTGCATTCACCTCTCGCACCACCCCATCCATGTAAAGATTGAACAGCCAGGGTGACATAACACACTCCTGATGAAGTCCCACCTTTACCTCAAACCGTTCACTCTCTCCATTTCTAATCCTAACACAAGCTGTACTACTCTCATAAAAACTCTTGACTGCACTTGACACCTTTCCTCCTATCCCATATATCTGCAGTACCTCCCACAGTGCCTTCCTGTCTACCCTGTCGTAAGCCTATAAATATATATATATATATATATATATATATATATATATATATATATATATATATATATATACATGTGATGTGATATGGTTTAACATCACAAACTCCCCCCTATCGGAGGCTAGGATGGTGCCCCTCCCAGAGGACTTTGTAGGGTGGAATTTAATGAACCATGCCCTTGGTTCAACTTCTCCGATGGCAGGATTTGAGCCGCCATCCCCTCGACTTTTGCCACAGGTAACAACACCCTAACCCGCTCAGCCAGCGAGCTTCCTATATATATATATATACACACACATAAAAAGTACATACATATACCAAGGCTTTTTCCCCCTTACAAGGGAGGTAGCCAAAAAGGAAAAGGCATAATCATTCCCACCCATTCCATCCCTGAATACACTCCACACCCCTCCACCCTCCCTCTTATCTTAGCACCTTTTGGATGACGGGTCATCCCTGCACCTTGTCCACTGCCCTGGGTCAGAAGCAGTGTCGCAAGACACAGCACATCCACAGCAAGGCTGCTTCATTAAATCGGCGACCTCCCCCCATGCATAAAAGGAGAAGATGAGGAGAAATCCCTTTGGGCTGCGTCAAATGTTGCTCGCACATACTACCTTATCGCCCATCCCCTCGCCCATTCCACCTCATGCATCACATCATCCATATACAACCATTCTCCATTCACCCCTGTCTTCTGTCCTCTCCCGTCCTTCCTCAACAGACATTCCCCTCTTCCCCAAAGCCCCCTTCACCCCATCCATCCACCTCATCCTAGGACATCCCTTCATGTTCACTCCCTCCAAATCTGCCTTCCATACCTCTTTTACTAGTCTTCCTTCACTCATTCTTTCCATGTGTCCAAACCATCCTAATACTCTTTCATCAACCCTATCTCCCAACTCCCTTTCCACCCCTGTTCTCCTCCTCATTTCTCACTCTATCTAGCCTAGTAACCCCCATCATACTTCTCAGACACCTCATCTCAAACACATTCAAACTCCTTCTCTCTTCCTCTCTTATGTTCCATGTTTCTGCCCCATACAGTGCTGTTGGCACAATCACTCCTTCATACAATCTCCTCTTTGCATCCATTCCCAAATGTCTATTCCTCATTACACTTTTTAATCCACCAAGGCATTTACTCGCTTCTCTCAATCTACATTCTACCTCCACCTTCACTCCATCTTTTCCTGCCACATTTGCACCCAAGTATCTGAAACTATCCACTTCCTCCAGTCGCTCTCCCTTAATGCTCACTTCCAGTCTACTGCCACTTTCACCCCTTGAACATCTCATCACCTTACTTTTACCCACATTTATCTTCAGCTTTCTTCTATCACACACTCTCCCAAACTCTGTCACCAACTTCCTCAATCCCTCCTCCGATCCTGCCACAAGCGCAGTGTCATTCGTAAACAACAGCTGGCTCACCTCCCACTTTTCTCCATTTTCTTTAACCATCTCCAATCCCTGACCCACTACCCTTGCATTTACCTCTTGCACTACTCCATCCATGTATAAGTTGAACAGCCAGGGCGACATAACGCATCCTTGACAAAGTCCCACCTTTACCTCAAACCACTCACTCTCTCCATTTCTAATCCTGACACAAGCTCTACTATCCTCATAAAAACTCTTGACAGCTCCTAGAAGCTTTCCTCCTATCCCTTATCTCCGGAAAACCTCCCACAGTGCCTTTCTGTCTACCTTGTCGTAAGCCTTTTCCAGATCCATAAAAGCCCCAAAAACATTCTTCCCCTTTCCTATAGCTCTCTCACATATGTCTTACCACAAAAATCTGATCTACACAACCTCTACCCGTCCTAAATCCACACTGTTCCTCACCAATTACTCCCTCTGTTCCTCTCCTAATCCTCTCAATCAAGATCCTCCCATAAGCCTTCCCAACTACACTTAACAAGCTAATCCCTCTGAAACTACTACATTCACACTTGTCCCCTTTTCCCTTGTAAAGTGGAACTATACAGGCACTCCTCCAGTCCTCTGGCACTCTACCCTCTCTCCAGCAAACATTAAATAACCTCACCAGCCAGTCCACCATCACTGTACCTCCTTTTTTTAGACATTCTGCATGGCATCCATCCAGACCAGGTGCCTTACCTGCTTTCATCATCTTAACAACTGCCTTCACTTCATCCTTCCTTATTTCTCCTCCATTTTCCTCACTCATCACGGTCATTTTCTTAGCATTTCCCACTGCAGCTATCTTTTCCTCCCTATCCTCCTTCACATTTAGCAACTCCCTAAAATATTCTGCCCATCTTCCCCTTACTGCCTTCTCTTCCATTATCATCTCTTCATCTGCACCTTTTACCTTTTCTTCTCTACTTGATTTGCCTCCTCTTCCTCTCTTATTTTCTTTCCAAAACATCTTTTTATTACTTTCAAAATTTTCTGTCATACTCTTACCCCATTTCACATCTGCTCTCCTCTTTGCCTCCTTTACCTTTTTCTTTACTTCTCTTTTCTTTTCTTTGTACCTCTCATATGACTCCCTTGTCCTATTTTGTAACCAATCTGAGAAAGCTTGCTTCTTCTCTTCTACACCCTTCTTTGTTTCCTCATCCCACCATTCACTACCTTTCCTTCTATTTCCTCCTGTCCTTCTTGTTCCACACACCATCTTTCCACACTTTGTGACTTTTAAAGTAAAGTAAAAGTAAAAGTAAAGACATAAAAAGCAGATGGATAAAACATGAGGAGAACAAGATCCTTAATCTGAGACAATTCTGATTTAGACAGGGAAGATCATGTACCACAAATTTGATCTGTTTTTACTAAAGACTACTAGACATAATACAAGAAAGGGACGGATGGGCTGATTGTGCATTCCTAGATCTACAAAAAACTTTTGATAAGTCCCTCACAAAAAAATATTAAGAAAATTGGAAACCATAGGAGAGATATAAGGCAAACTATTGAAATGGATGGAGGACTTTTGCATGGAAGAAAAATGAGAGGCAATTAGTAGAGTTACACAAGGATATGTATCGGCTCCCATAATGTTTGCCATGTGGAGTCAGAAATAGGAAGTGGACTTTAGCATGAAATATAGCTTAATGGAATTTGGTAAAAGTAAAAAGAAAAAAAAGGATATCTGGACAATATAAAATTGGTGAAAAAGAAGTAACGACAGTGGGATCTGAAAAAGACCTGGGGATGATCATCACAAAAGATATGTCCCCTGACAAACATATAAACAAAATTGTTGGCAAAACCTATAAGTTGCTAAGATCAATAAAAGTGTCTTTTACTTCAGTGAAGAAATGGTAAAGAAAATACTAGTCACACTGATAAGGTCTAAATTGGAGTATGCAGTGACAATATGGTCACCCAGTACTAAAAAGAATATAAGAAAAATTGAGAGAATCCAGAAAGCAACTACAAAGATGGCCCCAACATTATCAAAAATGTTATATGAATTAAGATTGTCAAAACTAGAATGACTCTGGAACAAAGAAAAGAGGTGACTTGTTGACCATCTACAGAATTGTGAGAGGTGTAGAAGTCCTTGACAGAGATGACTTACTAAATTGGGATAAAAGAAACACAAGAGGACATGGAAAGAAAAAAAAAAAAAGCTCAACCCACAGAGCAGTGGATGTATGGAACTTACTAGACAAAACAATAGTGTGTACTAAAACAGTAAAAGAATTTAAGAGCAAATTAGATATGGCAAGATACAGGGATGGGACACCATAAGTATAGTTCCCCTTCCTGTAAGATACTAGGTAAACTAGGTAAGTACACATGACTTGATGGCGCAGGGGTAGCATTCACAGCTGCTGCTATGGTGGTCCAGGTTCCAATCCTGCCCAGGGCTGAAATAATTTCAGTATTGCTGCACTGTGAATCATTACTCCAAGTCTCGTGGGCAGGGAGTTGTTGTTGTCGTTCCCTAGACTGTCTGTCCAAGCAGTCCCGTGGGCAGGGAGTTGGGGGTGTGTGTGCATGTAAGGTCACAGCATTACCTATTGATCGGTCATATATGAGCTCTGAGCTCTCTTCCGGGAGGGAAATAGCTGTCGATATGATTCCAGCATGTGATCCAAGACCATGGTGAGTCACACAAAATTATGAAATACAAGGATCTGAATACATGTTTTAAGATATTGTAACTATTTCAGGTTGAACCAGTTGTTGAGGAGAAAGTTGAAGCTGCTTCAATGACTAGACCACTAAGAGAACAGGTCAAACTTGCAGACATATTTAAAGAAAGCCAGGAAGAGCAAAAGGATTAGAAAAAAAAAAAAAAAGTGTAAATAAAACTGTATAGTAATTCAATTTGTATTTTATTTATGGTACTTGGATATATTAAGCATATAAAAACTATGTAGCTGGGTAATTAAATATCCTTATTACCATTATATGTTTTAAGATACATTTCTTACAACTACATAACATTTACATCAGATGTATAGAAAATAATGGTTGGTTATAAGGTGATGATTAAATCGACGAAGTTACCTTGTAACCATTTGTGAAGTTGAATAACTAGTCAGATTAATGAATTTTTGGTTCTCCAGATAACAGGAGCAAATTCTTCATCACTAGACTCATCACTGTCGGACTGTGGCTTAGTGGAGTTCATGACCTGAAGTGTTTTCTTTTTTTCTGCATCAAGTTCAACAATTCTGTAAAAATATAATGAAAAATTCTTGAAATTTCTGATCAGTCAATAATAAGCTCTCCTACTAGCTGCTGACTGTCCTCATTTATACAACAAAGACAATAGCCAAACAATTTTATTTCATTTATTTATTTTCAGAAAATGAAAAACTATTGGTACTTCTTTCTTTTTGAAGGCTCAAATTTGCAAACCTCCAAAATCTGGAAATATATAGCCCTCTAGAAAAAATGTACATGAGGGGATGAAGAGGGAGGGGGTCACCAATTACATGAAGTAGTGTTGCTGTGGATGTACTGTATCTTGGTGCATTGCTTCTGACCCAAGGCAGTGGGTGAGAACCTTTTATCCATGAGGAGCTAAGATGAGAGGGAGGAAAGGGTGGTGGGTGTTGGTGCATGTTTTTTTATTTGGCTACCTTGACAAGGTGCCCCACCAGAGACTAATAAAAAATCAAAGCCCATGTTATAGGAGGAAAAGTGTTGGAATGGCTTAGAGCTTGGATCAGCAACAAAACAGTGGGTTACCATAAGTAGTGTAAAATCCAGGTGGGGGGGTGTTTCTAGTGGGGCCCCCAGGGCTCTGTTTTGGGTCCCTTATTGTTTATTATGTACATAAACAACTTGGACGATAGGATTAATTGTGATGTTAGTAAGTTTGTAGATGACACTAAAAAAGGACACCTAATTAGGTCAGGAGATGACACCAAGATTCTACAGGATGATCTTAAATTGTTAACATGGTTGGTGAAATGGCAAATAAACTTCTATATCTCAAAGTGCAGCATGTTAAATGTAGGGTTACACAACCCCGAAAATATATATAGCTTAGATAACCAAGTGCAAGAGAGACTTGGGAGTTCTAATGAGGTGCTAAGATAAGAGGGAGGGTGGAGGGGTGTGGAGTGTATTCAGGGATGGAATGGGTGGGAATGATTTTATGCCTTTTCCTTTTTTGGCTACCTCCCTTGTAAGGGGGAAAAACCCTTGGTATATGTATGTATGTATGTACACAACCCCAAAAATATATATAGCTTAGATAACCAAGTGCAAGAGAGACTTGGGAGTTCTAGTGAGTCCTCACCTCAAATCCAGGAAATATTGCATTAGTGCCAGGAATAAAGCTAACAGAACATTAGTTTCATTGCTAGGATGGTTACAAAGAGAAGTGCTGTGGTAATTATCAAACTCTAGCATTAGTTAGACCCATCCTTTACTATGTGGTACAGTTTTGGTCTTTGTCTTATAGAATGGACATCAATTCACTAGAATCAGTACAAAGGAGAATGACCAAAATGACACATGGGCTCAGAAATTTACCTTACAAAGAGAGCCTTAGGCACTTTAACTTATACTCTCTGGAAAGATGCAGAGTGCAGGATGATCTAATAGTGGTGTTTAAGTGAATCAAAGGTTTAACAAGGGTGATGCAAACAAGGTCATCATATTAAGACAACAGGGCAGGACTTGTAGTAATGAATTTAAACTGGACAAATTTAGATTTAAGAAGGAAATAGGCAAGAATTGGTTTACTAATAGGGTGGTCAACAAATAA
The DNA here is from genome assembly GCF_046742065.1 of Oratosquilla oratoria. NCBI lineage: Eukaryota > Metazoa > Arthropoda > Malacostraca > Stomatopoda > Squillidae > Oratosquilla > Oratosquilla oratoria. The sequence goes on along the minus strand of NC_134787.1, from coordinate 70,118,023 downwards.
AATATACTTCATAACCATGTAGCGAGTGCTGAAACTATCAGTTGTTTGAAGAAGTAGACAACTTTATGGATGGGGATGACAGGTGATAATGGACATGGAACTGCCTAGTGTAGGCCTTATGGTCTCTTAGTGTATCCTTCATTCTTAAGTTCTTAGGTTCTTATAAAGGGGGAAAAAGCCCTTGGTATATAGACAGACAGAAAAAAATAACCCTGAATTTTCTGGATTTTTGTCTTGTATAAGGCTTTTTTCCAATTACAGAGTATTTCTAAGTATAATGAGATTTCAAATAGAAGGAACTATCTTAAAAAAAAAAGTTCCATGTACCTAGTTTCATCTCTACCACAGAGGTACAATTATAGAAGTGGTAATGGACAGGTTCAAGGGAACATCATAAAGGAGGGACAGCTGTATCACAAAAGTACCATAATTCCTCTATGAGTATAGATATTAAAACTAACACAGACAAATGATGTGTGGCTCTGGTGTGTAGAGGCTAACCAAAACAGTCCTCCATGTACTGGCTGCATGTTACCATACAGTTAATGCCTCAGTGTGTAGTAGTCCTACTATTCATGTAAAAATGTAATTTTTGCAGGAAAATTAATTTTTCCCTGATACAAACCTGAGGTACTCCTTACCATAGGATACTTTCGCGTAGCGCAATATTCCTACCACTAAACACTGTGTGTTGTTTTAAAACACCTCACTCCGTGGGTCTGGGCAACGGTTATCCTCAGTAAGGGGCCCTACTGGGGCACAGGGGCCCCCCCTCCCCCACAAGTCTAGCACACTATATTCCATTCTCTGAGCCAGGTATGAAATTAATCACAAGGTTTAACAGGCAAGGGAGAAGGAACTACTAGAGGGGTGGCTGAGGAGGGCCATTATAGGTAAGGAGTACCTCAGGTTTGTATCAGGGAAAAATTAATTTTCCTCTGAAAATTACATTTGTTCCGAAGAATACAAACTCTTCGGTACTCCTTACCATAGGAGACTCGGACTTAGGAGGGAAGGAAGTTATCTAACCTGGGAAACCTCTGTAAGGAAAATTTTAGTGTGCTAAGACCTACGTTGACCAGACCCTTATACATTCCCCTAAACTTAGAAGGGCACCTAGTTCTGTTCCCAGGAGTGGAGACAGACAGGGTATACTCACTTTGTGCCACTTGAAGGGCTTGAATTGATTCCCTTGGAATGCTTGAGAGCCCTCGGTGAGGTAAGGGAATGTAGGAGTATGAGAAGGACTTTGGATAGGTATCACCGTGTTTGCCGAGCCAGAACCTGGATGAGTTGTTGTTGTTGTTGTCGTTCCCTAGACTGTCTGTCCGAGCAGTCCCGTCTCCCCAAGGAATGCCTTAGCCGAAACTGGGTTTTCCCACAAATCCTTTATAGAGCGTATAGTGTGTTGTTTGTGTGCATGATTGTGTATAATGCAGTCTTCCATTATGTGTTGTATGGTATGGGGTGAAGTGTTACATCCTGGGCAGCTGTTCACAATGCGGTCATCCAGCCTCTTCTGGTAGCTTAGAAGTGCTGGGTGGTGACCGCACCGCAGTCTGGCCAAGTGGACTCTGGTCCTGGAGCTGCAGCGTCTACGTCGTGGGACCACCCTCCAACCCCAAGAGTTGGGGGCCAAACGGCAGCAACCACCCCTGGCCATCAGCTCTACGCAGGTGGCACCGATCCCCAAGAGGAGCTACGCCTACCTTGGGGAGTACCACCTGGATGAGTTGTTAGGGTCGGCTGTGTGCTATTGGGGAGGGGTATGTCATCTCAGGACTTCTTGGGCAGCCACTATGGGGCCCAAAGAGAAGTTCCCTAAAGATTCCCACATGACTTCTTTGAGGTAGAAGGAGCAAAGGCACACAACCTATCTCGAACAACAACACTAGAACCAGATTCCATACTAACAGTGAAGGGTAGGATACTCGGTGGCGGTTAAGGAAATGAAGCGGGATAGGAAGAGGGCACTCAAGAAATTCCAGGCCATCGGATGTTTTCGATGCACGACAATCAAAAAGGACGCCGAACTCCTGAGCATGCTGGAAGGCCGATGGAAGCGGACGAAGCAGGTTGCCCTATTTTCGTCACTACACCAACGCAAATAGTGAACCGTGGAATAAGAAGGGTACACTATCGTTTAAATAAGCTAAACTTCACTATCGTTCAAATAAGGGATACCGTTCCCAAAACTGAGCTTGGGTAAATTGGAGCAAGTATTGTGAAAGATGTTGACTTGTTGGCTACCGTGAAGAGAATGGAGTATAGTGTGCTAGACTTGTGGGGGAGGGGGGGCCCCTTACTGAGGATAACCGTTGCCCAGACCCACGGAGTGAGGTGTTTTAAAACATCACACAGTATTTAGCGGTAGGAATATTGCACTACGCGAAAGTATCCTATGGTAAGGACTACCGAAGAGTTTGTATTCTTCGGAACAAATGACAATTTTCAATAGACTTCCCCCTATTCCATATTTCCACATAGCCTATCAACTGTCAAAGTCATGGGCTCCTAATCTCAGTGAGACACACCACAACACCCTTCAAATCATACAAAACAAAGCCCTAAAAACAATTACAGGCTGCACAAATACAACACCTACAGACCATTTACACCATGAAACAAAAGTCCTCAAAGTCAAGGACCACCTCGACATGAGAGGCACACAAACACTTGCTGCAGCCACCACAAACACATCACACCCGCTACACTACATAGCAGAACACCCACACACACCAAGAAACATTAAAACAACACCCAAAGACCTTTATCACGCACAGATACTCTCTTCTCTTCCTCCACAACCACCAAATACCAGCCTCCGGAAACATATTCATAATTATATCACTCACCGCTCCATTAACACACTGCTGCATGCCAGACCCCCTGATATCCACCCTTCTGAATCCTCTCTCCCACGAAAGGACAGAGTCCACTTGGCCAGACTGTGATGCGGTCACCACCCAGCACTTCTAAGCTACCAGAAGAGGCTGGACGACCGTGTTGTGAACAGCTGCCCAGGATGTAACACTTCACCCCATACCATACAACACATAATGGAAGACTGCATTATACACAATCATGCACGCAAACAACACAACATACACTCTATAAAGGATTTGTGGGAAAACCCAGTTTCGGCTGTGGCCTTCCTTGGGGAGACGGGACTGCTCGGACAGACAGTCTAGGGAATGACAACAACAACAACAACAACTGTCAAAGTCTTCTCCAAGTCCATGACAGCCTAAGAAATATTCTTACCTTTTGGTAAAAGTTAAAATAATTTCTATTTGGATGTTGAATGAAGAATTAATATTTATTGATCCCCTCCATTCCAAGTGGTACATAGTTGTGAAGAAATTATAAATCTAACTTCATTAACCCCTTTCATACTAGATGGCACTTGCCCTTTTGTATCTGGCATCCCCTCAGTAGTGAAGGGGTTGTGCTTATTTCAAATGTGGAGTTTTACCTGAGAATTTAGCAGACAAGAAATATGCAATTCTTTAAGACATACTGAATAAACTTACTTTTCAAGGCAAGCAATTTGCTCATTTGCTTGTTCAATTTGTGTCTCCAAGGCTGCTTCTTCCTTGTCCTCCTCAATGATAACTCGACTCTGCTGTTCAGCAGCTGACACTTCCTTCATAAAGGCCATCCATTCTTCTACATCCTTGTCCTTGTACTCAACATTTCGTGCCTCATTGAAAAGAATGGAAAGAAAAAAATATATAAAATAAATAGGTATTTAGGAATGAACACAGAGAAGAGTGTACAAAGGGATAATTTTGCCCACAACACTATATGGAGCAGAGACTTTGAATTTAATGGAAGCAGCCCTGCTGTAGATATGCTGTGTCTTGCTGCATTGATTCTGACCCAGGCAGTGGGCAGGAGATTGGTATGATACTTCATCCATGAGGAGCTCAAGAAAAGAGGGAAATAAAGGTGGCAGATGGGAGTGGAATAGGTGGGAGTTGGGGTATGCATTGACTTTACTACCTCCCTTATAAGGGGGAGAAAGCCCTTGGTGTATAGATCCATATTAAGTGTTTAAGAAGTATAGTGGGGGTTACAAGGCTGGATACCGTGAGATAGAGAGTGGGGGTGGAAAGAGAGCTGGCAGATAGGGTTGATCAAAGAATATTAGAATGGTTTGAGTATATGGAAATAATTAGTAAAGATAGAATAGTAAAAAGTGTTGAAGGCAGAGGTTGATGGAAAGAACTTGAGGTGAAAACCAAGAATGGGATGGATGGTGTGGTGGGGGCCTTGAGTACAAGGGGAATGTCTGCTGACAGCAAAGGAAGAGGGGAACAGATAGGTGTGAGTAGAGAGTGGTGTAAATGGATGATAAATTGATGTAGCCCAAAGTGATTTCATGCTTGCTGCATTCTGACTCAGGCAATGGGTGAAGGACAGTGATGGCCCTTCATCCACACGTAGCCTTGGCTGGCCATCCCCATTACAAGGGGTAAAGGCTTTTTGGTACATGTATGTATGTATGTATGTATGTATGTATGTATGTATGTATATATATATATATATATACATATATATACATATATATATATACATATATATATACATATATATACATTTATATATATATATGTATATATTATATATATATATATATATATATATACATATATACATATATAATATATATATATATATATATATATATATATATATATATATATATATAAACCCTTGCTATACTGAACCTCATTGCACCATTTGTCTGATATAATGAACAAGGTTGGTACATGCAGTGCAAGGTTCAGTATGGATGGCGGGTGCATAGAAAATTTAGATACATGTACATATGGTATATACTTTCAGCTATAATGACCAAGCCTTCACCCCAATTAGCTTGATATAATAAGGTTTTAATCTAACTGGTACACTGGCTGGTGTTTACCAACCTTCCATCTCATAAAGTGACCCAAAGTTAGATATAATTAAAACTTTGGATATGTCAAACTTTTGGTTGTAATGACCAAGCCTTCCCCCCAATTAGTTTGATGTATATTTTCCATATGAAGGGATGGAGAGGGAAGGGGTCACCAATTAAATGGAGCAGCCTGGCAATGGATGTGGTATGTCTTGCTGCATTGCTTCTGACCCAGGTAGAGGGCAGGAGACAGGGATGACCCTTCATTCACAAAGAACTAAGATAAGAGGGAAACATGGGTGGTTGATGGGAGTGGAATGGGTGTATGCCTTTGACTTGGGCTAACTTCCTTATAAGGGGGAAGAAACCCTTGGTATACAGTATAGATACATAGAATAGAGTAGTAATAACATAAATAGTATATACCTTTGCATCTGCAACAGGGTCATCAAAGAATCCCTCTGGCAAGGTCTCTGAGCTATTTGGTTTTGGTGGTTCCTTTTGCTTTGGTGGTGCATCATTGAGCATTGATTCTTCTTTAGGTACTCTGGTTTTGTCATCATCAAAAAAGTCTAGTGGAAGCCCTGGTGTAGAAAAGAAAATTAAACCAAATGTTTTAAATTTACTTTCAACTTAGTTAAAAAATACACCTTGTTTGTACTTTGACCTTAGGAAAGAGATTGCATGAAATATTTTTAATTCTTTCTCAATGGTATTATACTTACTGGCTAATGCCACAAAACTGAACTTATGTGAGGGTGTGTTACCCAAATAAATGAGTTATGACCCAGGTAATTTCCCTTTACAGTATTTATTATATCTACCAATATTCTTCTTCCCTTTTAAAAGGAAGGGAACCAGCCAAGACCTGCAACCATTCCAACACAAAATTGTCAAAACTTTATCGATACACTTGATCACAAAACAAACACCAGCAAATTGTACAAAACACTCAACAGCATTACACTATCCAACAGTAACACTACACGCTCTCACGCAGCAATAATCACAACAACAGATAATCTACCCTCAAACAGACAACAAGCAAACGCACTCATACGTCATTTTGCACAGACAAGCCATCTCACTTCTCACCCTGACGACCGACGCACCATTCGACGTAAGAAAGACTTTCCCACAGACTCAGACTATACACCCTTCATAGACAGTCAGACAAAACTCATAATACATAGTCTCAAGCACTCATCTGCCTGTGGCCCTGATAACATAAGCAACATCCACCTAAAACACATTGGACCACAAGGTATACACGCACTCACAAACATTGCAAACTACAGCTATTCACACAACACTATACCCAACATCTGGAAGCATGGTAAAATAATCACCATTCCAAAACCGTACAAAGACCCAACAATCCCAACATTGCACCGCCCAATCACACTTCTCTGCACCCCCTCTAAAGTCATTGAACGCCTAATACTTAAACTTGTCACACCACATATTCCCCTTGCTGACTCACAACACAGTTTTAGGCCACTACACTCCACAAACATTCTTCTGACAAACCTCACACAAAGAATTTTAGATGGCATCAATTCAGATAGGCCCCACCAAAGAACACTTCTTATAACATTAGACATTAGTAAAGCTTTTGATGCTATCCCCCGCCACAACCTAACAAATAAAATATATAACACAGACATGCACAATAACACCAAAAGATGGCTGGCCAATTATCTGGCAGGTAGGAATGCTTACGTGTCATATAATGGCCAATCATCGCACATCAGAAACATTAAGAACGGAGTACCACAGGGCTCAGTTCTATCCCCCACACTATTTAATCTATACATGCATGACTTACCCACGCCAGACACTTCAGAAATACAAATCTCTTCCTACGCAGACAACATAACAATCACATGCACACATCGTAACACAGACAAAGCTGCAGAAATAATCCAGCCATACCTTGACACACTCAACACATGGTTCATCACAAACAGACTCAAAATAGCTCCAACCAAATCTACAGCAACACTTCTCACCAACTGGACAAAAGAACACAAATACATACCTCATCTCTACATCAACAACACTCTAATACCACACACAAACACACCGAAAATTCTTGGTGTAACATACGATACATCCATGTCTTTCAAACAACACATCACAAACATAAAAAACAAATGCACACCCAGACTTAACGCACTTAAGTCAATCACTGGAACAACATTTGGACAAAACAAAGAAACTAATATAACAATATACAAACAATGCATACGCTCAGTGTTGAATTATGCGAGTCCTGCATGGGCTCCTAATCTCAGTGAGACACACCACAACACCCTTCAAATCATACAAAACAAAGCCCTAAAAACAATTACAGACTGCACAAATACAACACCTACAGACCATTTACACCATGAAACAAAAGTCCTCAAAGTCAAGGACCACCTCGACATGAGAGGCACACAAACACTTGCCGCAGCCACCACAAACACATCACACCCGCTACACTACATAGCAGAACACCCACACACACCAAGAAACATTAAAACAACACCCAAAGACCTTTATCCCGCACAGATACTCTCTTCTCTTACTCCACAATCACCAAATACCAGCCTCCGGAAACATATTCATAATCATATCACTCACCGCTCCATTAACACACTGAAAGACAACACACTGCTGCATGCCAGACCCCCTGATATCCACCCTTCTGAATCCTCTCTCCCACGAAAGGACAGAGTCCACTTGGCCAGACTGCGGTGCGGTCACCACCCAGCACTTCTAAGCTACCAGAAGAGGCTGGATGACCGCGTTGTGAACAGCTGCCCAGGATGTAACACTTCACCCCATACCATACAACACATAATGGAAGACTGCATTATACACAATCATGCACGCAAACAACACAACATACGCTCTATAAAGGATTTGTGGGAAAACCCAGTTTCGGCTATGGCATTCCTTGGGGAGACGGGACTGCTCGGACAGTCTAGGGAACGACAACAACAACAACAACCATTCCACTTCCATCCATCCATCACCCATGTCCCTTCTATTTTGGCTCCTTGTGGATGAAAGGTCATCCCTGTCCCCAGCCAACTGTCTGGATCAGAAGCAATGCAACAAAACACAGCACATACACAGCAGGGCCAGCCACCTCATTTACATACCCTCCCTCTCGTCCCCTTGTGAAAAAACAGAGATGAAGATTGCAGTGTTATCAGCAAACAAAAGCTGGATCACCTTCCACTTTCTCCACTCTCATTGAACATATCCCATCCCCTGCCCTTCACTCTGGCACCTCACACACCACTCCATCCACTGTGACACAATACAAACCTGGCACAGCCCCATCTTTACTTCAAACCATGAACACTCACCATTTCCAACCCTAACACAAGGTCTACTGCTCACATAAAAACTTTCAATTACCCTTAACAACTTTTCTATCACATACATCTATAATACATAAATATACCAAAGGCCTTTTCCCCCTTACACAGGGGGTAGTCAAAAAAGAAAAAGGCATAGAAAACACTCCCACCCATTCCATTTCCTATATATTCCACTCCCCTCCACCCTCCCTCTTATCTTGGCACCTCCTGGATGACGGGTCATCCCTGCATCCTGTCCACTGCCCTGGATCAGAAGCAGTGTCACAAGACACAGCACATCCACAGCAAGGCCGCTTCATAAATTTGATGACACCCCTCTCCATCCCCCCATGCAGAAAAGGAGAAGACGGGGAGAAATCCCTTTGGGCTGTGTCAAATTTTTTCTCATACGTACTCCCTCACCCCCTCATGCATCACAGCCTCATCTATACACAACCCTTCTCCATTCACCCCAATCTTCTGTCCTCTTCCATCCTTCCTCTACAGACATTCCTCTCTTTTGTAATGCCCCTTTCACCCCATCCATCCATCTCATCCTAGGACTCCCCCTTCTGCCTTCCACACTTCTTTTACTAATCTTTCTTCACTCATTCTTTCCATGTGTCCAAACCATCCCAATATTCTTTCATCAACCCTATCTCCCAGCTCCCTTTCCACCCCTGTTCTCCTCCTCACCTCCTCATTTCTCACTCTATCCAGCCTAGTAACCTCTATCATATTTCTCAGACATTTCATCTCAAACACATTCAAACTCTTTCTCTCTTCCTCTCTCATGTTCCAATTTTTCTGCCCCGTATAGTGCTGTTGGCACAATCACTCCTGTGAAAAGATAAAAAACAAAGCAAATGGCAAATTTATGTTAACTGTAGAAATGAGTATGTTAATGTGAGAAGAGAGGAAAAAAGGAACCATGAGAAGGATATTATAGACAAATGCAAAGAGCAACCCAAACTATTCTATCGGTATGTGAATGGTAAACTTAAAAACAAACAGGAAATGGTGAAACTATGCCAAAGAAACATAGAATACACAGAAGATTTAGAGATGGCCGAAGTCATGAACAATCACTTTAAATCTGTTTTCACCAGAGAGAAAATACCAAATTGTGACATAGATAAAAACAAGGAATCTCCCCTCATGAATGAGTTTACAGCATCACTAAAGGAAATATCAGAACATCTATCAAGGCTGGATGTCAGAAAATCACATGGCCCGGATGGTATTGCAAATTTGATTCTAAAGGAGTGCAAAGAAGAACTAACAGACAAAATACACATCTTAATAAACAGCTCACTCAAAGAAGGAAAGATACCCGAGGACTGGAAAAACGCTAACATTGTACCAATATACAAAGGAGGAAACAAGGAAGAACCCACCAACTATAGGCCAGTATCACTAACAAGCACCATAGCCAAAATTTGTGAGAAAATAATCAAGAATAGATGGGTAAAACATCTGGAAGACAATGACATATTAAACCCAAGACAATTCGGATTCAGACAAGGAAGATCATGCTCCACAAACTTAATATGCTTTTACTCAAGACTAATAGACATAGTGCAAGAAAGAAATGGATGGGCTGATTGTGCATTCCTAGACTTGCAAAAAGCCTTTGACAAAGTACCACACAGAAAACTACTAAAAAAACTGGAACACATAGGAGGAATACAAGGAAACCTACTAAAATGGATAGAGGACTTTCTGACTGGTAGAAAGATGAGAGTAGTGCTCAGAGAAAAATATTCAGATTGGAAAGAGGTGATCAGTGGAGTACCGCAAGGATCTGTGCTGGCACCAATAATGTTTGCTATCTATATGAATGACATGGACGAGGACGTGAACTGCTACATGAGCTTCTTTGCTGATGACGCCAAACTGCTAAGGAAAATAGAAACTGATGAGGACTGTGAAGCACTGCAAGAAGACCTAAATAGGGTATGGAACTGGAGTCAGAAATGGGAAGTGGACTTTAATACTAAGAAGTGTAGCATAATGGAGTTTGGAAAAAGCAAAAACAGAATATCAGGAAAATATACAATTGGAACCAAAGAAGTAAAGAAAGTAGGATCCGAAAAAGATTTGGGAGTAATTACCACGAACGACTTGTCCTATGATATACAGATTAACAAAATTGTCGGGGAGACTTACAACTTGCTAAGATCAATAAAAGTGGCGTTTACATACTTGGACGAAGACATGATAAAAAAATATTGGTTACATTGATAAGGCCTAGATTAGAGTATGCGGCGACATTGTGGTCCCCCAGTACCAAAAAGAATATAAAGAAAATAGAAAGAATCAAAAGAGCAGCTACAAAAATGGCACCTGCACTTGCAAACCTATCATACGAGGAGAGATTGGCTAAACTGGAGTTACCGACACTGGAGCAAAGAAGAGAGAGAGGTGACCTATTGACCATCTACAGAATCATGAGAGGCACAGAGGTACTCGATAGAGAGAACTTACTTAACTGGGACAAAAGAAACACAAGAGGACATGGAAAGAAAATCAAAAAACATAACTATAGAAGAGAACTGAAGAAAAACAGTTTTCCTCATAGAGTTTTGGACACTTGGAACAAACTGGACAATGAAATAGTATGCGCAAAAACCATTCATGAGTTTAAAAACAAACTAGACACTGCGAGATACAAAGGCGGGACATCACAAGCATAGCTCCCCTTCCCGCAAAATACAACTAGGTAAATACAACTAGGTAAATATAACCTCCTCTTAGCATCCATTCCCGGATGTCTATTTCTCATTACACTTTTTAACCACTTCTATACGGTGATGCCTATGTAGGCGGCATGAGGAGCAAGTGGGTACGCGATGATGCCGACGTCGCCATCTTGATTATATTTATTGTAGTCGTACCTACGTAATTTCCATTCTCTCTAAACTGGCTTCATCAATTTTCTATGGTTATCAAAATACACAGGTGAAAGAGAACGAACGATTGAGCACTGACTTTATTTTTTATAATGCGATCATTATGACACAACATCGCACGTCGGGCAGCTAATGTTGCCAGACGTGCGATGTGCCCAGGAGTGAAGAGGTTAATCCACCAAGGTATTTATTTGCTTCTCTCAGTCTACATTCTACCTCCACCCCCACTCCCTTTCCTGCCACATACCCAAGTATCTAAAACTATCCACTTCCTCCAGTCTTTCACCCTTAACCACTTCCATATGGTGCCGCCTACGTAGGCGGCATGAGGAGCAAGTAGGTACTCGCTGATGCCGGAGTCGCCATCTTGATTATATTTATTGTAGTTGTACCTACGTAATTTTCATTCTCTCTAAACTGGCTTCATCAGTTTTCTATGGTTATCAAAATACACGGGTGAAAGAGAACGGACAATTTAGCACTGACTTTATTTTTTATAATGCGTTTATTATTTCGAGACATCGGACGTTGGGCAGCTAATGCTGCCAGACGTGCGATGTGCCCCGGAGGGAAGAGATTAATGCTTACTTCCAGCCTGATGTCACTCTCTCCCCTTGTACATCTTATCACCTTACTTTTGACCACATTTATCTTCAGCTTCCTTCTTTCACACACCTTCTCAAACTCTGTCACTACCTTCCTCAATCCCTCCTCTGATTCCGCTACAAGCGCAGTGTCATCAGCAATTAAAAACTGGCTCACATCCCACTTTTCTCCATTTTCTTTAACCATCTTCAACCTCCCACAATGCCTTCCTGCCAACCCTGTTATAAGCCATTTCCAGATCCATAGAACCCCCTACCTTCTGCCAAAAACTTCTAACAAATCTGCCTTACCACAAAAATTTGATCCATGCACTCTCTACCTTTCCTAAACACACTGTTTGTCTGCAATTACTCCTCACACCAGGAAAGAACCACTACATAACTGAGGCTTGTTGTTTAATGGTGTTGTGGAAGGTCTGTGGGTATATTCTGTAGCTTAAACAATAGAAAGTGTTTCATGGCTATGTTTCCAGTATTTGTGGGTTTTCTTTACTCATCCATGAACATATTCTAACATATATCCAGTCTTTCATACCAAGTTATTGGAGAAAAAAAAAAAAAAATTAAGTACTGTATATCACAAAATTCTTCCTCATTGTGTCACTTCTTTGGCTGATGAAAATGATCTATTATAAGACAAAATAAAATCAGTGGATCATGTCATAGGAAAGGGGTTCATCTAAAGACTATTCACAGCTTACCATTTGTTGATACATTCTCCTCCTTGACTGTCTGCTGAATGGCCACAAGAGGTTGTGGCTTAACATCTTCCTCTTCCTCATCCTCAGATGAAGAGGAATACTGATTAATGCTCTTTAGAATACCTGGAAGAGATACAAATGTGTTCAAAATTTCAGGATATATGTATATATATATATATATATATATATATATATATATATATATATGAGTGAGGAAAATGGTGGAGAAATAAGGAAAGATGAGGTGAAAGCAGTTGTCAAACTGATGAGAGCAGGTAAGGTACCTGGGTTGGATGGGTGTCATGTGGAGTGTCAAAAAAAAAAAAGGAAAGTAAAGTGATGGTGGACTGGCTGGTGAGGTTGTTTAAAAGAGGGAAGGGTGCCTGTGGACTGGAGGAATGCATGTATAGTTCCACTTTACGAGGGAAAATGGGACAAGTGTGAGTGTAGTAGTTTCAGAGGGATCAGTTTGTTGAATGTAGTTGGGAAGGCTTATGGGAGGGTTTTGATTAAGAGGATTAGAGGAACAGAGGGAGTAATTGGTGAGGAACAGTGTGGGTTTAGGACAGGTAGAGGTTGTGTGGATCAGATTTTTGTGGTAAGGCAGATATGTGAGAAAGCTTTAGGAAAAGGTAAGGATGTTTTTTTGGGCCTTTATGGATTTGAAAAAGGCTTATGACAGGGTGTACCGGGTGTGGCCAATTAAACCAATTAACAATGTAGGATACTATATCATTCACAGTGGGATAAAGCACTACAAAGCCAAGCATGCAGTTGCTTTGTAAGCTGAACCAAGACTGAATCCAATGCCAAGCGATGCCAACAAGCTCTGACTTGACGGGAAAACATACATGCTTAACTGAACACTTGGTTCTCACAATAATAAATAAACAATATTACAAATAGGTATATGCAATAAACAAGGAATATTATATGTCACCACTACATTGCTCAGCCACTACCACTCAGTGACCCCACCGAGCAAATGAGAAAAACAATTGACCACAGCAAGACAAAATGGACAACATACATCTGACTCCACACACACCACAGGGGAATGACAAAAGTGCAGAAAGAAATTGGCTCATTGGCACACCCTATACATAAAAATAATATACATAATTACAAGACATAAGGACAATACATAGGAATACATACACAAAACAAGAAATACACATAGGAATTGTACACAAACACTAGAAATACACAAAGCAACTGTACACAAACATAAGAAATACACAAAGGAACTGTACACAAACACTAGAATTACACAAGAGAACTGTACACAAACACTAGAAATACACAAAGGAACTGGCACCAGTTAAACACAAGAAAACACAGCAATTACCGGATGTCTGGGACATGACACTTAATAACTAAATATTACAAAATGCAATTCAAGACATTACACTTAAGAGCTAATCAATAATTACACATTATACCTAGGAAAGGGACACAAAAATGATAAACATCACAAAGAAATCAAGACATCGTGAATACATCATAAGCATACATGCATACATATACCAAGGCTTTTTCCCCCTTACAAGGGAGGTAGCCAAAAAGGAAAAGGCATAAAATCATTCCCACCCATTCCATCCCTGAATACACTCCACACCCCTCCACCCTCCCTCTCATCTTAGCACACAATATAGATGGGATAACTTAAGGAATGAATGAATTAAATGATTATCTGGCCTTAGAAAAACCAGACATAATGGGAATAGTGGAAACTAAATTAAAGTGTACTCCACCACCCAACACTGTGGGACAAGGTTTATACAACTGCTGGACAAAAAATAGAAAGGATAAACAGGGTGGCGGAGTATTAATTTTGACTAATAAAGATTTAAATGTAACAAAAATAACTGATGGAAAAATAATGTAGAATCAATTACAATACAAGTTGAAAGCAAACATATAAAGAGTAGAAAATTTGTAGTGGTGTATGTGTCCCCCCAAAACAAAGCCCTGGACAGAAAGTGATCATTCCAAAATATTAGAAGATACATACATACATACATACATATACCAAGGCTTTTTCCCCCTTCCAAGGGAGGTAGCCAAAAAGGGAAAGGCATAAAAACACTCCCACCCATTTCATCCCTAAATACACTCCACACCCCTCCCACCCTTCCTCTCATCTGAGCACCTCCTGGATGACGGGTCATCCCTGCACCCTGCCCACCGCCCTGGGTCAGAAGCAGTGTCGCAAGACACAGTACATCCACAGCAAGGCCGCTTCATTTAATCGGCGACCCCCCCTCTCCGTCCCCCTTTGCATATAAGGAGAGGACGGGGAGAAATCCCTTCGGGCTGCGTCAAAATTTACTCACACATACTACCCCACCCCCCACCCCGCCCATTCCTCCTCATGCAGTCACAACATCATCCATATACAACCATTCTCCACTCACCTCTGTCTTCCGTCCTCTCCCTTCCTTCCTCAACAGACATTCCCCTCTTCCCCAAAGCCCCCTTCACCCCATCCATCCACCTCATCCTAGGACGTCCCCTCATGTTCACTCCCTCCACATCTGCCTTCCATACCTCTTTTACTAGTCTTTCTTCACTCATTCTTTCCATGTGTCCAAACCATCCTAATATTCTTTCATCAACCCTATCTCCCAAATCCTTTTTCACCCCTGTTCTCCTCCTCACCTCCTCATTTCTCACTCTATCTAGCCTAGTAACCCCCACTACTTCTCAGACACCTCATCTCAAACACATTCAAACTCCTTCTCTTCTTCTCTTATGTTCCACGTTTCTGCCCCATACAATGCTGTTGGCACAATCACTCCTTCATACAGTCTCCTCTTCGCATCCATTCCCAAATGTCTATTTCTCATTACACTCTTTCACCAAGGCATTTACTCGCTTCTCTCAATCTACATTCTACCTCCATTCACTCCACCTTTTCCTGCTACACTTGCACCCAAGTATCTAAAACTATCCACTTCCTCCAGTCGCTCTCCCTTAATGTTCACTTCCAGTCTACTGCCACTTTCACCCCTTGTACATCTCATCACCTTACTTTTACCCACATTTATCTTTAGCTTTCTTCTATCACATACTCTCCCAAACTCTGCCACCAGCTTCCTCAATCCCTCCTCTGACCCTGCCACAAGCGCAGTGTCGTCTGCAAACAACAGCTGGCTCACCTCCCACTTTTCTCCATTTTCTTTAACCATCTCCAATCCCTGACTCACTACCCTAGCATTCACCTCTCGCACCACCCCATCCATGTATAAGTTGAACAGCCAGGGCGACATAACACATCCTTGACGAAGTCCCACCTTTACTTCAAACCACTCACTCTCTCCATTTCCAATCCTAACACATGCTCTACTACTCACATAAAAACTCTTGACAGCTCCCAAAAGCTTTCCTCCTATCCCATAAATCTGCATAACCTCCCACAGTGCCTTTCTGTCTACCCTATCATAAGCCTTTAATCATAAGGGCTTTTATTAGAAGATACAAAATATAAATTAACTAATATACTGAAAGACAGAGGAAATACAGTAATTATGGGTGACTTTAATTCAAAAGAAAAATGTTGGGAAGAAATGACAGTGGAGGGCAGAGAGGAACTCTGGGGCAACGTCCTGCTTGACATGCCCATCGAATACACAATGACTCAGTGGATAAAGGAAAATACCAGATACAGAGGTGGTGAAGAACCATCAAGGCTGGATTTAATACTTATGACAGAGCCTGAAATTGTCTATAAAATTGATTACAAAACTCTGATAGGAAGGAGTGACCATGTACTAATACAATTTGAGTTGAAAGAGCAAATGGATGAAAGCAGAAATGATAAACATAGAATAGGAAGACTAATGTACAACAAAACAAATTTTGAGACACTAAAATAAAAAAAAATTGCACTGCGAACTGGGGAAAATACCTAAATGAGGA
The DNA here is from genome assembly GCF_046742065.1 of Oratosquilla oratoria. NCBI lineage: Eukaryota > Metazoa > Arthropoda > Malacostraca > Stomatopoda > Squillidae > Oratosquilla > Oratosquilla oratoria. Next base: position 70,101,625 of record NC_134787.1, on the reverse strand, counting down.
AACAGGGATGGAAGAGAAATGGAATATACTGAAATTTATGAGGGAGTGAATAAATACATACAAAAAAAAAATAGAAAGAACATACATAAAAAGCTGGTACAAGAAAAGGTGTAGTGAGGCTAAGGATAAAAGAGACAAAGCTTGGAAGAAATGGAAAAGAGACAAGAAAACAAGCAAACGGCTAATGTACATCAAACTAAGAAATGATTATGTAAAAATACGCAGAAATGAAAAGAGAAACTATGAAAAAAAACAAAAACAGAAAAATGCAAAAACCTAAACTATTTTACATGTATATAAATGGCAAACTGAAGAACAAACAAGAAATAAAAAAGCTGCGCCAAGGTAAATACGAATATACAGAAGAACTGGAAATGGCTGAAATTATGAACCACTTCAAATCAGTATTCACAATAGAAAATTCGCCTGTGAGGAAATAGATATCGCCCTCAATGAAAGAAATAATTGTAACACAGAAAGAAATCGGCGACCAAATCAAAACCCTTGACGTCAGAAAATCACATGGTCCAGACAGAATTGCAAATTGGATACTGAAAGCATGCATGGAGGAATTAACAGCTAAAATATACAATATAATTAAATTCTCACTTAAAGAAGGAAAAGTGCCACAGGACTGGAAGAATGCAAACATTGTACCAATTTATAAGGGAGGAAACACGGAAGACCCATCAAACTACAGACCGGTCTCCCTGCCAAGTACAGTAGCAAAAATTTGCGAAAAGGTCGTCAAAAATAGATGGGTCAAACATTGGAAGAAAAAACTATACTGAACCCAAATCAATTTGGATTCAGACAAGGAAGATCATGTAAACAAATTTGATCTGCTACTCAAGATTAATAGACATACTACAAGAGATGGTTGGGCAGACTGTGCCTTTTTGGACCTACAAAAGGCATTTGATAAGGTACCACACAATAAACTAATAAGGAAGATAGAATCAATAGGTGGCATCAGAGGAAAATTATTGGAATGGATGAAAGACTTCCTGACTGGGAGGAAAATGAGAGTAGTAATAAGAGATAAATTCTCAGATTGGGAAGAAATGAAAAGTGGTGTCCCACAGGGATCAGTACTGGCCCCGATCATGTTTACCATATACATAAATGACATGGATAAAGGAGTGGAGTGTTATGTGAATTTCTTTGCAGATGACACTAAAATACTAAAGAAAGTAAAAACTGAGGAGGACTGCAACTCATTACAACAAGACTTGGACAAGATCTGGAAATGGACTCAAAAGTGGGCAGTGAAATTCAATATCAAGAAATGTAGTATAATGGAATTTGGAAAAAGTAACAACAGAATATCAAGAGATTATACAATTAGTGAAGAAGACGTCAAAAAAGTAAACTCGGAAAAAGACCTTGGAGTGATGATCAGCACAGACTTGACACCGGATAGGCATATTAATAAGATAGTCAGAGAAGCCTACAATTTATTGAGGTCAATAAAAGTAGCATTTGCCTATTTGGACAAGGAAATGATAAAAATTTTAACTACACTAATAAGACCAAAACTCGAATACACAGCAACACTATGGACACCCAGTACCAAAAAGAATATAAAAAAATTAGAAAGAATACAAAGAGCAACAACAAAACTGGCACCAACTCTTTCCAAAATGACATATGAACAAAGACTGTCCAAATTAGAATTACCAACTCTGGAACAAAGAAGGGAAAGAGGAGACCTAATAACTATCTATAGAATTATGAAGGGAATGGAAATATTAGATAAGAATGATTTATTAAAATGGGACAATAGAAAAACAAGAGGACATGAAAAGAATCTAGAAAAATATAATTACAGAAAAGATCTAAAAAAAAATAGCTTCCCACAGAGTGATGGATACTGGGAATGAATTAGACAAAGAAACAGGGTGTGCAAACTCTATTCAAGATTTTAAGAAAAAACTTGAAGCTGAGAGATACAAAGACAGGTCACCACGAGCATAGCTCCTTGCCCATATAATACAACTAGGTAAATACAAATACAGTTTAAGTAGATACAGGACCCCTTGACCAAAAATTATAAAATGAGGGGTAGATATTCAAGGCATAGTTTGTACAAGGGACATTGGGTAAGGCCGGGTAAATGCAGGGATAGGCACTTTTGTAACCTTAAGCCTATCTGCAAGTAACACTTTGGTCAGTCCCTGTGAAGGATCAAAGATCCTGAACTTATTATGATGTAATTAATCCATTACCAAAAAGGGACCTGCAAATCTACAACTGAGGTTAGATTGGCAATCAGGCATGCTTTTATACACACTATCCCCAATGCTAATTTTCACAGGCTTAGCCCCCAGATGCTGGTTTTTTAACATCTTGGTCTTGGAAACATCAAGTTGACTTCTAACTGAACTATAAATGGAATGCAAAATGTGGCTTTGGAGTTGGCCATAGTCATCAATATTGTAGAGGGGACGAGGAAGACTATCAAGCACATCATAAGGGAGTCTTTTTTTTCCACTCCATAGATAACATAATGAGGCATCTTGCCTGTAGAGATATTAATGGTGCTGTTAATATAAGCACTGACATGGGGAAGCCAATCCTCCCAAAATTCATGAAGGTTACTAGCAATGTGCCTGAGTATGTCTAAAATCTTCCTATTCATCCTCTCTACAAGACCATTGGATGCAGGATGGTAAGCAGTCACAAATGTTTACATGATGCTGTAACGCTCACAAATGGTTGCTAAAACCTCATTCCTAAATTCTGACCCATTGTCACTAAGGAGCACTGAAGGAGTAGTGTATGGACAAAAAACATAAGAAACTAAAACATAGGCTATGCAGCCCGAAGGGATTTCTCCCAGTCTTCTCCTTTTCTGCATGGGGGGACGGAGAGGGGGGGGGGGTCGCCGAATTTATGAAGCAGCCTTGCTGTGGATGTACTGTGTCTTGCGACACTGCTTCTGACCCAGGGCAGTGGACAGGATGCAGGAATGACCCGTCATCCAGGAGGTGCCAAGATAAGAGGGAGGGAGGAGGGGGGAGGGGAGTGGAATATATAGGAAATGGAATGGGTGGGAGTGTTTTCTATGCCTTTTTCTTTTTGGCTACCCCCCGTGTAGGGGGAAAAAGCCTTTGGTATATGCATGTATGTACTACTGGAACAGACTTGTTATGTAAGGGAGCCAATATTACAAAACTATTAAAGTGGTCCACACACACAAAGACATACACAGAACCTTGAGTACTATGTGTTAGCTGTAAAAGGTCTATAGCCATAGTCTGAAAAGGGTGAGAAGGAGTAGGGTACTCTAAGATGGGAGCAGTGTGCATAGAATCTTTGTTCTGGGCACAAGAGCTACATTGGGCTACATGAGAGGTAATGTCTAGTCACATTTTTGGCCAATTTGGCTAATAATACTTCTTATGTGCCATAGCCAGGGTTTTGTCACGACCTGGGTGACCGACCTGAGGGGCACCATGAGCAAGGGACAGAACAACAGTAATTAGGGAGTCAGGGATCACTGGCTGTGCCACATCCTGCTCAAACACTTCCACATTACAAATAAGAACTTTGTCCTGCAAAGAAAATTGGGACAGGAGAACAGGTAAATCTGGTAAGGTTATATCATCACCAGACTCCAAAGCATATATAACAGCAGACCAAACATGTTCCTCATGTTGAGCTTTGGCTTGATCCTTCAGAGAGAAGTTGTCAATTACTGTAACAGCAGCGACAGGGATATTATGTGAAAGTGCATCATCAACATTGTTCGCATGCCCTGGAATTTGCTTAAGGGTTGAGTTAAATTCTTCAATTGTGAGAAACCATCTAACTGGGTGACCTGTTAAATTCTTGCCTTGGAAAAGCTGAGTGACAGCAGTGTGGTCTGTGTAGCCGGTAACAGGATATCCAAAAATGATATCACGAAAATGCTTTAAAGTCCACACCACTGCCAAGGGCTCCAGATGAGTGACAGAGTAATGAGACTCAGGCTTGTTAAGAATGCACAATAGTACCCTGCCAGACCAAGGAAGGAATGTACATTCTCAAATGACTTAGGTATAGAGAAATCCTCAACTGCTTTGACCTTATCATCAGTAATGTGAATACCATTTTTGTCAACAACATGACCTAGGAATTGGATGCTAGACTTAACAAAAGAACACTTGGGCAAATTGAGTTTCAATCCAGCATCAGCAAACCGTTCCAAGACCATGGACAACTTAGTGAAGTGGCTCTCCACATCCTTGGAAACTAAGATCAAATCATCCAGGTAAACAAAAAGTCCATTGCCTATTAGACCATGAGAATGGAGTTAATCAAGTGCTGGCAAGTCAAAGGAGCATTCTGCAACCCCATGGTGCAACGAAGCCATTCATAATGTCCATTGGGAGTAGAGAAGGCTGTGATTTTACGAGTCTTCTCCTCCAGGGGTATCTGCCAAAAACCCACTTTCAAGTCTAAGGTGGTGAACACAGAATTACCAGTGCCCATGGACTGAAGAAGGTCACTTAATACAGGCAACAGGTGATGGTCAGGAATAGTGAGCTCATTAACTCGCCTATAATCAATAACAGGACAAAAAGATCCATCCTTCTTAGGCATCAGAAGGAGGGGTAAGTTCCACTCTGAGTGAAACTCTTGTACAATGGCTTCACGTAACATGTCGTCAACCAAGGACTGTGCAACCAGCCAACGAGAGTGAGGCAACCTATAAGAGGAAACGTAAACAAGACGAACACCTGGTTGATCAATTCTATGAACCACACAATCTGTAAGTCCTAATGGATCACCAGGCAAAACCAAAGCTTGACGGTGGGTCCCTAACAGTTCAATGAGGCGTCTCATTAGGAAAATCAGTCTCACCTACAAACGTTGCAAATTTGGAGGCCAAGTGAACTGTGTCACTCACTTGTGGAGACAGAAGCTGCAATGATAGGAGGTGAATCCTTAAAAGTATCAACATCAACTATTTCAAAGGAGCCTAAGTGACTGCCAGGAGAGAGTGTGATAGGAGCACCTGTGACATTGGTTACCATAGCTGTGGTAACATGATCCTCGCGAATAGTGGAGAGAGTCCCTTCCAAAGCAAGGTGACGAACACGAACAGTCAGGCTTAGATAAAACATCAAACCCAATTGGAGCACCTGAAATGCGCACCGGAACTCGAACTGCACTTGAAGGTTCAATACAATGCTCTCCCACAACAACAGCAGCACAAGAAAGTATAGAAGAGTTAAAGCGAGGAGGTCTCTTAGAAGGCAACTGGACAACCTGATCATGCAGAGGCGGGGAGTCACAAATGGAAACTGGCCTATTTGTTACAGGAATAACAAAATTACAAAGTCACTACACGGTGACTAGGAGATATATCAATGCCATGTGCTGTAAGAACATCAATGCCTAAGAGGCACACATAAAGTGCAAGACCAGAGACAACAAAAGTGACATGGAAACTGTAGCATGTGAGGAAAACCTTAAGGGAATGCGGACAGACCCAAGAATAGGCAAGGGGGCACCCTGTACAGAATGCAAACTATTACAAAAAGGAGATAAAGGGAGATTGTACAAATCACGGAGAGCATAAGCTTTTCTACTTATGAGACTACAATCTGCACCAGTATCTACAGTGACTGATAGAGGTGTGTTCTCTGTAAGAAATTGGAAGGTGAATAACTGATAAGACTAAGCAGCCACCAAGTGAATTATCTGGGATCTCACAGTAGAGGTCAAACCTTTGGGTTGGGAAACGAGTGCTTGTGAAAATGGGATGGAGATTGTCTAGGCTGAGAAGATGTCTCTGCTCTAAGCTGCAAAACCTTGAAACACTGATCAGTCGAGTGTTTACAATGACCACAGATATGCTTATCCTGCGGCTCTACTCTAGAGGGGTCATGCGTCACCTTAGAAGAAACATCCGATACATTCCTACGGACAGGGGACTGTCTTGACTTGTGCACACGATGCTTACGACGAAAACAAAAATCACTCGAATGACCTGACTTGTTGCAACAGGTACATGTGAGTACAGGAGGGGTAAATGTAGAGGAAGAGGAGCTGTGAGTATGGACTGAAGACTGTGGGGGTGGAGGGGGAGAACTAGGAACACTGGCTTGTTGCTGAGTACTACTAATACACAAGGAACCAGAAGGCACTCCCCTAAGCTTATATGAAAGCTTAGTTGCAAAAGACAGTAGGGTCTCATCTGCCTTATAGCTGAGAGAAGAGGCAGCTCTCCTTCTAAAAGGTGCTAAGAAAAGAATATATAAAAGAAACTCCAGAATAAGGCAGAACCTATCCATTGAGATGAAGCCATGATCAACCCACTCTGAATGGGAGAGAGAATCTAAGGCTTCAACTACAATTTTGCTTGCTTGGGCCTGAGCACGTCTATAGTCAAGAGTGCTCAATTTGGATGTAATGACATCAGCCAAAAGCAATTAAAAGAATTTCCTTCTGGGGTGTCAGAATTTTTTTTAAGGAAATTGGACCAAAAAGTGGTCATAATCATGCTAAAGACTTGGGGTTGAGGCACTCTGCAGATAATATCTCATAAGCTAAAGAATTAGGCACAAGCTGTGACCTTACAAAGGAGATTTTCACCAACCCTGTTGACACATTTGTATTAACAATACAATCTTCACACTGGCGAAGAAAATCAATGGCTTTATAATGGGGATCTTCACCAGAAAATTTCATAATAGTAGGATCCTGATGTAACAGTGTAAACGTGTGGGCCATTGTCTGAGGTGATGTTTGGGTAGGAATAAATGAGGGAACCTTCTGTTTACTAGACATCGCTAAATTAGATCTTGGGAGTACAGTCCCACTACGTAATAACATTAACTTGAAAAATAAAAATAAATGTTATATACATACAATGAGTATTGCGACTGCTCACAAAAACACATGCCCTTTTACATGAAAGACGAATCCATCTAGGCAGGCAGTCGTAAAATAATGTCCAATACACAGGAAAAACCTAAAACAAAGAATAAATAATAACACCAGTTTTTTTTACAAGCAATCAAAGAAAATGTGATTATCAACAAATGACATAAAAAAGAAACAAACATGGCAGCCAAGACAATGCCTGACTATAATATATGAAATTTATAAAAAAAAAAAAAAAAAAAAATCACAAAATCTCAAAAGGTGATTACAGGAATGCTTACGACAAGAAAATATATCCACACACAAAAAAATGTAATAAATTCAAAATAACCAGTCTTTTGGAGGCGACAATCAAAACCGGCAATCATGCACGCCAAAGCTTCATTAAATCTAGGCATGAATCCATCATCATCCAGTCACCAGATTAATCGCCATCCGCATAGCAACCATAAGCGTTCCACCAATGCTGAAGACGATGATGATAAATAAAGGTCCAGATGAAGCCTGAACATGAAGAATCACGAGGCAATCGTCTCTCAATAAAATCATGTGGCACACTTTACAAATACAATGTTCCTGAACACCACTTCATATATATATACTTCCTAGTCACTGTTCCCTGTACACCCAGAACCTAGAAAGTGAGAAAGAAGAAAACGCAACCACAAGCACAATATGCTGGCCAGCTAGAAAGTTCACAGCACTGCAATTTTGAAAGTTGAGTTTAGAGTATTTTTTTTACACACAAAGAATGTCAACACTATATAAAATGTTTTAGCTGTCACCATATGTACCAGGTGTGGCCAATTAAACCATTTAACAATGTAGAATACTATACTATTCACAATGGGATAAAGCACTACAAAGACATGCGTGCAGTCATTTTGTATGCTGAACCAAGACTAAATCTGACACCAAGCAATGCCAACAAGCTTTGACTTGGTGGGAAAACATATACACTTAACTGAACACTTGGTTCTCACAATACACTCAACCCTCGATTTGCCGGACTAAAAGGGGGGAAGGCTTGACTGGGAATAGCAAATGTCCGGCAATGGAAAATGTCCGGGGGCCTACCCCCTTGCCGGACTTTACCCTATATATGTCCGGGAAACACAACCCACCCCCGGACTTCACCTCGCATAGCTGTCCTGTAATATAATATATTACCTTCTACAACATGCACATATACAACATACATATACTATATACAGGTACTGTACTGTTTTTTTATTAGCATTTACCCGCGCTGCCATCTAGTGCGCGATTTGCGAACTTTGTCCGGCGCGGTAGTTTGAAATTGACTCGTCCCGGACTTTTTTACTTTTTTTGACCCCCCGGACTCTTGTCCGGCAAATCCGAAATCCGGCAAATGGAGGTCCGGCAAATCGAGGGTTGAGTATAATGTATAAAATATATAATAATAAACAATATTACAAATAGGTATATACAACAAACAAGGAATATTATATGTCACCATTACAAGGGTAGACAAGAAGGCACTGTGGGAGGTATTACAGATCTATGGGACAGGAGAGCTGTTAAGAGCAGTCAAGAGTTATTACAAGAGTATTAAAGTCTGTGTTAGAATCAGAAATGGAGAGAGTGAATGGTTTGAGGTAAAGGTGGGATTTTGTCAGGGATGTGTTATGTCACCTTGGCTGTTCAATTTATTTGTGGATGGGGTGGTGTGAGAGGTAAACTCAAGGATAATTGGTCGAGAATTGGAGATAATTAAAAGAAAATGGAGAAAAATGGGAGATGAGCCAGTTATTGTTTGCTGGTGACACGGTGCTTATGGCATGATCAAAGGAAGGATTAAGGAAGTTAGTGAGAGAGTTTGGGAAGCTGTGTGAAACAAGGAAGTTGAAGATAAATGTGGGCAAAAGTAAGATGATGAGATGTACAAGGGGAGGATGTGGCAGCAAAATGGAAGTGAGTATTAAGGGAGAGAGACTGGAGGAAGTGGACAGTTAGATTTCTTGGGTGCACATATGATGGGAAAGGTAGGAGTGGATGTGGAGGTAGAAAGTGGACTGAGAGAAGCAAGTAAATGCCTTGGGGGACTAATAAGTGTAATGAGAAATAGACATTTGGGAATGAATGCTAAGAGGCTATTGTATGGAGTGATTGTGCTTACAGCACTGTATGGGGCAGACATGGAACATATGAGAGGAGAAGTTTGAATGTCTTTGAGATGAGGTGCCTGAAAAGTATGATAGGGGTTACTAGGCTGGATAGAGTGAGAAATGAGGAGGTCAGGAGGAGAGCAGGGTGGTGAGGGAGTTGGGAGATAGTGTTGATGAAAGATTATTGGGATGGTTTGGACACATGGAAAGAATGAGTGAAGAAAGATTAGAGAAAGAGGTGTGGAAGGGCGAGGTAGAAGGAGTAAACATTAGGGGGCGACCAAGGATGAGATTGATGGATGGGGTAAAAGGAGCATTGGGAAAGAGGGGAGTGTCTGTTGAGGAAGGGAATAGACAGAAGATAGGGGTGAATGGAGAATGATTGTGTATTGATAATGCTGTGATGCATGGAAGGGAGTGGGTTGTGGGGTGATGTGAGGGAGTATGTATGAATATCTGACACAGTCTGAAGGTCCCCCCCGTCTTCTCTTTATCTATGAGGGGACGGAGAGGGAGGTCGCCGATTAAATGAAGTGGTTCTCATGTGGATGTACTGTTTCTTGCTACACTGCTTCTGACCAAGGGCAGTTGGAGAGATACGAGGATGATCCACCATCCAGGAAGAACCAAGTAAAGAGAGATGTAGAAACAGGGTAAATGTGAGTTGAGTATATGGGGATGGAATTGGTTGGAGTGGAGTTTATACTTTGTCTTTTGGCTACCTCTCTTGTAGGGGGGAAATAGCCATTGGTGTGTATATATATATATATATATATATATATATATATATATATATATATATATATATATATATATATACACACACTTTGTAGGACATGTCATGAGAAAACAACAATTAGAACATATGTGCCCAACAGGAAAAATAGAAGAAAAGAGGGCAAGAGATACCACGCAGAAAATATGTAGACAGATTAAGGATGCCTGTAGGAGAAGAAATAACAAATGCCATCGTATTAGGAAAAGCCATGTGAAAACAAGAATGGAGCTTCTTGGTGGCCAATGTTCAAGTCCATACGGCACCCCGGTACGGTATATATACACAAATATATATATATATATATATATATATATATATATATATATACATACATATATATATACATATATATATATATATATATATATATATATATATATATATATATATATATATATACAACCACTCCTCGTTTAACGACGACAATTGGGACCAGCGCGCCGTCGTTAACCGAATTGGTCGTTAAGCGAAAGTGTATACATATACATACATGTACTGTATGTACAATGTCCAGCAATACATGTATCTTTATTTTCGTGTATTTTCCCTCTTTTATACAGTACATTAAAGCTTTATTTACTGTTTATTTACGGTGGTTAGGTTCCTGAAATTACCGTATATGAACAAATCCGCGTATGCTGACATTCCATATTGAATACCGGGGTATTTTTTTAGTTTCGACCATGGGCGCAATATAGCAGTAGAAAATTAATTATTAATTTTGTAAATTAAAATGTATCAACGTAATATGCAATTTTGTGGGCGGAAATGAAAGTAAAATATACCATGCTACAAGAAAATATGCTAATGAACGAAGTTGGTAGCATAGGATCGGGACGCCATCTTGTCGTCTGCCAACGTCTCTCACGACGACGACAACGAGGACGAGCCGGATGACATTTAATTTGCAGGTAATGATTTATCAAACACAGGTCAGGTTAGTTTAGTTTAGGTTAGACGAATTCATCATCCTTTTATTTCTTCGACATCGGCATCTATCATAACATGGTGTACCATTCGTCCGACATGACTTCGTTACTTACGAAATTTGTTTTAGCACATTTTTTTTTATTTCCGCTCACAAAATTGCATATTACTTTGATACATTATAATTTACAAAATTAATAATTAATTTTCTATTGCTATATTGCGCCCATGGTCGAAACTAAAAATTTACCACTACCGGTATATACTGTACCCCAGGTAGTTTTTGCAGCTTGCAGGATGGTAATGTAGACCTAAGCTTCAGAACACTTTACCTCACAGCTAATATCCACCGTACAAGTTCAATTATAACATCATACAAATTTGCCTCAGCCAACTTATTTATCGTACACGACGTCGTAACTTCGGGAGATTTACGTTAAACGTCTGCCATAAAGCCCGTCGTAACTCCGCGTCGTCGCTAACCGAGTAGGTCGTTAAACGAGGAGTACCTGTATATATATATATATATATATATATATATATATATATATATATGAAACACATCGTGGCAGAAGGTACTAAGTGCCAACTTCATTATTCGCCAGAAAACAAGGTTAAAGTCTTGGAATGTTTCGGAAAGGGTTAACAGCTGTACAATAGAGCTAAAGTAAAGTTATATACACCAAATGAAATCCCTGAAACACACATTTCACATGTATTAAAGCAGTGGAAACTAAAAATCATCAACTCGCCTATGTTGAATGATTTTGGTGTCTTGGTATCTTGTACTTCTTTCACACAATCTTGAGGTAACACTAACTTTCACTGTCTTTATACACACATTTCCCCCTCCCTCCCCCATTCCTCAATGCCTTTAAGAAACGTACTTCAAAGATCAGACCATATATGTTGTGATCTTACACACACACACACGTCGGTCGGAGTGGCAGCGAAGTCTGGACTCCGGTGATAACCCCAAATTTTGAGGATCACAACAACAAGGAAGTACCTGTGTTGTATTAACAGGGAAGGGGAAAGCTCATGGTGTAGTGGGAAGGTGAAGAAAAAGGAGAAGGGGAGGGATTACTGAGGAAAATGGAAGGAAATGAGGAAGGGGAAGATAGGGCCCATGAACTCAGACGTAAATCATGTGCCTCCTAAAACGGCCTCATGGGAAGAGAGAGGACACAAAAGTGTATTAGAAGACACAAGGATAACACTAAATGAGATCATGGAAAATGGAGGAAGAATAGTTATAATGGGTGACTTTAATTGTAAAGAAATCTGCTGTGAAGAGATGACAGTGAAGGGTGGAGACGACCTATGGGGAAATGTACTACTTGATATGATTATAGAATATACAATGACGCAATGGATTCAAGAGAATACTAGGTATAGAAATGAGGAAGAACCATCAAGACTGGACCTAATCAGAACCTGAAATAGTGAACAAGATTGAATATAAGACACCAATATGTAAAAGTGACCACATATTGGTTGAACTGGAACTAAATGAGGAAAAATACATGAAAAGAAATGAATAATATAGAAAGGGTAGATTAATGTATGAAAAAACAAATTTTGATAAAATAAGAGAATTCTTTCAAAGAGCAGACTGGGAAAGGATACACAAGGAGGAAACAACTGTAGAAGAGAAATGGAATATTTGACAAAAATTTATAAAGAGGGAGTGGAAAAGTATGTCCCAAGACAAAAGCAAGAAGAAGAATATGTAAAGTGCTGGTACAACAAAAGACGTAGGGAGTAAAAGACAAAATAGATAAAGCTTGGATAAAATGGAAAAAAGACAAAACACCTGAAAAATGTAAAATATATACTAGTTATAGAAATAAATATGTACAAATGTGCAGAGAAGAAAAGAGAAAATGCAAAAAAATGTCATAGAAAAATGTAAAGATCAATCAAAACTATTTTACAGATTTGTAAACAACAAACAAGAATTAGAGAAACTACGACAAGGAGGAGTTGAGTACACAGAGGAAATAGAAATGGCAGAAATTATGAACAAGCATTTTAAATTGGTATTTACAAAAGGAGAACATGCAACCTAGAGATATCAAATGGGAGGAGAAAGTCCCCCCTATGAAAGAGATAGATGTATCAAGGAATGAAATAATAAAACATGAGTAATCTCAATGTCAGAAAATCTCATGGACCAGATGAAATAGCAAACTGGATTTTGAGAGAATGCAGGAATGAACTAACAGACAAAATACATAGCCTAATAAACAGTTCATTGGAAGAAGGAAAGTTCCAAAATATTGGAAAAGAGCAAATATAGTACCAATATATAAATGGGGAAACAGGGAAGGCCCAACTAACTATAGACTGGTCTCTCTAACAAGTACAATAGCAAAAATTTGTGAAAGAATTATCAAGAGTAGATGGGTAAGGCATTTGGAAAAAAACAACATACTAAACCCAAGGCAATTTGGATTCAGACAAGGGCAATCATGCGTCACAAACTTAATGTGTTTCTATTCAAGGCTAATAGATGTAATACAAGAAAGAGATGGATGGGCTGATTGTGCATTTCTAGACCTGAAAAAAGCTTTTGATAAGGTGCCACATAAGAAGTTGCTTAAGAAATTAGAAACTGCAAGAGGAATACAGGAAAAACTGCTGAAGTGGATGGAAGACTTCTTGCATGAAAGAAAAATGAGAGTAGTGATAAGAGACAAACACTCTAATTGGGTTGAAATGATAAGTGATGTTCCACAAGGAACAGTTCTGGCCCCAATAATGTTTGCTATATATATTAATGATATGGATGAAGAAATTGAAAGTTATAAGAGCTTCTTTGTGGATGATGCAAAATTGTTGAAAAAAGTGAACACTAAAGTCGCTACAGAGTGATCTCAATAAAGTATGGGAATGGGGTAGGAAGTGGGAGATGGAATTCAATATTAAGAAATGTAGTACAATGGAATTTGGAAGAAGCAAAAACAGAACAGTAGGATCATATAAATTAGGAGAAGAAATAAAGTAGAAAATGAGAAGGACCTGGGAGTCATTATTATGAATAATATGTCCCCTGAGAAACATATAAACAAGATTACTGGAGAAATTTATAATTTAATAAGAACAATCAAAGTGGCATTTACATACCTGGATGAAGAAATGGTGAAGAAAATACTAGTCACTTTGAAAAGACCAAGATTGGAATATGCAGCAACAATGTGGTCACCAAATACAAAAAAATGTATGACAAAACTTGAAAGAATACAAAGAGCAATTACAAAATTGGCACCAACACTCTCAGAACTATTATATGAAGAGAGACTAGCAAAACTTGAGCTCCAGACATTAGAGCAAAGAAGAGAGAGGAGACTTGATAACTATTTATAGAATCATGAAAGGCATAGAAACTATTGATAGAGAGGATCTAATAAAATGGGATAGTAGAAATACAAGAGGACACGGAAAGAAAATCAAGAAAGATAGTTATAGAAGAGATCTGAAAAAGAACAGCTTTCCCCACATTTGGAACAAGTTAGATGAGAAAGTGGTGTGTGCAAAAACGATACATGAATTTAAAAAGTCTAGATAAAATGAGATATGAAGACGGGACACCACGAGCATAGCTCCCCTTCCCGTAAAATACAACTAAGTAAATACACACACACACCAGTTGAAGTGACAGTGAAGCTTGGAACTCCAGGAAAACTTCAAGTTTCGTCGATCTCAACAAGGGAGTACCTTTGTTGTATTAGTAGGGAAAGAGGAAAGCTCGTGGTGTAGTGGGAAGGTGAGGAAAAAGAAGAAAGGGATGGATTACCGAGGGAAATGAAAGGAAATGAGGGAGACGAACGGGCTACCCCGGATGTCAGAAATGTCAACAAGAGGGCTGCAGATGATGCAGGTGAAGTAAAAAATATCAGTAAAGGCACTAAAATTAGAAATATAGATAAGAACAGCACAATAGAAAGTGGAGATAATAATTTTCATGGATTTAATGAGGGAGGGGATGCCAACCTCCCCTGATTAGCAAGTCTAGAGGAAAAACTAGAGAAAATGATCGAACACTGGGAGGTTAGGTTTGGCCAAATTAAATGGATTATGCAAAGAGTTGATTAATTGGAAGAACTAAAGAAGGAGAACCAAAACCTAACTAAAGAAATAGAAGAATTAAAAAGACAGTTAAAAGAAATAAAAGATGAGAATGAGGAATTAAATAATAATAATAAAGAGAATAAAGAGTCCATAGCAAAAGAAGTGCAAGGTTGGAAATAAGTCCAGGAGAACAACAAAATTGTATTTAAAGATGTAGTGATACAACAGATGAAAGACCAAACAAAAGACACAGTTATTAAAGTGATGAGAGAGAAGGAGAATATAGTAAGAGACTTAGTGGACAACAAGAAATATATAGTTATATTAGGGATGAAAGAGAAGCATAATCTAAATAGGACTACAAGAGTAAAAGAGGAGAAGGAAAAGATAAACACGATATTAGTAGTTCAAAAGGATAACAAGTAACAGGGAAAGAAATTGAAGAACTATATAGAATAGGGAAATACAATACAGATAAGACCAGACCAATTAAGGTTAAATTCAGGTCACAAACAACAGTAGAGAATATCTTAACAAAAACAGGGAAACTAGCAAACAGTGATCAGTATAAACAGGTGTGGATAAAAAGAGAAATGAATAAAGAGGAAAGAGAGGATGAGAAAACAAAAAGACTAGAAGCTAAGGTAAAAAAAAAACAAGAACAGAACAGAGTCAGATAAAGAGAAATCCTATTGGAGAGTAGTGGATATGAAAGTGGTGAAATGGTTTATAGCAGAGAAAAACAGAAGGGAAACAGAAAACACGAAGGAAGTAGCAGAAAATTAAAAGTGTCTTACACAAATATAGATGGCTTAATAACAGGCTTGAACAAACTGAATGTTCATCTGAAGGAAAAAGAACCGGACATAATGGGAATTGTAGAGACAAAATTGAAAGGTCCACTTCCACTCAACAGTGTAGGACATGGTGCATATAATTATTGGATTAGAAACAGAGAGGTAAAACAAGGGGGTGGAGTATGTTCCTGACTCAGAAGTATATAAATGTGAGGAATGTCACATATGGAAAGAATAGAGATGATTATGATGGAAGTGGAGGACAGGGATAGGAAGAGCAGGAAGTTTGTAGTAAATGATGTGCCTCCTAAAATGGCTTCGTGGGAGGAGAAAGAACACAAGGGCAAATGTACTACTTGATATGATTATAGAACATACAATGACACGACGGATACAAGAGAATACTAGGTATAGAAAAGAGGAAGAACCATCGAGACTGGACCTAATAATCACATCAGAACCCGAAATAGTGGACAAGATTGAATATGAGACACCAATATGTAAAAGTGACCACATATTGGTTGAACTGGAACTAAATGAGGAAAAATACATGGAAAAAAATGAACAATATAGAAAGGGAAGATTGATGTATGGAATTTTTTTTTTTAATAAAATAAGAAAAATTCTTTCAAAAAGCAGACTGGGAAAGGATACACATGGAGGAAACAACAGTAGAAGAGAAATGGAATATTTTGACAAAAATTTATATAGGAGTTGAAAACTATGTTCCAAGACAAAAACAAGAAAAAGGATATGTAAAGTGTTGGTACAACAAAAGATGTAGGGAGTTAAAAGACAAAAGAGATAAAGCTTGGATAAAATGGAAAAAAGACGAAAGACCTGATAAATGGAAAATATATACTAGTTATAGAAATGAATATGTATAAGTGTGCAGAGAAGAAAAGAGAAAATGCAAAAAAGATATCATAGAAAAATGTAAAGACCAACCCAAACTATTCTACAGATTTGTAAACAACAAACTGAAAAACAAACAAGAATTAGAGAAACTATGACAAGGAATTGAATACACAGAGGAAATAGAAATGGCAGAAATTATGAACAAGCATTTTAAAATCGGTGTTTATGAGAGAGAACATACAACTTAGAGATATATATAGCACACATTATTGGGGCCAGAACTGTTCCTTGTGGAACTCCACTAATCACTTCATCCCAATTAGTGTCTCTTATCACCACTCTCATTTTTCTTTTATGCAAGAAGTCTTCCATCCACTTCAGCAGTTTGCCCTGTATTCCTCCTGTAGTTTCTAATTTCTTTAGCAATTTCTTATGTGGCACCTTATCAAAAGCTTTTTTCAGGTCTAGAAATGCATAATCAGCCCATCCATCTTTTTCTTGCATTACATCTATTAACCTTGAATAGAAACACACTAAGTTTGTGACACATGATCATCCTTGTCTAAATCTAAATTGCCTTGGATTTAGTGCATTGTTTTTTTCCAAATGCCTTACCCATGTACTCTTGATAATTCTTTCACAAATTTTTCTTTCATACTTGTAAGAGAGACCAGTCTACAGTTAGTAGGGTCTTCCTTGTTTCCCCCTTTATATATTGGTACTATATTTGCTCTTTTCCAATCTTTTGGAAATTTTCCTTCTTTCAATGAACTGTTTATTAGACTATGTATTTTGTCTGATAGTTCATTCCTGCATTCTCTCAAAATCCAGTTTGCCATTTCATCTGGTCTATGAAATTTTCCAACATCGAGAATACTCAAGTGATTCATTATTTCATTCCTTGTTACTTCCATCTCTTTCATAGGGGGGACGTTCTCCTCCCACTCAATATCTCTAGGTTGTATGTTCTCCCTCATAAACACCGGTTTAAAATGCTTGTTCATAATTTCTGCCATTCCTATTTCCTCTGCGTATTCAACTCCTTGTCTTAGTTTCTCTAATTCTTGTTTGTTTTTCAGTTTGTTGTTTACAAATCTGTAAAATCGTTTTGGTTGATCTTTACATTTTTCTATGATATCTTTTTCATATTTTCTTTTCTTCTCTGCACACTTGTACATATTCATTTCTATAACTAGTATATGTTTTCCATTTTTCAGGTCTTTCGTCTTTTTTTTTCATTTTATCCAAGCTTTATCCCTTTTGTCTTTTAACTCCCTACATCTTTTGTTGTACCAACACTTTACATATTCTTTTTCTTGTTTTTGTCTTGGAACATACAACTACTCCTCGTTTAACGACGACAATTGGGACCAGCACGCCGTTGTTAACCGAATTGGTCGTTAAGCGAAAGTGTATACATATACGTACATGTACTGTATGTACAATGTCCAGCAATACATGTATCTTTATTTTCGTGTATTTCCCTCTTTTATACAGTACATTAAATCTTTATTTACTGTTTATTTACGGTGGTTAGGTTCCTGAAATTACCGTATATGACCAAATCCGCGTATGCTGACATTCCATATTGAATACCGGGGTATTTTTTTAGTTTCGACCATGGGCGCAATATAGTAATAGAAAATTAATTATTAATTTTGTAAATTAAAATGTATCAACGAAATATGCAATTTTGTGGGCGGAAATGAAAGTAAAAAATACCATGCTACGAGAAAATATGCTAATGAACGACGCCATCTTGTCGTCTGCCAACATCTCTCACGACAACGACAACGAGGACGAGCCGGATGACATTTAATTTGCAGGTAATGATTTATCAATCACAGGTTAGGTTAGTTTAGTTTAGGTTAGGCGAATTTATCATCCTTTCATTTCCTCGACATCGGCATCTATCATAACAAACATGGTGTACCATTCGTCCGACATGACATGACTTCGTTACTTACGAAATTTGTTTTAGCACCTTTTTTTTATTTCCGCTCACAAAATTGCATATTACGTTGATACATTATAATTTACAAAATTAATAATTAATTTTCTATTCCTATATTGCGCCCTTGGTCGAAACTAAAAATTTACCACTACCGGTATATATTATACCCCAGGTAGTTTTTCCAGCTTGCAGGACGGTAATGTAGACCTAAGCTTCAGAACACTTTACCTCACAGCTAATATTCACCAAATAAGTTCATTTATAACATCATACAAATTTGCCTCAGCCAACTTAATTATCGTACATGACGTCGTAACTTCTGGAGATTTACGTTAAACGAATATTGGTCTGTCATAAAGCCCGCCGTTACTCCGAGTTGTCATTAACCGAGTAGGTCGTTAAATGAGGAGTGCCTGTACTTTTCCACCCCTTCTTTATAAATTTTTGTCACCATGAGCTTTCCCCTTCCCTATTAATACAACACAGATACTCCCTCATTGTTGAGATCCACAAAAATTGTAGATTTTTCTGGAGCCCAAACTTCGTTGTCACTTCGACTGATGTGTGTGTGTGTGTGTGTGTATTTACCTAGTTGTATTTTCCAGGAGAGCTATGCTCGTAGTGACCCACTGTTGTATCTTTCCGCATCCAGTTCTTTCTTAAAATCATGTATAGTTTTAGCACTCACTGTTTCCTCTTTCAATTTGTTCCATGTATCTATTACTCTGTGTGGAAAGCTGTTTTTTTTTCAGATCTCTTCTGTAACTGTCTTTCTTAAGTTTCTTCTTGTGTCCTCTTGTATTTCTTCTGTCCCATTTAAGTAGGTCATCCCTGTCAAGGATTTCCATCCTTTTCATAATTCTATAGATCAGGGGTTCTTAACCTTTTTTTCTCCAATTCCCCACTCTGAGTGGGAAGCTATTTTTTTCAGACCTCTTCTATTGTTATGCTTTTTTTTTTTTTTTTGTGTCCTCTTGTTTTTTCATTGTTCCATTTTAGTAAATCATTCCTATCAAGGATTTCCATTCCTTTCATGATTCTATAGTCAGTAGATCTCCTCTTTCTCTTCTCTGCTCCAGTGGTGGTGTTGGTAATTCCAATTTAGATCATCTTTATTCCTATGTTAATTTGGAAAGAGCTGGTGCCAACTTTGTCATTGCTCTTTGTATTCTTTCTGATTTCTTTATATTCTTTTTAGTACTGGGTGTCCATAGTGTTGCTGTGTACTCACGTTTTGGTCTTATTAATGTAACTAATATTTTCTTAATAATTTCTCCATCCAGTCAAATGCTACTTTCATTGACCTTAATAGGTTGAATGTTTCTCCAACTATTTTGTTGATATATTTGTCCGGTGTCATGTCTTTGCTGATTATTACTCCAAGGTCTCTTTCTGAGTTTACTTTTTTTACTTCTTCACCAATTTTATAATTTTTCTATATTCTGTCTTTACTTTTTCCAAACTCCATTATACTACATTTCTAGATATTGAAGTTCACTTCCCACTTTTGAGTCCATTTCCAGATTTTGTCCAGGTCTGACTGTAATGATTCACAATCCTCCTCTGTTCTTACTTTCTTTAGTATCTTTTGCGTCATCTGTCAAGAAATTCATGACACTCTACTCCTTCATCAATGTTGTTTACATATGCGGCAAATATGATTGGAGCCAACAACGAACCTTGCAGGACACCACCTATCATTTCTTTTGAGTATTTATCTCTAATTACTACCCTCATTTTCCTCCCAGTCAGGAAGTCTTCCATCCACTCCAATAATTTTCCTCCAATGCCACCTATCGATTCTATTTTTCTTATTAATTTCTTGTGTGGTACCTTATCAAATGCTTTTTTGTAGGTCTAGATAGGCACAGTCTGCCCATCCATCCCTCTCTTGTATTATTTCTATTAGTCTCAAATAGAAGCAGATCAGGTTTGTTGTACATGATCTTCCTTATCTAAATCCAAATTTATTTGGATTCAGTACAGTTTAACCCATTTACTTTTGATAACTTTTTCACATATTTTTGCTGTCTGTAGTTAGTTGGATTTTCCTTGTTTCCTCCTTTATATATTGGTACAATAATTACATTTTTCCAGTCTTGTGGTACCTTTCCTTCTTTGAGCAAGCATTTGATTATATTGTATATTTTATCTGTTAACTTCTCTATGCATTCTTTCAGTATCCAATGTGTGTGTGTGTATGTACAGTCCTAGATAGAGATTTTAATTGCAGTAAGGTCAACTGGGAGGAGTGGGAAGCAAACAGCAAGACAGATTCCTGAGGAAATACCCTGTTAAATACACCAATGAAGACAGTGACCCAATGGGTAGAAGTCATCCAGGTAAGTGGAGAGTTGACATTCTCACCAGGTTGAAATACCTTTACACCATAGGAAAAAGTGACCATGTAACAAGTGATTTTCAGTTAACAGATGAAGAACTAGAGCCAAGGAATGAATTTCACAGGCAAGGCAGACTATTCAGGCTTAAAGAAATTATTTGAAGATGCAGACTAGGATGAATTCATGAACATCACTGGAACAATGAGGAAATGGGAAATCTTTCTTTATGTTTATAAGCTTGGAGTAAACAAATATGTGTCAAAAATTAGTGGATGGAAGAAGTGGAAACAAGGTAGAGATTGCTAAAAAAAGCCAAAAAACATGGCTTGGGGAAAATGGAGAAAGAGGACAGGAAGAGATAGAGTCATAGAAGTGGTAAAGGATATTTTCAAGAAACCAGCATAAAGGAGGGATAGTTGTAGTACAAAAGTAGCATTTTTCTTTTATGAGTAGAGATTTCACTCATAGACAAATGATGTGAGGTTCTGGTTCATAGGGGTGTTCCAACACAGTCCCTAAAACACTGGCTGCACGTTATCATGCAGTCAATACCCTCAACTACGCCTCTACAGCATGGTAACCAACAATCAGTTAGATGAACACAAACTAATTACAATTTTTACAGAATAGAACACTACGAGTAGTAACAAGATGTACCAAAACCATCCCTATGGGACACCTGCACACAGAAACCAAAATACTTCTCATAGAACATCACATGAAAATGACAGGAACTCAGTTCTTTGCCAGAGCTCTTAACACCACACACCCCTCACAGTCCATCTCAAAAGCACCACCAAACAGAATGCAACATCATTTGTCGATGAGTAAAATCTCTACTCATAGAGGAAAGATGCTAATTTTGCACTACAACTTTACCTCTCAAAACATACACTCAGATCACCAAATAAGTCTTTCAAGTCAGACCACCAAACTCAATACACCAAAAATAATCCCACAAACATAAGCCCCTTACAAAAAAAAATTTCATCCCACATATGTTAACCACACTGGCTTACTGTGCTCAGGACACCATTCAACATTAAAACTGTATCAGCACAAAATAAGCCTGGTACATTAAAAGTGACCCAGATGCAACCAACACATAGAGAACAATGAACACCTCATACTATAATGCCCCATGCTAACAATCTGTACAGAATGACACAATATATCCTCCCTTAGTGACTTGTGGACCTACCTGGAGGCTGTTGTCAGTTACCTAAAGGTCGTGAGTCTTCTGCAATAGAGACCAGGGACAATGAATTCACTGATTCACACACACATATATATATATATATATCTACCTTTGGGTTTGCTCTTTTTGACTAAGGCTTTGTCTTCATTTGAAGGTGAAAGTGGTCGTTTCACTCCTGATGTACTCTGTGAGCTTTGTTGAGGCAAATTATTTAGTTGCTGCTGCTTTTGTTTAAGTTTGACAAAGTTCTCTAGATGACTTCGCTTGTTGATATGTGCCTGCCAAACGATTGCACTTTTCACTGGCACTCCACACACAATGCACATAAGTTGGCCTCTACTGTTATATCTGGACAATACTTTAAGGAACTATAAAATGCATTACATATCCTAACAAAACCTGAATGTAACAATTTATACTTCTTGTGAAAGTGACCACATAGGTACCATACAAATGGTTTCACATATAATTAATAGTGATTGGTGTATACTTGTAGCTGTAGTAAGTATATTTCTTCAAGGTGAACATTTACAAAATGAAAAGGACCATTGGTTCATAAACAGGTAATTCATGTTGGAAATCAATGATTCAAAGATATATACCTCCTACATCTCTAGCCACTGTAGTGCTTATTAATAGAGGCAAAACGTACATACTTGTATAAATGAAAATATAGCACTGTTACAGATTCCAAGGCTGATACTGGAGGTCTGGTCAGTGGCTAGAAATATTAGTAATATCTTCCTCCAAGGATGTATATAATATTTATAAGAATTAAGTATTTAACCCCAAACTGTTTTTGTTTGGACAGATTATATCTCACTGATTCTTGTTGTAAAAATATATCAATCACTAAGGGAACAAGGACCAAAATGATGGGTACCTTCATGCAGTGATCCTGCAAGATGGACAGGAAAGATGCCCATTTTCATGCAGCCAGACTGGGTCCAAGACATCTTTCTCTTAACTTGAACTGTATTTCTTACACTTGTGAGAGAGAGAGATAGAGAGAGAGAGAGAGAGAGAGAGAGAGAGAGAGAGAGAGAGAGAGAGAGAGGAGAGAGAGAGAGAGGAGAGAGAGAGAGAGAGAGAGAGAGAGAGGAGAGAGAGAGAGAGAGAGAGAGGAGAGACAGAGAGAGAGGAGAGACAGAGAGAGAGGAGAGACAGAGAGAGAGGAGAGACAGAGAGGAGAGACAGAGAGAGAGGAGAGACAGAGAGAGAGAGGAGAGACAGAGAGAGGAGAGACAGAGAGAGAGAGGAGAGACAGAGAGAGAGAGGAGAGACAGAGAGAGAGGAGAGACAGAGAGAGAGGAGAGACAGAGAGAGAGGAGAGACAGAGAGAGAGGAGAGACAGAGAGAGAGGAGAGACAGAGAGAGAGGAGAGACAGAGAGAGAGGAGAGACAGAGAGAGAGAGGAGAGACAGAGAGAGAGGAGAGACAGAGAGAGACAGAGAGAGAGGAGAGACAGAGAGAGAGGAGAGACAGAGAGAGGAGAGACAGAGAGAGGAGAGACAGAGAGAGAGAGGAGAGACAGAGAGAGGAGAGACAGAGAGAGGAGAGACAGAGAGAGGAGAGACAGAGAGAGGAGAGACAGAGAGAGGAGAGACAGAGAGAGAGAGGAGAGACAGAGAGAGAGAGGAGAGACAGAGAGAGAGAGAGACAGAGAGAGGAGAGAGACAGAGAGAGAGAGAGAGAGAGAGAGAGAGAGAGAGAGATAGAGAGACAGAGAGAGAGAGGCAGAGATAGAGAGATGGAGAGAAACAGAGAGAGAGAGACAGAGAGAGGAGAGAGACAGAGAGAGAGAGAGAGAGAGAGAGACAGAGAGAGAGATAGAGAGACAGAGCAAGAGAGACAGAGAGACAAAGACAGAGCAAGAGAGAGAGACAGAGAGAGAAATTGGAACCAGAAGATAAAGATGGAAAAATTTAGAATGTTCTAAGAAAAGGTTAACACTTGACCCCTTTGGATCCCACAACTATGAAGAAAATAGGTTGGTAACAACCAGAATTAAAGAGTAAATACTAACTAGCATGTAACAAGTAAATCAATTTTTTTTTTAGGTGTTTCTTATCAAATTACAGTATAATAGTCATTGGCTTAAGTTTCAATGACTAGAAATTTGCAACTCCTCAGTGGTTGCAATGGTCCTTGGACCTTCCCATCTCTGAGTAGAGACTTTGAACTAATCAGTGTTGTTTTAGTAAGAGGAGGGGAGCAGTCACTGGTTGTCATCTTTCTTTACAAGGTGGAAAAATACAGTTGAAGATGACATAGAAAGATATTGAGCTTCATCTAGAGAATGAGGGTCAGGCCTAACTTCAGATGGAGGTGAGGGGATTGACAGAATTTGAAAATGGGTAGTAGAGAGAGGACTCTCTCCATTGTCCATTTTACAGCACCACTACTAACAAATACCTGTCACTGGTCCCTTTATGATCAAATTTAGGCATGAATGTATTTGTATTCTTTCAGTGCAAGATGTGATAAAAAACTATTGAGACTCATAACATACAAGATGGCCTTTAGTTGTCATCAGAGTAGTCCCCTAATGTCATACACTCCAGCATCCATAGAGCTACTGGAAGGATCTTTCGAATGCCAGCTTATGATTCTATCTGCTAATCATACTGTCAAGAGAGCCATGGGGCAACAGATTGATTGATCATGCTCTCTGAAATCAAACCATAATGATAATTTAATAGATTGAAACTTGCCTCCATTGAATTTCATATTATTGGTACTATCCCATTTTTACACTTTTTCCAAGTCTTCTTGTAAAAGATCTATATTAAAAGGAGAGTGTTCTTTTGAAGATGTTTGTGCCATCAGTAAAACTTATTGTGTTACATGTTTTATTGGCATTGATATGAGGCATAAGACTATGGAAAGCACTGGTTTCAGCATGGTTCCTTACAGAATAGAGGTAAATATATTGCTCATACTATTTTCATATCCTTAGATTTTGATAAATAGATCCTTAACATTGAGAATGCGACAATCTATGATTCCACTTGATATCTAAAATCACAAAGTTTGTGCAATAGTACCACATGGTCCACTCTACCCAATGCAAGACTAAAATCCAGGTATACAGCATAAGTCTCAGTGATGAGAAGGGTGTACTATTATGATCTATCCCATGAGAAGCCATCCTATACTCAAATTACAAGATCCTTGCCTTTCATGTGTGTAACCAAGAAGTTTTTCACAACTTCTTCTTTTCCTGTTGACATTTCCCATTTTCATATGGGGTCGCCATTCCTTGCTAGTCATTTCCACTGGTTTCAGTCCATCACCTGCTCCTCCTCCAGCTATTTCTCCTTAAGATCCTCTCTCAGTCTGTCCTTCCATCCTTCCAATGCAGCTTGGGTCTCCCTCGCCTGCATCTGCCCTGTACCTCCCTCTCCATCATTCTCTTTCACAACACTCACAAAGAATTCACATAGGCCTATGTGTGGTGCTAAAGATACAGGGCAGTGATGCAATTGGCCAAGGCAATAATTTGTAGGCATTTCCTTATTTCTATTGGTATTTTTTTTTAGAAATGCACACCTACATGATATAGTAATAGAAAATTAGATAATAATTTTGCAAATTATAATACATCAACATAATATACATTATTCTTGGCAGAAATCAATAATAGAAACTTGCTAAAAGCTATAAACAAACAAATGAAGTTGCATAGATTCCTTTAGATGCCATCTTTGTTTTGTTAAATTCAGAGGTCGGAGACAACAACAACAGCCTGGTGACCTCTAGAATTACAGGTACCACATTACTAAATGCAGGTTAGGTTAGGTAGGCAGGTTTGGTTTGGTTTGGTTTGGTTTGGTTTGGTTAGGTTAGGTTGGTAGGTAGGTTACGTTAGGTAAAGTTGGGTTAGAATATACAAATTTAGCATACTTTAATTTCTTCAACATCCATCTCTACCACAACAAATGTAGTGTCTCAAGTAGTCAAAGTGGCTATGTTTGTGTGTTATTAACTTTTAGCAACTGTTTCTACTATTGGTTTCTGCCAAGAATAATGTATATGATATTAACATATTATAATTTACAAAAATATTATTTAATTTTCTATTACTATATCTTATAGGTGTGCACTTCTAAAACTTTACCTTCCTTTCTTTTAAACTGGTACATTAGTATCCACCTTCATCAGTTCAGGAATATATCCATTCTTGAGTCTACCAGAAGTCGTCTTAATCATGACAACCATAGTCTGGGGACCCATCACTTCCACACCTCTGTTCGCACTTCAGGTATTGAAGCTGATCAATGATGGAGTTTGATCCAGCTCCCCATAAAGTTGGGCCGTGTGGTATGGGAGGCTCATTGGGTAATGATGTCAAAAACTTGTCTAGCCTCCTCTTGAAAGCCTCGGTGCTGACTCCTTTTAGGTCTCTTATGTCTCTGGGTAGACAATTGAAGAGACGTGGTCCAGCACCGAAAAAGCTCTCTGCCTAGATTGTTTTTATGCATTGAGAGTAACTGCTTACAGCTTTCCTTGCACAGGTCCTACCAAATCTGGGATGGTGTTGTGCAGTGAACTCCCCTGGGGATGGGTTTGGTACAGTGCCCTCAAGTATCTTCAAGGCATATAGAATGATGTAACGCTCTCTGTGTCTTTGGAGAGACTATAATTGGAGGTTTTTCAGTCTCTCCCAGTAGTTGTTTGAGTCTTTGTCAATCCTCTTGACAAACACTCTTTGAACCTGTTCCAGCTCTTGGATCTCATTGATCTTATGTGGTGACCATAGCTGGCAGGCATACTCCACCTTTGACACCATGAGGGTCTTCCATAGAAGTAACAGGTGCTCTGGTGCTTGGGTTTTGAAGGTTCGTAGGTGTCACCACTCATTCTTCTACCAAACTTTGCAGTTAGGGCTGTGTGTTCTTTGAAATTACAATCACTGCTCACCCAAACTCCCAGGTCTTTGAGTGACTCTTTTTCTTCTATTATTTGCTCTCCCACTTTGTATATAAAATTTTTGCGATGCATGTTTAGACCATATTTCAACACTTCAAATTTATTGTGGTTAAATTTCATGTTATTGACACCTGACCACTCACAAAGTATCTTTAGGTCTTTTTGCAAATTTTCTGCATCCTCTACAGTACATATTGCTCAGGATATTCTAGTGTCATCCGTGAATGATGTCACCTTTGAGTCAGCTATATCTTTGTCTATGTCACTGATCATGATTAGGAATAAAAGTAGGTCAAGCACTGAACCTTGTGGTACTCCATTGATCACTGTCAGGTCTTTAGTGTGTGCCTCCCACTATCACTTTCTGTTTTCTATTATGAAGAAAGTCTCTGAGCCAAATACCGAGCTTACCATTAATGCCACACTTTTTTACTTTGTGTAGCAAGATCCCATGATCCACCTTATCAAATGCTTTCACAAAGTCCAGGTACATTACATCTATGTTCTCCCCACATGCTACTTTCTTGAGTACATTTGCATAATGGTCCAGAAGTTGAGAGAGGCATGATCTACCATTGTGAAAGCCATGCTGGCCCAGGTTGAACTGGCCAGTCCTTTCCAAGAAATTTACTATGGACTTCCAAACCACCCTCTCAAACACCTTGATGATGTGGGAGGTGAGGCAAACAGGCCTGTAATTGGAGACCATACCCCTTGAACCTCCTTTGAAAATGGGGGTAACTAGGGCTTCTTTAAGTGCTGATTGTATGGCACCTTTCTCTAGTGATTTTCTCCATATTATACTGATCGGAGTAGCTATCACCTTTTTACATTTCTTTAAGAACACTGCAGGTAAGTTGTCTGGGCCTGCTGCTGAGTTTGGGTTGAGTTCATTGATGGCCTCTATAATGTCCTCAGATGTAAATTCTATGTCATTTAAAAAACATTTGTTCATCCCATCCATTTCAAAGAAATCTGCAGGATTTCTTACCATTTCTTCAGGTACTGGTACACTAAACACACTTTTGTACTATTTTTCCAGCATATCTGCAATCATGGTTGGGTCATTCATTCGTTCACCATTATCCTTTTCAAGTGGACCAATTTTAACCCATGTCTTCAATTTCTTTTGTGCATATGCATGAAAATATTTGGGATTTATTTCCATCGCCTCTATTGCTTTATTTTCTTCATATATCCTGTTTTTCTTGTGACTCTTTAAGCTGATGGGATAAAATCTGGACCTGGTACTGAAGTGCTTGAAATTTAGTATCATCTAATTTGTTAATGAAGAGAGCTTTGTGATTTTCTATTTTCTCACTGTCAATGGTTAAAAACACTTCATAGCATAGGCAGCAGTAAATAAGATCAAGAATAACCCCAAATACTTTTTCAGTTACAGCAAAAGATACTCCAAAACAGACACAAATTGGTCCGCTGAAAAATGCCAGAGGGATCATCATAGAAAAGGATCCTACTGCAACCTGTGACCTACTATTGCAGCAATATAACAGTGTCTTTAGCTCCCCATGTCAGCACAAAATTGTACACAACCCAGGAGAATTTTTTGCGGAGAGTCCTAACCAGCGGCAAATCACCAACTTCGACTTTACAGAGGAAGACATAAAATCAGCAATAAAAGAACTAAAGCCAAATGCAGCTGCTGGACCTGATGGAGTACCAGCCATGCTACTCCTGAACTGTAGAAACTCCCTGGCAAAACCACTGCTCAGACTATGGAGAAGGTCCCTAGACACAGGAGTAATCCCGGAGCTCCTCAAAACTGCCACAATATCCCCAATATACAAGGGTGGGGATAGATGCACCTCTAAACACTATAGGCCAGTTGCTCTGACATTACACCTGATCAAAATCTTTGAAAAGAATGTCCACAATAGAATAGTGAAATACATGGAGGACAACCAGCTATTCAATGACAACCAGCACGTCTTCAGAAAAGGAAGATCCTGCTTATCAAAGCTTCTGGCTCATCACAACTGGGTCCTACACAACCTAGCTGAGGAAAAGAATGTAGATGTAGTGTCCCTTGATTTTGGGAAGGCCTTTGATAAGGTGGACCATGGCATACTATTACACAAACTCAAGGACCTTGGCATCACAGGGAAATTGGGTGTGTGTGGATTCATGTATTTCTCACAAGACGCCTACAGACAGTCTCGGTAAGAGGGACCAAATCACAAAAAGCACAAATGATCAGCGGTGGACCTCAAGGCTCTGTATTGGGCCCACTCCTATATCTGAACTATATGGAGGACATAAATGAGGGAGTGAATGGCTCTAGCCTCTCCTCATTTGCTGATGACACCAGCTTGAGCTTACCAATCACAAGTACCGAAGATGTACCTAACCTCCAAAGAGATCTAGATACTGTCTATGTCTGGGCCTCATGAAATAATACAGTCTTCAATGAAGAAAAGTTTGAAATACTGCGACATGGCTAACATCAAGAAATAAAAACTAACACAAAACTAATCACAGAAGGAGGCCATGAAATCAGTGTACTACAGACTGCCAAATGCCTGGGGGTACATCTAAGAGAAGACTGCACCTTTCATCACCACATAGCCGACACGGTGAGAAGAGCAAGAGGGATGACAGATTGGGTACTCAGAACCTTCTCTACCAAGGAACCCAAAATAATGTTGACCCTTTGGTACACCATGATACAGCCACTCTTAGACGACTGTAGCCAGCTGTGGTCCCATCACAAACGGGGAGAAATTCAGCAGCTGGAGGCTGTCCAATGGTCCTACACCAAACAAATCAGAGGGATGTGGGATTTAAACTACTGGGAACATCTCAAAAAGTTGGGGCTCTACTCTCAACAATGAAGAAAAGACCGGTATCGTGCCATCTACATGTGGAAGGTAATTGAAGGAAAGGTACCTAATCCAGCACCCCATTCCCTGCAGCCTTACAGAAATGAAAGATCAGGGAGGAAAATAACAAGAAAAACCATACCAACCAGAGCTCCTGAAAGGATCAAAGCCCTGCTAGCGAATAGCCTGAGCCATGAGGGTGGGTCCAAAGATCTTTAATGCCCTCCCGAGGGATATAAGAGATATCACCAACTGAACAGTAGACAGACTCAAGGCTGGACTGGATAAGTTCCTTTCAGCAGTACCAGGCTACACTGCCGAATGCCAGTCAACAAACACCATACCAGACCAGGTGGCCTTAACGGAATTGGACGCCAGGAATGGTAACAGTGGCGGATCACCGTGGCTGTGAAGATGTCTTCTAGACATCTCGAAGTAAATCCAAGTAAGTAAATAGCACTGCTTCTAATCACTTCAGACCGTAAATTGAGAAACTTACCACGAAAAACATTTTATATTTTCCTAAAATCTTGGACTATTGCTATAGGTGATGATTCTATAACATGTTCTCATGCAAAACCAATAATAATAGATCAGCCTATTAAATATATAATAGGTTAGTTGGCACAGAAAAATATAAACATATTGATATTTCCCTACTAACTAAGTTGACGGACCTACATACAAGTAAATTATAATAAAGGATACTTGGCATATGGTGAATCTATCTGTTTATTAGAATGTGACTGTTTCTTCTGTGCAAGCATAAGTTGCTTCACGCTATCATTGCTTTTGCTTGACATAATGGTAAATTCCGTCTTGGAGCAATCAATCCAAACCTTCGACAGCAGACCAATCCTTACATTCAGTTTCAGATCATTTGTAAACAAACGATTCTACAAGGAAGTAGCTGTAAAAAGTATCATAAGTAAATAAATACCACAAGGAAAACATCCACATAGTTACAAAAAACTGGAAAAATAAAGGAAAATAGTATTTCATATTGCATTAAAATATAATAAAAGCACCAGAAATAATATTATACTATAAATGCAACAGTTTGTTCAGGATTGTAGCACAATGTCAAGACGAAAAATATATGGATGTAAACACAAACATGTCGTTAGCGGTGTTGACTGACAGCTACTGTTCGTCATTGCAAATGCATATGGAATCACTTGACTAAAAACAATTTTGTTACTTGCTTTTGAAGTTAGTTTATTATGGTTTTGGTATGTTCACTTTCATAGATAGGACATCACGAATTCTATATTTGACTGGGCCACAGAACAACTCTTGTGATTAAATATGATTCTGTACATCTTAGAATTCCTGAACCTGTGGTGATCCACCGCTTCCGCCAGATCGAACCGACTCTTTCAGGAGGGTTATTTGCTTTGGCAGAGTTAGAGGCTGTCCTGCAGTATGCTTTGTGCACAGGCTCAATACCATGATTTAGTTAATTCATTACAGCAAAAGGTGATATAAGCCATGTGGCCAAAATTCAGGTATTTACAAAATGAAAATGGGTATTTTAATTGTGCACACCTATGCGATATAGCACTAGAAAATTAAATATTTTGTAAATTAAAAGCATGAATTTAGTATGCAATTTTCTTGGCGGAAATAAAAAGCCTAGCTACTAGCATATCTACTAACGAATAAAGATTCTAGGATATGGTACAGATGTCATGCTGTCGTCTGTCCAGTCCAGTCACTGTCTGATGATGGCTTTCACATTGTGGGGTAAAATTTTACTTTCGACCTTTGTTGGAATATAGCAATACAAAATTAAATAGTAATTTTGTAAATTAAAATGTATGAACGTAATATGCAATTTTGTGTGCGGAAATGAAAATAAAAATAGTTGCTAAAACAGATTTCTTAAGTAACGAAGTCGTGTACGACGAATGGTACGCCATGTTTGTTATGGTAGATGCCGACCTCGGAGAAATGAAAGGACGATAAATTTGTCTAAACTAAACTAAACTAACCTAACCTAACCTGTGTTTAATAAATCATTACCTGCAAATTAGATATCATCCGGCTGGTCCTCGTCGTCGTCGTCGTGAGAGACGTTGGCGGGCTTTTCAACCACTCTCTCAGCTTTTGTATGGCTATATTCCTCCAATGGTCGAAAGTAAAATTTTACCGGTTAGGTTAGGTTAGGTTAATTTAGTTTACTTTAGTTTAGACAAATTTATCGTCCTTTCATTTCTCCGACGTCGGAATCTACCATAACAAACATGGCGTACCATTCGTAGTACACGACTTCGTTATTATGAAATCTGTTTTAGCAACTATTTTTATTTTCATTTCCGCACACAAAATTGCATATTACGTTCATACATTTTAATTTACAAAATTACTATTTAATTTTGTATTGCTATATTCCAACAAAGGTCGAAAGTAAAATTTTACCCATTGTGGACTGGGTATTCTCTAACTACAGGTGATGTTAATAAGTGCTGTTACAAAGACATTGTGTAACTACTTCAGTGTTGTTAACAATGGTTGGTTTATCAAGGGTAGATTGGTGCTTGTGCTGAAAATGATTTTTAATCACTCCCTGTTGGAGTTGGAGCGTTAGGCGACAGCTGAGACTACATATGTAAACCCAATGTATGCACATTTGTAGAGCATGCAGTCTCCATAATTACAATTAAATCTGTACACAACATTAGTTTTTGACACAGTCCCAGACTTGCCAGACAAATAATTTTTCAGCACTAAGGAGCAAGTGCGGTGGTTCCTAAAAAAAATCACCATTCAGAAGACATGGCTGTCATCCACCAGTTTGTAATTTCTGAAGACAGTGTCTTTAATAAGTTTTTCATCATCCCGGTACAAATTGCTATAAATATTTTGGTAGTAAACTATGATTTTGTTTTGCTGACACGAAGAGTATTCAGAGGTATGATGGTCTAGCAGGTATTTAGTAATTTGATCAAAATCTGTGTTAGAGTAACCATTGTTAACTAACATCTGATGTAAGTGCTGAAGTTTGGCATGCACTTGTGGTGGTGGGGATTTTGTGATAGCAGTGGCAAGCTTGTGGTGGGGTGATGGAACTTTGGTGGTGAGAGAGATTGGTGATGAGGGAGCTTGTAGTGGGGAGATTCTGTGGTTGAGGGAAGGTTTATGGTTGGGGGAGCTTGTATTTATCTGTATTAGTATACAGGAAAGGAGAAATGCTCTTTGGGTCCTTTATTCCTCTCTCCGGTTTATCATACCAAGACTTAAATTTGTGTAAATTTCCAATGTAATCTATATCCTTGATTTCCAATTATCATATTTTTATTTGAATTTATGTACTTTTCCAGCTTGGCTATATCCTAAGTTATTCCAAATATTTATACATTCATATGGAAAGATGTATTTCTTCACTTCTTGTAGACATGTAGTCTTCCTTAATTTGTTCTCATGACCTGTTAAAGCCCTCTCATCCGTAATCAACCACAGTGACCACTAGACCACAGATGACCTAAGTATTAGTCATTTAGAGCCGGAGTCACAGGCTCAATAGCCTCTTCCGGAACCCTTCTGTGAGTATCTGTGTGAGTATCAAGAGATTTCTTCTGTCAATGTAATCTATTCCTTTTGGTGACAGAATTCTGTAATCACATCACCTCTTTTCTTTAAAGTTTGCAGACCCAGTGCTTTAAATTTTTCTCATGTGGATTATCTGCCAGGTTGGGGACCAGTTTGATTTTTGCCCTTTGCATTTTCTTGATCTATGTGGGGAAAATACTACTGGATCATATTCCAGTCTTGGATGGATCAGAGTTTCAATTATCCATGTAGTGAAGAGCCACTTTAATCTTCTACAGCAGTCTGTATGTTTCTCCCACAATGCTGCTGATATACCTGTCTGGTAACAGCTTATCTTTTATCAACACAAATCTTTCCTTTTGTTTTTGTAATGGGTTCATTTCCCATTTCCAGTACTTTGCCTTTTTTGATATCGAAATTCAATACTCATTCTTGATTCCATACAACAATAGTGTCTAGATCTTTGTGCAGAAAATTACAGTTCTCTTCATTTATCAGTTTTCTCCTGATTTTTACATCATCAACAAACATGTTGGCATAGTTTGTTGTACCTTCCATCTTGTCATTTACATAGACAAGAAGCATTGCACTGGTCAACAAAGAATTTGCCCCAAGATAAACAATGGCTGTATCTTGTATGTTTTGCATGCAGAATCCAAAAATAATGTCAAATTTTTTACATCACCCACAGTGTTTATGGTATGTTAGGTTACATGTGTTACATGGGATAAATTTCAATCAAGCAGTTGGCAACACTGTGAGATTGTTATGCACAGTGTTCTATGGTATGTTAGGTTACATGTGTTACATGGGATAAATTTCAATCAAGCAGTTGGCAACACTGTGTGAGTTTGTTATGCACTTTCAGCTGATCAGTTCTTCAAGTGAACAGCATTTATTGAGTCAGGGAGATCTGAATGATCTTTTGCGGGATTGAAACTTGTCAAAAAAGCAACTTGAATTTCTTGCTTCCAGGTTAAAGGGCTGGAATCTTCTCCAGAAAGAATCCAAAGTTAGTTTTTATCATAAGCGACATTGTGATTTTGAACAGAGTTTCTCACTTGAG
This sequence comes from Oratosquilla oratoria, assembly GCF_046742065.1. Classification (NCBI taxonomy): domain Eukaryota; kingdom Metazoa; phylum Arthropoda; class Malacostraca; order Stomatopoda; family Squillidae; genus Oratosquilla; species Oratosquilla oratoria. The sequence continues at coordinate 70,067,302 of NC_134787.1, read as the reverse complement.
GATGGTGTATATTCTGTTGTGGAGGAACTTAACTATAAATATGATAGGAATGAGTGGTGCTTGTTTATTGACTCTTCAAAAGTGAGTCTGAAAACTGTTTTGCTCCACAATGGAAATAAATTTCCTTCTGTTCCTCTGGTCCATGCAGCTAACATAGAGGAAACATAGAAGAATATGAAGCTTCTATTGGAAAAAAATAAGTATGAAAAACGTAAATGGAATAGCTGTGGTGACCTAAAGGTTGTGGCAGTTTTACTTGGAATGCAACTGGGTTACACAAAGTTTTGTTGCTTTCTCTGTGAGTGGGACAGTTGTGATAAAAAAAATCATTATGAAAAGAATGTGTGGCCAAAACAGTCTCTGACCCCAGGGGAGAAGAATGTTGTCAATCCTCCTCTTGTTGATTCAGAGAAGATTTATCTGCTTCCTTTGGATATTAAGCTAGGATTGATGAAAATTTTTGTTAAGGGTATGAATAGAACTGGCAAGGGATTCACATATTTGAAAAATAAGTTTCCTAGAGTAAGTGAGGCAAAAATCAAAGAAGATATTTTTGTTGGACCACAGATTAGGGAGCTGATGAGAAACCAGAATTTTGATGAAGAGCTAAATGATCTTGAAAAAGCTGCATGGCTGTCATTTAAGAAAGTTTGCACAGAGTTTTTGGGGAATCACAAAGCTGAAATCATAAAAGAGTTACTGACATCCTACAAGGCCTTGGGATGCAATATGAGCCTAAAATCCACTTCCTAGACTCTCACTTAGACTTTTTCCCTGCAAATTGTCAGTGATGAGCATGGTGAGAGGTTTCACCAGGACATTCTGAACATGGAAACCTGATATCAAGGGAAGTGGAGCTCTTCAATGTTGGCTGATTACTGTTGGACACTAAAAAGGGATCTCCCAGAAGCAAAATACACTTGAAAATCATACATTTCTACATTTCAAAGGTAAGTTTCATTGAAATATCAGCCTCATTTATTAGTTATAATTGTTTAAAATTTAATATGCTATCACAGAAAAACTATGCCTGATAGAAAAATTCTGAAAACATATTTGAAATCAACAGAAAAAAATTCTATCAAGTTCACCTCCTTTTGCTTGTGGGGCAGGTATTTTGATAAATTTTGTTGATCAGTATTATTGGTACAAGTACCTTGTGTTGGTGGTGGTAGGGGGTTTGCTTGTGGTGATCAGGTAGATTGTAGTGACAAGGGAGCTTGTTTTAGTTGGGGAGGGGTGGAGCTTGTGGTGGTAGTGGAACTTGTGATGATGTAAGAACTTTTAGTAATAGGAGAACTTGTTGTATGGGAGCTTGTAGTAGTGAGGAGGTTGGTGGTGGTGATGGAGATCTTGTGGTGGTGGGGGAGCTTCTGGTGGTAGGGTTGTTTGTGGTGATGGGGGTAACTTATGATCATTGGGGAGCTTGCAGTGGTGGGGAGTTTTGTGGTAGTCAGGTAGCTTATAGTAATGGAGGAGCTTGTGGTGGTGGGGG